>NC_034178.2:39439605-39747105 GCF_002021735.2 Oncorhynchus kisutch
GGCATAGGCAAGATGCAGTAGATGGTATAGAGTACAGTATATACATATGAGATGAGTAATGTAGGGTATGTAAACATTATATAAATTGGCATTTTAATCTGTCGTTTAGCAACCTAGCAAATTACCAATGTGCTGGAATGTATAGCAGCTGTTTTAAGGCTCCTGACCAATTCTGCTACACTACATGACCAAAAGTATATGGTCACCTGCTCATCGAACATCTCATACCACAATCACGGCCCTTAGTTAGTCCCCCTTTGCTGGTATAACAGGACCCACTATTCTGGGAAGGCTTTTCACTAGATGTTGGAAAATTGCTGCAGGGAATTACTTCCATTCAGCCAAAGATAATTAGTTAGGTAGGCACTGATGTTGGGTGATTAGGCCTGGCTCGCATCTGGCGTTCCAATTCATCCCAAAGATGGGGTTGAGGTCAGGGATCTGTGCAGGCCAGTCAAGTTCTTCCACACCGATCTCAACAAACCATTTCCGTGTGGAACTCGCTTTCTGCACAGTGGCTTTATCATGCTGAAACAGGAAGGGGTCTTCCCCAAACTGTTGCCACAATGTTGGATGTACAGAATTGCCTAGAATGTCATTGTATGCTGCAGCATTAACATTTCCCTTCATTGGAACTAAAGGGCCTAGCCCAGACCATGAAAAATAGCCCCAGACCATTATTCCTCCTCCCCTAAACTTTAGAGTTGGCACTATGCATTGGGGCAGGTAGTGTTCTCCTGACATCGGCCAAACCCAGATTTGTCCGTGGACTGCCAGATGGGGAAGTGTGATTCATCACTCCGTTTCCATTACTCCAGAGTCCAAAGGTGGCAAGATTGACACCAGTCCAGCTGACGTTTGCCATTGCGCATGGTGATCTTAGGCTTGTGTGTGGCTGCTCGGCCATGGAACCCATTTCATGAAACTCCCTATGAACAGAGGCAGTTTGGAACGGCGGCATCCTATGACGGTGCCACATTGCAAGTCACTGAGATCTTAAGTAAGAACAATGTACTGCCAATGTTTGTCTATGGAGATTGCATGGCTGTGTGCTAGATGTTATGTAGTTGTCAGCAACAGTAGAGCTGAAATAGTCGAATCCAATCACTTGAAGGGGTGTCCACATACCTTTTTTGTACTACCAAATACTATTTGAGTGTATTTAAACTTCTGACCCACTGGGAATGTGATGAAAGATGAAAAGCTGAAATAAATGCTGAAATAAATCATTATCTCTACTGTTATTCTGACATTTCACATTCTTAAAATAAAGTGGTGATCCAAACTGACCTAAGACAGGGGATTTTTACTAGGATTAAATGTTAGGAATTGCGAAAAACTGAGTGTAAATGTATTTGGCTAATATGTATGTAAACTTCCGACTTTAACTGTACATATAAATATACGGATGAGCAATGGCAGAGCGGCACAGGCAAGATGCAATAGATGTCACGCCCTGACCTTAGAGATCCTTTTTATGTCTAAATTTTGGTTTGGTCAGGGCGTGAGTTGGGGTGGACATTCTATGCTTTGTGTTCTATGTTTTCTATTTCTTTGTGGTTGGCCGGGTATGGTTCTCAATCAGGGACAGCTGTCTATCGTTGTCTCTGATTGGGAACCATACTTAGGTACCCTTTTTCCCCACCTGTGTTTGTGGGAGGTTGACTTTGTCGAGATCACTTTGCTTGTGACGCTCGTCACGGGTTGTTTTTGTAGTGCTTATTGTTTTGTTTGGCGTCATTTGGATTAATAAAGAAAATGTACGCTCACCAGGCTGCACCTTGGGCCACTCTTTCCAACAGCCGTGACAGAACCTCCCACCACCAAAGGACCAAGCAGCGTGGTGAAAGGAACTCCTGGACAGGTGAGCAGTGCTATCTGGGGTATGAGACAACCTGGTAGGAGATAGAGAGGTGGTCGGTCGACCCAGGGAGAGTGCCCGGAGCCCGCCTGGGATTCTCTAGAACAGTGCGAGGAGGGATACCGGAGAGTGGATTTGGTGACACAATAACGGCTGGCAAGTATCCTGAGAGGCAGCCCCCCCCCCCCAAAAAAAAAAATGTTGGGGGGCACACGGGGAGTGTGGCAGAGTCGGGTAGTAGACCTGAGCCAACTCCCCGTGCTTACCGTGGCGAGCATGGGATTGGTCAGGCCCCATGCAATGGGGTAATGCTCACGGTGTCGAGGCGGAGCATTCACAGGCCGGTGTACTCGGTGCCAGCGTCCCGCATTTGCCGGGTGGAAGCTGGCCTCCAGCCAGAACGGGTGGGGCCAGCTCTGCGCTCGAGACCGCCAGTGCGCCTCCACGGCCCAGTGTATCCGGTGCCTCGGCCAAGGAATAGGCCTCCTGGATGTCTCCCCAGCCTGGTGAGTCCTGTGCCTGCTCCCAGAGCCAGGTCTCCTGTATGTCTCCCCAGCCTGGTGAGTCCTGTGCCTGCCTCCTGCCCGGAGCTGCCAGAGTCGCCCTCCTGCCCGGAGCTGCCAGAGTCGCCCTCCTGCCCGGAGCTGCCAGAGTCGCACACCTGCCCCGAGCTGCCAGAGTCGCCCTCCAGCCCGGGGTTGGCGGCGAGGGTCCACGTCCCGCACCAGAGCCGCCACCACGGATAGATGCCCACCCAGGCCCTACCCTATAGGGTTAGGTTTTGCGGCCGGAGCCCGCACCTTTTGGGGGGGGGGGGGTGGGTACTGTCACGCCCTGACCTTAGAGATCCTTTTTATGTCTCTATTTTGGTTTGGTCAGGGAGTGAGTTAGGGTGGGCATTCTATGTTTTGTGCTCTGTTTTCTATTTCTTTGTAGTTGGCCGAGTATGGTTCTCAATCAGGGACAGCTGTCTATCGTTGTCTCTGATTGGGAACCATACTTAGGTACCCTTTTTCCCACCTGTGTTTGTGGGAGGTTGACTTTGTTTAGAGCACTTTGCTTGTGAGCTTCATGGTTTGTTTTTGTCGTGCTTATTGTTTTGTTTGGCGTCATTTGGATTAATAAAGAAAATGTACGCTCATCACGCTGCACCTTGGTCCGCTCCTTCAAACAGCTGTGACAGTAGATGGTATAAAATACAGTATATACATATGAGATTAGTAATGCCAGCTACGTAAACATTATTAAAGTGACAAGTGTTCCATTCCTTAAAGTGGCCAGTGATTTCTAGTCTATGCCTATAGGCAGCAGGCTCTAATGTGATAGTGATGGCTATTTAACAGTCTGATGTACATGAGATTGAAGCTGTTTTTCAGTCTCTCTGTCCCAGCTTTGATGCACCTTTACTGACCTCACCTTCTGGATGATAGTGGGGTGAACAGGCAATGGCTCGGGTGGTTGATGTCCTTGATGATCTTTTTGGCCATCCTGTGACATTTGGTGGTGTAGGTGTCCTGGAGGGCGGATAGTTTGCTTTGAAGAATATAAAATATATTTTAATTTATTTAAACACTTTTTTTGGATACTACATGATTCCAAATGTGTTATTTCATAGTTTTGATGTCTTCACTATTATTCCTCAATGTATAAAATAGTGAAAATATAGAGAAACCCTTGAATGAGTAGCTGTGTACAAACTTTTGACTGGTACTGTAACTGCAATTCTGCACTTACTGCATCCAAAATCTCACAGTTATATGGCATTTCAATATGCCACCTAAAGATTGGAAATGATTTCTAGTCATGTGTGAAATGAAAACATTTCCATTTAAAATCAAGTCAAAGTTTATTGGTCAGGTACACAGATTTGCAGGTATTATAGCAGGTGCAGTGAATGCTTATGTTGCTAGCTCCAACAGTGCAGTAGAATGTCTCTCAAATACGAATAGACAAATAATACAACAAATCAAGAAAACAATCCAAAGTAGATATTAGAGTGAGCATGTGAGAATTTTGAAAATAAATATGTGGTGTGCATAGACAGCATATAATTTGAAAAAAAAATGGTATGTCAAGCACATTCGGAAAATATTCAAATCCTTTTTGTTACATTACAGCCTTATTTTAAAATGTATTAAATAATTTTTTTTCCTCAATCTACACACAATAGCCCATAATGACAAAGCAAAAACACGTTTTTTAGAAATGTTTGCAAATGTATTAAACATAAAAACATGTCTTATTTACATACGTATTCAGATCCTTTGCTATGAGACTCAACATTTTGCTCAGGTGTTTTCCATTAATCACCCTTGATTAGTCTACAACTTGATTAGTTAGTCGGATTAGTTATCCTGGAGTCGCTTCCTCACTGTTGACGTTGAGACTGGTGTTTTGCGGGTACTATTTAATGAAGCTGCCAGTTGAGGATTTGTGAGGCGTCTGTTTCTCAAACTAGACACTCTAATGTACTTGTCCTCTTGCTCAGTTCTGCACCGGGGCCTCCCACTCCTCTTTCTATTCTGCTTAGAGACAGTTTGTGCTGTTTTGGGAAGGGAGTAGTACACAGTGTTGTACAAGATTTTCAGTTTCTTGGCAATTTCTCGCATGAAATAGCCTTAATTTCTCAGAACAAGAATAGACTGATGAGTTTCAGAAGAAAGGTTTTTGTTTCTGGACATTTTGAGCCTGTAATCAAACCCATAACTGCTGATGCTCCAGATACCCAACTAGTCTAAAGAAGGCCAGTTCTATTCCTTCTTTAATCAGTACAAGTTTTCAGCTATTCTAACATAATTGGAAAAGGGTTTTCTAATGATCAATTAGCCTTTTAAAATGAAAAACTTGGATTAGCTAACACAATGTGGCATTGTAACACAGGAGTGAATATTGCTGAATATTGGCCTATGTAGATATTCCATAAAAACATCTGCAGTTTCTAGCTACAATAGTCGTTTACAACAATAAGAACTTAATATACACTTTATTTCTGATCAATTTGATATTTTAATTTTCAAAAGAATTGCTTTTCTACACGGACAAGGCCAGAACTTGTCCGTGTAGACCATTTTGGGTTTCCAATCTCGCAAAAAGAATGTGGTGATCAATGGCATCAAAAGCAGCACTAAGGTCTAGGAGCACGATAACAGATGCAGAGCCTTGGTCTGATGCCATTAAAAGGTCATTTACCACCATGAGTGTAATATCAGTGCTATGATGAGGCCTAAAACCAGACTGAATCGTTTTGTATACATTATTTGTCTTTTCTAACATTTTTGAGAGGAATGGGAGATTCGATTTAGGCCGATAGTTTTTATATTTTCTGGGAAAGGGTTTGGCTTTTTCAAGAGAGGCTTTATAACTGCCACTTTTAGTGAGTTTGGTACTCATCCAGTGGATAGGGGTCAATTTATTATGAAAGATCATTTTTAGTTAGCTTTCCGACAGTATCAAAAATGCATTTAGGATTATTCTTATTCTCCTCAATTAAGTTGGAAAAATAAGATGATCGAGCAGCAGTGAGGGCTCTTTGATATTGCACGGTCCTGTCTTTCCAAGCTAGACAAAAGACTTCCAGTTTGGTGTAACCCAATCTCTGTTTTCTTGAAGCTTGTTTCATGGCTCGGGTATTTCCTGTATACCAGGGAGCTAATTTCTTATGACAAATGTTTTTTTGTTTTTAGGGGTGCGACTGTATCTAGGGTAATACGCAAGGTTAAATGTTGTTACGATTTTTGTACTCTGACGTCCTTGCGTAGGTGGAGGGAGTCTGGAAGGGCATCTAGGAATCTTTGGATTGTCCGAGAATTTATAGCACGGCTTTTGATGATCCTTGGTTGGGGTCTGAGCAGATTATTTGTTGCGATTGCAAATGTAATAAAATGCTGGTCCGATAGTCCAGGATTATGAGGAAAAACATTAGGATCACAATATTTATTCCACGGGACAAAACTAGGTCCAGAGTATGACCATGGCAGTGAGTAGGCCCGGAGACATGTTGGACAAAACCCACTGAGTCGATGATGACTCTGAAAGACTTTTGGAGTGGGTCTGCGGACTTTTCCATGTAAATATTAAAGTCACCAACAGTTAGAATATTATCTGTCATAACTCACATGATCCGATAGGTATTCAGGGAACTCAGTGAGGAATGGTGTATACGGCCCAGGATGCCTATGAACAGCAGCTATAAAATGTGATTGAGTAGGCTGCATAGATTTCATGACTTTTGATGCTCAAAAGACAAACAGTCATTTTCTTTTTGTAAATTGAAATTTGCTCAATGGCATGGTCTCAATGGCAATATTTGAGCTGACTACACTGACTGTGCTAGTGACAGACTCCACTAAGCTGGCAGGGTGGCTAACAGCCTGCTGCCTGGCCTGCACCCTATCTTATTGTGTAGCTATGGATTGTCATTCTCAAAATTGCATTTTGATTGAAATGGTACTGTAAGCTATACCCCAGTAAGTGCGGACCAACGCCAAAGTATTTTTTTGGTAACGTTGGTGGTACTGCAGACCGGCCATCTTTTTTTAGTGTTTTACAAGCAGTAGGTTTATCACATCAATGGGCATTCCTAAAATAAAATGTCAGGTGACACTGTAGGCTACACCTCAGTACGTATTTTCACCTTTCCTTCAGAACCTAAATTTAATCTGATTTCAACATCTGGAAAATATGTATTTTAGACATCTTTGTAATGTAATTTTGCTTACTGGCACTATTCTAGTTTTGAGGGGGGTAGGATTTTTTTTTATCTCACCAAGGGCGGCAGAATGGCCAGAATGGCAAGGTTTAAATGTTTTGTTGCGTTCCATCTATGCGCACTGTATAATCTCTTTTCGTTGATGTTGCAATATTTGTTGATGTTGCAATATTAAAATCTGTTGTGCTGTCATAATAAGTCAGCAAATTGTGATGTTTGTAACAGCACTGTGTCAGTATCCAACTTCAGATTAATCAAAGACATTGACATGCACACATGAGCTTTTAGCCTATCATTGATTTATCCTACCCACGAGGGATGCCAGCTGCCCCAGCCACAACTGTGTTATGCAACTTCTTCCACTTTGCCGCTTTGATAATGTTATCGTGAGTGTGTGTGTTTGCACCACAGTCTAACACAGCAGGTAAACAGGGGAACTGAGCATCTGCTCCAGGTCCTCAGCTTTAAAACACTGGATTAATAATGAATAGCTGCTAAGAGGCCTGCTAGTTTGTTTTACCCATTGATTTCTCTGGTGTTTGGCATTGATAGATTTCCTGTCCCCCTCTGCTGTGAGAGAGTAAAGTTGAGCTTGAATACAGGTTTTTATTGCAGCATCACTTTTCCTAAGGCAAGTAAATTGGTTGTTTATATGTCAATCGTGGTGCATTGAGGTGCCGAAAAGCACTTTTCATCCTAATGGCACCCTTGGATAAGAGATAAATCTAGCTGTGAATTTGATGCTCTATTTATGATTTGTCATAGTTTTAATGTGTTTTCCATGGTCTCTCATGGTGAATTTAATGCAGCATATTCTCCATACACAGCTGCTTGTCCTCTGTTGATTAGCCACAGAGTTGCTTTGGGGAAAGTGAAAGATGGGTGGAATGTGAATCGCTCCATAGAGACATCAATGTGAGAACCAAAGGGAGGTAAGCGATCGGTCTCTGAGTACATCTATTGTCACTGACTCATTCTGTGGGACTTCGCCATTTGACGTTATGAAGTATGATGGCACGTCAACACACTTTATGCCTTTCTGAGACAATAAGTGACAACCATGCCCTCTCCACTTCCTCTCTCGCTGTTTGATGTCCCGCAACGCATTGCCGTGACAGCAACGCCTGTGACATCAGTGTGACAGGCTCTGACGCATTTTATTGTTCCGATCCACTTCCCACCTTGGGACATTGCACACAAAATATGTAGGAACATACAGTATAGAAGTCACCTCTCTGTTCAATCTCACATGGACATTTGTCTTTGTCAGAATGTAACAGCAAGATGCTAGCTGGGGCATAACTCATTAACGTGGTTTAAAATAGGTATGAATATCGTAGAATACTGAATTCAGAAATATAGTAATAAGCAAGTTTAAATCTATGACGGCTATATTGCATGTATTGCTGTAAGGAATACTCAAGTGCCTTTCTTAGTACTGTATGATCTCCTTCTAGAATAGGAGGCTTTGCTGTCTGTCTCATACAGCTAATTGTTTGGGGTATGCTTTACTAACTGATGTTGAAAGTGACACTTCTTGTTTCTCGGGTGAGGTTAATTAGTTGTTGTTGTTGTCCTACATGGCAGCACACATTCAGAATATCAATTTGCATAAGTGAGTAATTATTCTTTACTCACGTGGACCCCTTGTAGCCCACTGTCAAATGTCCATGTGTTGGGGAACTGTGAAAATTATAGGACTCTTATACCATATGTGACCAACCGACTTGATTTGGTCTTATGTAGCAAAAATTGAAATTTAGTTTTTTACATTGAATAAAAGCAGAGATACAACGCTTATACACTGCATTTGAGGAGCATTGGGAAAGTAATTCTGCATTGAAAGCTGATAAACTTGTAACCTCACTTTGAGAAAATGGCCTTTGAATGTGTTGGTACCTACAAGAGAGCTCTTCTTTGTCTACATCCATTCAGCATCGTTAACACCCTCGTAAGCTATAGGCTCACCCATCTCTTTAAGGGTTGATATGAGCTTTCTGCAGTAACAATTGCAGTCAAGCACCCAAGCTAACTGGCTAACTTGCTAGCTACTTCCAGACACAAATGAGAGAACAGCTCACTGACCATTTTCCTTGCCCTTGCAGAGCTGGTTTGGCTGTTATGTTATCCAGAGTGTTGATGACTGCAACTGTGCTGCTGGCAACAATTTGAACTTTTTTGCCAACGTTTACTGACGCCAGCCATATTCAATGAGCATTTGTAAATTTGTCAGTTATTCTGTGCTCTGGCACACTCAGAAGAGAGTGCTCTGGAATTAGAGTAAATAGCCAGAGCGAATTTACCAGCTACATCTATCAACAGTTGTCGCAGCGACATTCTATTAAAATTGTTACTTGCATAGTGGTGTCTTTTGTAAAGACATGTAGCTAGCTAGCTAGCTAACTAAACAATGAACCATAATCCCAACTAATGGCATTACTAACTTGCATGAATCTGCAGGTAGCTAACTAACCAAGTTCAATGTTAGCTAGCTAACATTAGGCTATAACTAGCAAAGCAAATGGCTCTGAGATACGAATAAGATCATACATGTAATGTTAGCTAGTGAGCCAGCCAGCTAACATTAGCTAGCTAGCTAATGGTACACTTTAACTTGAAATTACAGTTATTTAGAAATGTGCAATATCTGAAAATGTAGCTAGCTAGACAATCTTCCCCGTATAGATGGAATGGACACTTCTCCCTGTCATGGATGGCATGATTACCCTTAGTTTGAAGATGTAATCAGGAGGTGTTTTCTCCATCTCCTTAGCTATCATTCTCGAATTTCACTGATTTCAAAACTCGGTCCTCCAAAACGTGGAGAGCAACACTTATAAAATCAAATCAAATGTATTTATATAGCCCTTCGTACATCAGCTGATATCTCAAAGTGCTGTACAGATACACAGCCTAAAACCCCAAACAGCAAGCAATGCAGGAGTTGAAGCACGTTGGCTAGGAAGAACTGCCTAGACAGGCCAAACCTAGGAAGAAACCTAGAGAGGAACCAGGCTATGAGGGGTGGCCAGTCCTCTTCTGGCTGTGCCGGGTGGAGATTATAACAGAACATGGCCAAGATGTTCAAATGTTCATAAATGACCAGCATGGTCAAATAATAGGCCTGGGACAGTCCGTTGAACAGGTCAGGATTCCATAGCCGCAGGCAGGACAGTTGAAACTGGAGCAGCAACCCGGCCAGGTGGACTGGGGACAGCAAGGAGTCATCATGGCAGGTAGTCCTGAGGCATGGTCCTACGGCTCAGGTCCTCAGAGAGAGAGAAAGAAAGAGAGAAAGAGAGAATTAGAGAGAGCATACCTAAATTCACACAGGACACCGGATAAGACAGGAGAAGTACTCCAGATATAACAAACTGACCCTAGCCTCCCGACACATAAACTACTGCAGCATAAATACTGGAGGCTGAGACAGGAGGGAAAAGGAGACAGAAACTTTTCCTTTGAAGTAAGGGATCTAACATTAAGTAGCCCTATTTTGAGATGTGAGGTATCACAATCTCTTTCAATAATGACAGGAATGGAGGAGGTCTTTATCCTAGTGAGATTGCTAAAGCGAACACCGCCATGTTTAGTTTTGCCCAACCCAGGTCGAGGCAGAGACACGGTCTCAATGGGGATAGCTGAGCTGACTACATTGATTGTGCTAGTGGCAGACTCCACTAAGCTGGCAGGCTGGCTAACAGCCTGCTGCCTGGCCTGCACCCTATTTCATTGTGGAGCTAGAGGAGTTAGAGCCCTGTCTATGTTGGTAGATAATATGAGAGCACCCCTCCAGCTAGGATGGAGTCCGTCACTCCTCAGCAGGTCAGGCTTGGTGCTGTTTGTCGGTGAGTCCCAATTATCTACAAATTCTACAAATTCTATATTTTGGGAGGGACAGAAAACAGTTTTCAACCAGCGATTGAGTTGTGAGAGAGCTCATTACTCCCCCTAACTGGGAGGGGGCCAGAGACAATTACTCGATGCCGACACATTTTCTAGCTGATTTACACGCTGAAGCTATGTTGCACTTGATGACCTCTGACTGTTTCATCCTAACATCGTTGGTGCCGACATGGATAACAATATCTCTAAACTCTCTACACTCGCCAGTTTTAGCTTTAGCCAGCACCATCTTCAGATTAGCCTTAACCTTTTGCGTGTAGGAAGCTAGGGGGCACTATTTTTATGTTTGGAAAAATAACGTTCCCAAAGTAAACGGCCTATTTCTCCGGACCACATGCTAGAATATGCATATAATTGTCAGATGAGGATAGAAAACACTCTACGTTTCCAAAACTGTAAAAATATTGTATGTGAGTGTAACAGAGCTGATATTGCAGGCGAAAACCTGAGGAAAATACAATCAGGAAGTGCCTCTTATTTTCAAACCTCCCTGTTCCTATGCATCCCTATCAACCAGATTCCCTTTTCTATGGCTTCCCTAAGGTGTCAACAGTCTTTAGACATAGTTTCAGGCTTTTATTTTGAAAAATGAGCGTGAAAGATCACATTGCGTAAGTGGGGGCTCTCAGAGTGAGTTTTGCGCTACAGAGTAAAGCAGCCATTGTTTCTCCCGGTGTTATTGAAAAACCTACACACCCGGTTGATATATGATCGAATATATATTTTAAAAACAAAATGAGGATTGATTATAAAAAAACATTTGACATGTTTCTGTGGACATTATGGATATTATTTGGAATTTGTCTGCGTTGTCGTGACCGCTCTTTCCTGTGGATTTCTGAACATAACGCGACAAACAAATGGAGGTATTTTGGGTATAAAAATAATCTTTATGGAACAGAAGGAACATTTGTCGTGTAACTGGGAGTCTCGTGAGTGCAAACATCAAAAGTAAACTATTAATTTGATTGCTTTTCTGATTTTCGTGACCTAGCTACTTAATGCTTAGTGTACATAATGTTTTGCTTTGCTATTGATAAACTTACACAAACGCTTGGATTGCTTTCGCTGTAAAGCATAATTTCAAAATCTGAGACGACAGGTGGATTAACAAAAGGCTAAACTGTGTTTTGCAATATTGCACTTGTGATTTAATGAATATGAATATTTATTAGTAATCTTATTTGACTGTGGTGCTATGCTATTCAGCAGGTGCTGACGAAAATTATCCCGCTAACGGGATGGATAGGGTCTAGGTGGCGCAAATTTTTGGATGAAAAACGTTCCCGTTTTAAACAAGATAATTTGTCACGAAAAGATGCTCGACTATGCATATAATTGACAGCTTTGGAAAGAAAACACTCTGACGTTTCCAAAACTGCAAAGATATTGTCTGTGAGTGCCATAGAACTGAGGTTACAGGCGAAAGCCAGATAAAAATCCAACCAGGAACTGCCGCATTTTTTAAAACTGCCTCATGCCAATGACTCCTTATATGGCTGTGAATGCGCTATGAATGAGCTTAGGTTTTCCACGTATTCCCCAAGGTGTCTACAGCATTGTGACGTCTTTTTAGGCATTTCCATTGAAGAATGGCTGTAAGGGACCATATATAGCATGAGGTCACATGGTGTCTCCCGCAGAAAATCTTGTGTAAAATACTGAGGTAGCCATTTTTTCCAATTGCTTCTTATGAGAAACCAATTGCCTCAACGGATATATTATCGAATATATATGTTAAAAACACCTTGAGGATGGATCCTAAACAACGTTTGCCGTGTTTCTGTCGATATTATGGAGCAAATTTAGAAAAAAAGTTTGCCGTTATAGTTGTAGCATTTTCCGGTCGATTTCTCAGCCAAGCATGATGAAGAAACGGGAGCTATTTCGCCTACAAAAATAATATTTTGGGAAAAAAGGAACATTTGCTATCTAACTGGGAGTCTCCTGAGTGAAAGCATCTGAAGTTCTTCAAAGGTAAATTATTTAATTTGGTTTCTTATTTTCGTGAAAATGTTGCCTGCTGCCAGCAGAGCCTAGCATAGCATTATGCCTTGATAAACTTACACAAATGCTTGTCTAGCGTTGGCTGTAACGCATATTTTGAAAATCTGAGATGACAGTGTTGTTAACAAAAGGCTAAGCTTGTGTTTGAATATATTTATTTCCTTTCATTTGCGATTTTCATGAATAGGAAAAGTTTAGGGTATTTATGTCCGCTGCATTATGCTAATGCTTTTGAGGCTATGATTACGCTCCCGGATACGGGATTGCTTGTTGCAAGAGGTTAACGATCTGCCTTATGCAGATCTACAATGCGATATATATTTTTTAAAGCCACGTTAGACAGGATTACCAATACATACTGACCGGCTCAAATAGACAGAAATGTGCTATATGGCAGACCAATCCGAACTCATCTCTCGGCATGTCAAGCTCACTCATTATCTCACCCATTCATGGCTACCAACTAGGTTTGTAATTTAACAATTGTATTCGTATTTACAGATGGCATACAAGTTTGTTATTAAGGCACATGAAAGTTTACATGTTCCAGAAGGCATTTCTGCCAAAAAACGCATTTTGGAGAGAAAAAAGTTTCCGTTCAAATGGATCCCCTGTGAAGTAGTTACCTTGTTATGGCTGCAATCCCACTACCGGGATCGATATGACAACTACCAGTGAAAATAGAGGGCGCCAAATTCACAATTCCTAAAACTTGCATGTGTCTTATATCATTTTAAAGTTAATCTTGTTGTTAATCCCACCAAAGTGTCCGATTTCAAATAGGCTTTTCAGCAAAAGCACTACAAACGATTATGCTAGGTCTCCACCAAACCACACTAAGCACAGCCATTTTCCAAAATATAGCATTCACAAAAAGCAGAAATAGAGAGAAAATTAATCACTAACTTTGAATTATCTTCACCAGATGACACTCATAGGACTTCATGTTACACAATACATGCATGTTTTGTTTGATAAAGTCCATATTTATATAAAAAAAATCAGAGTTTACATTGGCGTATTAGATTCACTAGTTCCAAAAACATGATTTTGCATAGCCACATCGTTTCAACATAAATACTCATCATAAATGTAGATGATAATACAAGTTATACACATGGAATTATAGATATACCTCTCCTTAATGCAACCGCTGTGTCAGATTTCAAAAAGTTTACGGAAAAAACAACCCATGCAATAATCTGAGACAGAACTCAGAACAGTAGCCAAATTGATGAACGTCATCAGAATGCAGTCCTAGGAATCCCAGGTCCACAATAAATGCTTGATTTGTTTCGAAAATGTCCGTTATTTATGTTCAATTAGCTACTTTGGTTAGCGCGTTTGGTAAACAATTCCAAAGTCACAAAGCGTGTCCACTATAATGTGACGAAATGTCCAAAAGTTCCGTAACAGTCAGTAGAAACATGTCAAACGATGTACTGAATCAATCTTTAGAATGTTGTTTACATATATTTTAAATAACGTTCCAACCGGAGAATTAGAATTACTTCAGATGAGCGGTGGAATGCAAGTCCTTCCCCTGTGAACGCGCCTGGTGAAAGCATGGTCCACTCATGGCTGTGGTGACTATTTCCTGTGTCAATCGACCCCGCTTCACATTAGTCATCAGACAAAGTTCTATTGACATCTAGTGGAAGGCGTAGGAAGTGAAAACTCATCCATATATTGCTGTAATTTCAATGAGAGCTGTACATGAGTACAGTATGATATTGTAATTAATGTTTTAATGTTTTAGGGACTCCTGAGAACCAGCAAACCAGGCTGTCATCTTGGGACACCGTGGATTTAAAGAACCTAGCTGGCTAAAACATTTACAGCAAATTGAATGTACAATTGTGTAAGCTTGCTTTGCCGTCCAGTGCAGCTGAAATAACATAGCTAACTTTAGCTAACTATTTACTCGCTTATTCTGTAGTGGAGGATAAAAATAACTGTATGCCTATGGATGTGTAGCTAGCTGCAGTATGTAGCCGATCTGTGTAGGGACCCAAAAACGTTAGGTTCTGAACTAATATTCATACCAATCTATGAACCTCCGTTATCATAGTTGTTGTATCAACTTCAAGTCTGAATGGCATTAAATTAAAGGGTGATTATTCCAACTCTCTGTGAAATGCTGCAGATCTGCCCGCAGACGAGGTAGGAACACATATCCCACACAGAAGAAGTGGATAGAATTCGACAGGTCAAGGTATCCTTTTTTCTCCAAACTGCATGTGAGACAGGTTCCATGAACAACAAGACAGAGGAAGAGAGAAAAATAACACAGACCAGTTTCATTTCCTCTGGTTATGGACACTTTTGCCAGCAATAAAGCTCCCACGGCCTGTTCCTCGGACAGTGAACTTTTGGCAATATCTACACTTTCGACCCCTTAATCAGCTCGCACTCTGTAAGTAAAGAAAATTGCTTATTTTTTGTAGATATGAAAACAATAACTGAGATATAACCGTTCAATCTAAAGGAGCAGATGCCATTTTCAGGATACGTCAATAAAGCACAGAAAGCTTAACACCAGACTGGTATAGTGGTTGTTCATTAGTTGATGGGAAATATGCAATATGTATACAAAATAATATACTTACCTGTTGTATCTTGAAAAAAAAACATTGGAATTAAAAGTGAAATGTTTAACCTATTAAGAAATACATGTCAAGGTGTGTTCTTGAGCGAGAGCTAGCATGAAATCAAAGGGGGACAAAGACACCCAGCAGTGAGAAAAAAACCATACAAGATCTAACATCTCTACCACAGAGTTATGGTGGATAGAAATGTGAGAATATCCAAGCCCACTTGTAAAACCTACAGCAGCATTTAATACATTAAGTGCTGCATTAATCTGTACTTTTTTTTATTAATGGAGGACCAACTTGACTATAATACAGGCAATAAACGTATTATTTTGAAAAGCCTGAATATAGATTAGATACCATGGTCACATTTTGTTTCTCTTAAATAATAATTCTGTAATGCCTGCTTATTATGCTTTGAAAATTCACTCTGTGTTTAACTGATAGAGAAATATTCTCACTCTTTCCCTCCCTCTTTTTCCCCTCTCTCCTTTTCTGAGGCACCTGGAGACTGAGGTGCAGTTCTGCATTCATCTTAATAATGACTGTGCCATTGCCTGTGCATGCATGGTGAGCTTCACTCTACACTATCAGCAGACCTCATACCCAGGTCTGCCAAAAAACGCTCTGCATCCCTTCAACCTACTCACTCAATCATAACCCCACTCCCACGGACTTCTCCTACACTACTGCCAGCCAAATCATATAGTCTCCTCACCTACATCAGCTCCAGACACAGGACTGTTTAGGCTGACTTTATCCAGGTTGGACAAAACAGTCCACTCCCATCCTCTCCACTCACTCATGACAGATCACAAACAAACAGACCGCAACCAAAACAATATTTTCCAGTTTTCTTTGTGGATTCATAGCAAGCAAGACCTACAATCTAAGCACTGTTGAAATATTACTGGCTGACATAGGCTTTATATCAACGTTTCTACCAGTTTCCTTGCCCTGCTGGCAACGCTTCCATAGCTGTGTCTGATCATTTGCTGGCTAAATCTCTTTAGTGTGCTAATCACCAGCTTTATCCTGCTCAGACATGCACCCACTCAACCATGGAAAGATGTCTACACTTCTCTGTTTGGGTCATCGCTTTAAAAACATCAGCCTCCCAATATCAGGAAATAACAAACTTTAACGGTCACAATCTTAGAATCCGTCTTTGTTCCAGACAAATTATGCTTTTGTCATCCTTAAAATATATTGGTTAAATATTAGTAATATAATCAGTGGAAATATCTTCATGAGATTACTTTTATACAACGGTGTCATCATTGACGGGATACTTTGGGATTTTGACAATGAGGCCATTTATCTGCATCCCCAGGGTCCGATGAACTTGTGGATGTCTTTTTTATTTCTGTGTGCAGTATGAAGGAAGTTAGAAGTAGTTTCACACTGAAAGTCTATGTTATCTACTAGCATAGTAGCTGATACAATACACTTCCAGTCATTGCACTAACGCTAGTTAGCAAATGCACTCTCTTGTGAGCACATTTTTTTCAAACTACACACAGAGACATAGAAATGGTATCTACAAGTTCATCTGACTCTGGGGAAGTAGATAAAGGGCCTCGTTGCCAAAATCCAAAAGTATCCCTTTAAATGTAATTTGCCTGTCTAACTGTGTTACATTAAACTCGGTAACTGATCATTTAGAATAGGTAGAAATGCAGGACTTTGCCAATTTTATGTGAGAGAAAGATTGGGGTATCAATTATAATTTGATCGTCAAGCTAGTATTTTTCATATCCCTGATTGATATCATGTAATTGTGTTACCTTATTATTAAAGTTATTTTCAATGAAATAAATCTTAATTAGCTATTTTTGTAATGTGTGATAAGCTCAGGCTTTGAAACACTTCAACTGTCATTTAAAAAAAAAATGGCACCCAAAATAGGGCCTGTGAAGTCTTCCAACAACAACTAAGAGTATTTATGCTGTGATTCCTCCTTTAAAAGTTTCATCATACTGCAACGCACCTTGCATGCTGCCTCAGCATTCTGTGGCATGTCATTTAATTCTCTGCCATTTTTTCTGTTACTGCAAGTTATTGCTAGTTTGACCACCAGAGGGCATCTTTGAGAAGCATTTTATAGTCTTCCATATTTTTCTATTTTACCTTTATTTAACTAGGCAAGTCAGTTTAAGAATAAATTCTTATTTTCAATGATGGCCTTGGAACAGTGGCATGACTGCCTTGTTCAGGGGGAGAACATCAGAGTTTTACCTTGTCAGCTCGGGGATTCGATCTTGCAATCTTCCGGTTACTAGTCCAACACTCTAACCACTAGGATACCCGCTGCCCCAATATTGCTAATATGCGTGAGACCGTGGTTCAATCCCCCAATGGAGAGGAAGGAGTAGGCTGTCCTTGTAAATAGGAATGAGTTCTTAACTGATTCCATATGTGTTATTTCATAGCTGTGATGTCTTCATTATTATTCTACAATGTCAAAAATAGTAAAAATATATAAACATTGTAACGTCGTTCTTCGTTTGTTGAGAGAGAGGACCGAAATGCAGCGTGGTGGTTACTCATGTCTTTAATGAAGAAAAGTGACGATACATGAAATAACTAATAATAAATACAAAACAACAAACGGAACGTGAAACCTAATTACAGCCTATCTGGTGAACACTACACAGAGACAGGAACAATCACCCACCAAATACAAAGTGAAACTCAGGCTACCTAAATACGGTTCCCCATCAGAGACAACCAGAATCACCTGACTCTGATCGAGAACCGCCTCAGGCAGCCAAGCCTACACTCGACACACCCCTAATCAACCACAATCCCAATGTCTACAAAAAAAAACAATACGACAACACAATAACCCATGTCACACCCTGGCCTGAACAAATAATTAAAGAAAACACAAAATACTAAGACCAAGGCGTGACAGAACCCCCCCCCCCAAGGTGCGGACTCCCGGACGCACCTCAAAACCATAGGGAGGGTCCGGGTGGGCGTCTGTCCATGGTGGCGGCTCCGGCTCGGGACGTGGACCCCACTCCATAAATGTCATAGTTCCTCCCCTTCGCGTCCTGGGATAATCCACCCTCGCCGCCGACCATGGCCTAATAGTCCTCACCCAGAACCCCACAGAACTGAGGAGCAGCTCGTGACTGAGGGGCATCTCGGGACTGAGGGACAGCTCGGGACTGAGGGGCAGCTCGGGACTGAGGGGCAGCTCGGGACTGAGGCAGCCCGGAACTGAGGGGCAGCCCGGAACTGAGGGGAAGCCCAGTACTGAGAGGAAGCCCAGTACTGAGAGGAAGCCCAGTACTGAGATGAAGCTCAGGTAGGTAGTAGGCTCCGGTAGATCCTGGCTGGCTGGCGGATCTGGAAGATTCAGGTTGACTAGCAGATCTGGAAGATTCTGGTTGACTAGCAGATCTGGACAATTCTGGTTGACTAGCAGATCTGGAAGATTCTGGTTGACTAGCAGATCTGGAAGATTCAGGTTGACTAGCAGATCTGGAAGATTCTGGTTGACTAGCAGATCTGGAAGATTCTGGTTGACTAGCAGATCTGGAAGATTCTGGTTGACAGGCTGATCTGGAAGATTCTGGTTGACTGGCAGATCTAGAAGATCATGGCTGACTGGCGGATCTAGCTGCTCTATGCAGACTGACAGCTCTGACTGCTCCATGCAGGCTGACAGCACCCTGCAGACTGGCAGCTCCTTGCAGACTGACAGCTCCTTGCAGACTGACAGCTCCCTGCAGACTGGCAGCTCCTTGCAGACTGACAGCTCCCTGCAGACTGGCAGCTCCTTGCAGACTGACAGCTCCCTGCAGACTGGCATCTCCGGCTGCTTCATGCAGACTGACAGCTCTGACTGCTCCATGCAGGCTGACAGCTCCTTGCAGACTGACAGCTCCTTGCAGACTGACAGCTCTTTGCAGACTGACAGCTCTGGCTGCTTCATGCATACTGACAGCTCCCTGCAGACTGACAGCTCCCTGCAGACTGTCAGCTCCTTGCAGACTGACAGCTCTGACTGCTCCATGCAGGCTGACAGCACCCTGCAGACTGGCAGCACAGGCTGCTCCGAACAGGCAGGAGGCTCCGGCAGCGCTGTAGAGGAGAAAGGCTCTGATAGCGCTGAACAGACGGGAGACTCCGACAGCGCAGGAGGGAAGGAAGGCTCTGGAAGCGCTGAACAGACAGGAGACTCCGGTAGCGCAGGAGAGGAGAAAGGCTCCGACAGCGCTGGAGAGGCGGGAGACTCCGACAGCGCAGGAGGGCAGGAAGGCTCTGGCTGTGCTGAACAGGCGGGAGACTCCGACAGCGCAGGAGGGGAGAAAGGCTCCGACAGCGCTGGAGAGGCGGGAGACTCCGACAGCGCAGGAGAGGCGAGGCGCACTGTAGGCCTGATGCGTGGTGCGGGCACTGGTGATACTGGAGCGAGGACACGCACAGGAAGCCTGGTGCGGGGAGCTGCTACCGGAGGACTGGTGTGTGGAGGTGGCTCTGGATAGACCGGACCGTGCAGGCGCACTGGAGCTCTTGAGCACCGAGCCTGCCCAAGCTTACCTGGCTCGATGCCCACTCTAGCCCGGCCAATACGAAGGGCTGGTATGAACCGTACCGGGCTATGCACCCGCACTGGAGACACCGTGCGCTCACTAGCATAACACGGTGCCTGCCCGGTCTCTTTAGCCCCTCGGTAAGCACAGGGAGTTTGCGCAGGTCTCCTACCTGGCATAGCCATACTCCCTGTAAGCCCCCCCCCAATAAGTTTTTTGGGTTGCTTTTCGGGCTTCCTTGCCAACCGTGTTCCCTCGTATCGTCGGCTCCTATCTCCTGCTGCCTCTGCTTCCTCCTTGGGGCAGCGATATTCACCAGGCTGAGCCCAGGGTCCTCTTCCGTCTAATATCATCTCCCAAGACCAGAAGTCCTTATATCGCTGCTCCTCATGATTAACAGGGAGAGTTGGCTCAGGTCTGACTCCTGACTCTGCCACTCTCTCCCTGAGCCCCCCCCCCCCCCAATACATTTTTTGGGGTGACTTTCGGGTTTCGCTCTGCGCCGCCGTGTTTTCCTTTTCGACTCCATTCGCCTATAGCCCTCTTCACACTGCTCTAGCGAATCCCAAGCGGGCTCCTGCACTCTCTCTGGGTCGGCCGCCCACCTGTCGATTTCTTCCCACGTCGTATACTCCATGCCATTTCTGTCCATAACGTCCTCCTTTCGCTGCTCCTGCCGTCGCTGCCTGTTACCACGCTGCTCGGTCCGTGTGTGGTGGGTGATTCTGTAACGGCGTTCTTCGTTTGTTGAGAGAGAGGACCGAAATGCAGCGTGGTGGTTACTCATGTCTTTAATGAAGAAAAGTGACGATACATGAAATAACTAATAATAAATACAAAACAACAAACGGAACGTGAAACCTAATTACAGCCTATCTGGTGAACACGACACAAAGACAGGAACAATCACCCACCAAATACAAAGTGAAACTCAGGCTACCTAAATACGGTTCCCCATCAGAGACAACCAGAATCACCTGACTCTGATCGAGAACCGCCTCAGGCAGCCAAGCCTACACTCGACACACCCCTAATCAACCACAATCCCAATGCCTACAATAACCCCCAATACGACAACACAATAACCCATGTCACACCCTGGCCTGAACAAATAATTAAAGAAAACACAAAATACTAAGACCAAGGCGTGACAAACATCCTTGAATGAGTAAGTGTGCCCAAACTTTTGACTGATACTTGCTTAATTAATTTGATTAATATTATGGTTTTTCTATTCCATGAAAAATGCAAAAACCCTCTGGGTTTCTGTTAGGATGAAATGGAAAATATAAATATTCAGACCGTTTCGCTCTCGGAGCGCACACTGGACATTTGGGCGGAGGCAGTCAAGCACCCAAGCTAACGTTGGCTGGCTTGCTATCTACTTCCAGACACAAATGTGACCATTTTATCTGCCCTAGCAGTGCTGGTGAGGCAGTTTTCGTTTTAACCAGAGCGTTGGTGACTGTAACTGTGCTGCGGGAAACAATTTAATTACGTTTTTTTGCCGACGTTTAACCGACACCGGCCATATTCAACGAATGTTAAGCGTTCCTAAATGCATTATTCTGTACTCTGAAATTGGAGTAGATAGCCAGAGTGAATTTACGAAAGCACCCGAATATCCACACCAACTATACCATGTAGCTAAGCTAAGAATGACAGGAATAATCAAGTCAATAAACGTTGGGTAGTTAGATAGCATATCAACTCTAGGCTATCTAGTTTGATGTATAACTACTATCGTTAGGTAGATAGCTAACATACCGGTACAAACTGCTATGTGGTTCGTAAGGACAGCGTAGCTAACAAACTGTCAGTCAACATAACGTGTAAGGTAACTTATTTGAAAAGTCATTACTTTACTACATTGATTAGCAAGCTACCGCGAGGACACGCTCTATCGACTCTGCGGCTTGAGCATGCTTTTGGTGCACTGTTGATAGCGCGCTGGACTTCGTGGAAGAAGGTTGAGGGTTAAAATCCTGCTCCCTACTTGTTTCATTTGAAGTCGTGCACAATTATCAGTTTACTATTTGGTTTATATTGCCCATTCATTGTCAGTTAGAGACAGTAGTGCATTGGGACCCAAACGCATAATCAGCGCTCTAACTCCCCCTTGGTCGTTAAGGCAAATCTGGTCTGTGATAGGACGGGGGATTTTCACACCTAGCTCGGCTATTAGACTCTTTTTTAGTAGGTTGAATAATCTGTTGTTCAGCTATTAGCCCCACTCCCCAACCTGCAACATATGGATGTATTTTTGTCGAGAGCAAAAAAATAAAATTTTCATGTCAAAAACAATTGTTCTGAAAGAAAAAATTAGGCGCAATGAAATATTTTGTAATAGAGCGCAAAACTTGTTATTCTCCAAAAATATTTAAACAACAAAAAATGTATTTGAGAACAAAACTCCAATTTATTTTTGCTATCAACCACCCCCCATTTTGGCCATTTTTGGAGTGTCAGTTTGGCTACAACCAATACTGGTCAGCCTTTCTTTCCGACACTGTCAGCGATTGGGTGCAGAGTGAAAGCGGAGTCAGGCGCAGGACACAGGTATAGAGTAATCCAAAATAGTTTACTCAAAGAATAAAGCAAAATTCCCCAAAAAAGGAACATACATCACAACTCTAACACTAACACAACCACTAACGACATGAACAATCACGGACAGAACAGAAATGTATGTCAGATGGTTAAATAGGGAATGTAATGAGGGAATGTAAAACAGGTGTGTGTGTAATCAGACAAAACAAAACTAAATGGATCGGTAGTGACTAGAAAGCCGGTGACGTCGACCGCCGAACACCACCCGAACAAGGAGAAGGGCCAACTTCGGTGGAAGTCGTGACAGACACAAAGGAAGTCATAGCGGACACCTACGAAGAATGACTGTGTGATGATGGCATCTCAGGTAAGCAGCACTGGGCATTCTTCCATCCAACTTTTACATAGCTCCTACGATTCAGTGTTGGTTCATAACAATGTAATATATTACATAGATACATACTGTCGTGTCTTTGGCTATGCCGGACTAAGTGATATGACATGCTATTCTATAAAATCCCTTCTCTGTAATTAATATTACCTGATTGAGCTAATCATGTAAATGTAATTAACTGGAAAGTCGGGGCCCCATGAAAGAGTGTTTATAGAGCTGTTATCTTCTGAATAAACCCTTAAATACCTAGTAATATTTTACATCAATAGCAGTCAATATTAATCGTCACCTTATTTCAGTCTCATCTAAACGTTGTACATTCTTGGTCTTCATGAACCCTGGCTAACAAGTTGAATCAGCAATGCAAAATTGGGTTTAATTCTTTATTTACTAAATACCTAACTAATCACACAGAATTACATATACACTGAATGCAAATTATGTCATACAGAAAATGTCTCTGGTGGACGGAGCCAACATAATTTCTGGTTACACAAAGGAAAGGGGGTTGGGTTTAAGTGAAAGAGCGGGAAGACTGAGGAACAAAGGGAGAAGCCATGCTATCGTAAATACAGTATCTTATGCATTCTAAATTACCGCCCATTTGGAAAAGGAAAATGCAATAAATATTTACTCTGAGCTGTGCTTCGGTAGGTTGTTCGTAGGTGTTGGCCAACAGAGATCTTCCTGTCCTCGGAAGAATGTCTGTGGTGGTAAATTAATAACGTTGTAGTATCTTCGTTGTGTGTTAGACTGGATACGTCGTCCGTCCTTTCCTAGCCCACGTTTACAGCTGCTGTTGCTAACTCAACGGCTAGGATGTCTCACTTCTTTAGTGAATAATAGTTCAAAATTCATACCATTCACAACCAAAGCTCACGCTAAGGTTGGCTTAGTTCTGTAGTTGACATGTTAGTCCTTTTTAAGGTATCGTCCTCGGAACAGAAGGTTATGTTTTCGTCAAGGGAGAGAAGGGTGTGTTTCATAGTTTATAACCCATGTCTCTTCACAGGGGCGGGCCACTGATTGAGCAGAGCTCTAACCTTATGAAAATCCAATTCTAATTTGGAAGCTAAAATTACATTTAATCTTTTCACAAATAGTTTCATATTCAAACATTTAAAGTGCACAACAATTCCATGTGAATCTGATAACTAGAATGTGTAGACTATCCTAGGTACAGTTTGTGTTGTCCTGTCATCAGTCATAATAACTCAGATGACAACCAAACTGACATCATATTTATTAAGTACCAACGCATATTTTCAACTGGTTCTATTACCGAAATATGGATACTTTCCACCCACTTGTTTGATGTTCCCATATTTTCTATGTTTAACAAAGGCTATTCAAGAGTCCTTCAGTAGAGTCAGAGAGAGAGGGAAGGGAGAAAGGTATTTATGGGGGGGTCCTCACCCACAGGCCAACGTCATGACAATACATATCGTAGATTGATACATCATGTAATTATTATTCTCAAGCTAACCAAAAGCATTTCGCTACGAATGCCTGTTCTCGCCATTTTCAGTTGAATTAATCAAACTTTCTTTCATGCAACTCATAAGAAGGCCATGTCGTGTTTGTTTCATAGTCGATATATAATCATATTTCATGACAATGTAACGGTTAGCTTTGTTTACAGGAGGATGACAGAACACAATATGTCTGTCAGGGACTGCTATTCTGATATGTCAGATGAAGAGTTAGACCAGAAAGTCAGCATCATTAAGGCAAGGATGCCCCATGCAGGCTTTAGAATGGTCAAAGGAAGTCTCAGAGCAATGGGCCATCATGTACAATGTCGAAGAGTCTTTGCAGCGTGTAGATGGTGCTGGTATCATTGCCAGAATGATCCAGCTTCGTTGCATTACTCGGCAAAAATACTTTGTTCCTGCACCCCTGTCTCTCGTCCACGTTGATACAAATGTTAAATTGATAAGGTACTAAGATGTTTAATGTCTCCATCAAATCTAAGAAGTTTTAACTGTTTTATTCTTACTTATTCCTAGACAAATGTTCAATTATGAATGAAAATGGAGTTGTTCTTTGTCAACTGGTAATACTTAAATAATGAAGCAGGTTAAACACCTCAAATTCGTCACAGCCATCCGTAAACCACGCACTGTAACACCCTCCTTAGCAGGACCAACTGCTGTAGTTTCATTTGGAGGAGGGCAAAGGCAGGAATATTCAGACGCTGGTGAGACGTGACTGCTAAGTTCAATAGCTAAAAAGTGATCAAACCACAAGATAGCGAAGCATGGTGTCTTTAAAAGACAGAGATGTATGAACTGTATCTGTTGTTGTTTTTGTTGTGGTTGTGTTTGTTGTTGAGTGGCTGACTGCTTGCTGACTGCTTCTTTGGCAGAGCCTGCCAGTAGTGTTTAGGTCTCTGTCAGTCCTCTGTGACCCAGTCCTGAATCTCAGCTCACTGCAATCAGGAAAGCAACAGGTGGTGCCGGCGCTCAGGTGAGCCCACATCTGATAGACACACACAGACAAAGACACGTCTCAGAGCAGCCCATCCAGGGAGACTTACCACTCATCTGCCCTTCATCATGGAAATTAAAACACTTTATAAAAACAAAACTCATGTGAGGCTGTTTGTGGCTGTTTGCCTCTACTACGTGCGTGTGCGTCTGTGTACGAGTATGTACATGAGTATATATGTATTCATGTGTCGGGTCTCTTTTCTTTTGTGGGTGGGAGCAGTTATTTCCAATGTATGTTTGTCCACTCCAGGACCTGGAGCATAATGTTCAGAACAATAGAGTCAGCTGCAGAGCTATAGGTCAATTACTGACTGGAAGAGAGTTTAGGATTGTTAGAGTCTGCGTGAAACTTGAAACATTGTTATACGCAGAAGCATAGTATATGAAGGAGTGAAAGAGACTGTTTTTTGCATCAGAAGTTAATGGTTATCTGTAGGAGACAAATGGCTTTGGAATGTGTTGGGTGGACGGGAGGAAGTCACAGGATTGCTATAGAGGAAGTGGCTTGACATCTGTGGTTTAGGCGAAGGAGGAGTTGAGGTCAGGTCAGATCCCCTCTTCCAGTCAAACCATAACATGTAAGGATTGGAGAGAAGGAGGAATGCCTAAAGTGGAGTGTATACAGTATATACTTGTGGTGGTGGAAACATGTTTTTGTCTGAATCCTGCAGCATCAACCCTTTGGGAAGAATTAAACTTTGTTAAGCTTCTCCAGTGTCCGTGAGTTATTTACTCTGGAGTTGGGAAACACTGAGCTAGTGCACATGGCATTAGTGGAAACCATTACATTTCCATTTGCTATACAACTTAAAGTGCATATAGTCAAACCTGTGAATCACTGCCACCACTGGACTAGGATGGTCTTGATGCAGTGTAATTGGCAAGTGTGAATGAAGTCTCTGAGGCATAACAAGTGACACATTAAAATGCTGTTTCTCACTGTTAGCAGACCCGCTATGACACAATACTTTGTTCTGAGATGAGACACTTAATGCAAACGAATTTACATAATGTTTGTAGAGAAACCGTGAGTGTTAGTTGCTAGACTTTGGCGATATGTGAATTTATGTATGCCTGTTCCGGATCATAGGAGATGCCATCTTTGTTTTGGGAAGAATCTAACCTTTAATGTGTCCTAAGAGCAGGGATGCACAGCTCCTCTTGAGAGCCACAGCTTTTTAAATTTACATTTAAGTTTGTTCTGCTCAGTAAAGCCCCAAACAGAAATTGTCTGCAACACTGAAATGGGCTTCATCTATTTGAATTACTGAGGAGCCGGAACACACCTCAATTCAAACTGTTAGAAAATACAATTAATTCGAAAATAATTTGAAATTGACAAGTTGAAACATAGCCTATGTATAATTAGCCGCCAGTGCTTGTTAACTGTACTGTTGCGTAACAATCACATTTTGGAACAGTGAGTGCATTCTGACATCCAAATCAAATTGTATTTGTCACATGCACCGAATACAACAGGTGTGAAATGCTTACTTACAAGCCCTTAAAACCTGTGGCAGAATACGGAGAAATGCGTGCCCATAGTAAACTGACAAAAAATCTGTAAAACAATTGCTAATATATGCATATAATAAATATTATTGAATAGAAAACACTCTAAAGCTTCTAAAACCGTTCAAATTATGTCTCTATGTAAAGCAGAACTCACAGGGCATCCATTCTTCCAAACTCTTTCTGTCATCAGAAAAGTTGGCCCAACTTTGACGTCATAGCCCCCACCCTTCCCAACCAGCTACAGATCTGGAAACAGTTTCTATCTCTTCAGCGCGATGTCCTCTTTCAATGGGGCGTGTCATTGTGAAGATTGCGTGCTCCCTCACCCTTTGGCGGGACGAAACCCTCCGGTCACGCAATAATACGTGCGCGCGTCTGCAATTTCTCTCTCTTTGTTCCAAGATCCACCAAACGATGTAGGCTTCTCCTTTCGAGCTTATATATTTTATATATGATTAAAACATGTTTTAGCTCGAATCTGAACTTAGTTTGACCAGTTTAGTCGACATATAATATGTAATTTTGAAGTTTCGATGCGCAACCCATAGATTTTTGAGTGCTTATCAGCCGAAATTAGTCTCGTTTGATAACCCAAAGACACACATTTGAAAGGCAAACGCTGGTTTTGGTAAGTATGACTTCTTCCACGACTTCTGATCGAACAACTGCAAAGGTAAGGGAATATTTATGTGGTTATTATGTGTTTCTGTGGACTCCGAAATAGCGAAGCCATATTGCTAATCTATGAGCGCCGTCTCATATTATTGACAAGTGAACGAATTCTGTAACGTTAAAAATAAATGTAACACAGCTGTTTTATTAAGAAGTGTATCTTTCTAACTATATGTAGAACATGTATATTTAGTCAACGTTTATGATGTGTATTTCTGTTATCTGGCAGAGTTATCATAATTTCTCCGGGCATTGTTGTAGCATTTTTTGACCATGACCTTCAATGTAAAGCGTGATTTATGGATATAAATTGCATATTATTGAAAAAAACAAATGTACTGTATAACATGTCCTATTCCTGTCATCTGATGAAGATTTTCAAAAGGTTAGTGAATTATTTTTATTTTAATCCTGCTTTTGTGATTGCATCTATTGTTCTACAAAATGGCTATGTAAATTAGCCTATCTTTGGTGGTGGTTTGACATAAATATGTGCTATGTTTTCGCCGTAAAACATTTTAGAAATCTGACTTGGTGGCTAGATGAACAAGGTGTTTATCTTTCATTTGAGCTATTGGACTTGTTAATGTGTGGAGGTTAAATATTTCTAAGAATATTTTTGCGTTCTGTGCGCCACTGTGTCAGTTGAGCAGTGGGGGAGGGTACCCCTAGAGGTACCATGTAGTTTAACCAACTATACAGGTTTAAACTGAAGGCTCTGTGAATTATGGGCCTGCTCTGAAATATGTGATAGTTGGCTTCTAAACGAGTTGGAAAAAGTGGGTGTGGGGGACAGTTTATATCATTATGGTGTCAGAGTGATTTCTTATTGACTGATGGACGGTGACATGCTGGCTGACTTTTGTCCATTTGCAATATGTTTGAACAGTGATAGATTGTCACCAAATTGACATTCTGAAATCAACACCAATGAGCGATGGAGAGGAACCAGAATCACTGCCCGGCCAGTCATTTTCGCATTCCTGCAGTTTTATTTTAGTATGTCAAATTCGTGATGGTAAATGCTTATTGAAACATATTGCAAATGGACAGCCGGGGGCCTGGTGATTGGAACGGGTTACCAGGAGCACATCTAAAAAATGTTTTTTAATGACTTTAGGGGGGTGCAAGGGGTCCACGGTCGGGTAGGGAGCACCCCCCAACCATGAACATCCAATAGGGGGTGCGCCTGGTCATTTTGGACATTTTCAAAAAATCATTAACAGACGTCAGAGTCCCACTTCTCTCGTGTCATCCATCGGGCGATGTAGAAGAACCACTATCAGTGCCCGGCCATCCCGAGTTCATCGGGCCAGTCAATTTAGAATTACTGCAGTTGTTTTGGAGCATGTCAAATTCGTGATGGTAAATGCCCATTAAAACATTTTGCAAATGGACAGTACATTTGCAATAAGATTCAACAGTGAAAAAAACATCACCAAATGGACATGATGAAATCAACACAACGAGCGATGGAGAACAGGTTTCTAAAGTTTCAGAGCTCTAGGTCTGACGGTTCTTTGATAGTTTGAATGAAGGTAACTATTGCAGGCTCTGTGTCACTTCATGCTTGCTGTGTGTGTGTGTGAGATTTTCTTGGAAATCTGATGGGAGAAATGACCGATTTACCGTTCATGAGGGTTACCTAATCACACATAGGAAGTTTTGGAAAGATCCTTTTTAACCCTTCGAAACAGCCCCTATGACCCCAATGTAAGGCACTTCCGGTAAGCACATATCCTCAATTCGACCACGTTCCAGAGGTCAAATTGTGCTTCTAACCCTAACGGTTCTCCCGCTGTCCCCCAAAAGCACCTGAAATTTAGGGCCAGGCTTTATTATGGGACAATTTTTTTTCACGGACGCTGAGCTCAGACCGAGCAAGCTACGGTCAAGCGGGGCATCTCGTTGAACTCGGCAAAGCCTAGAGATGATGGTAATGCCAGTGTAGTCTCTGTGGGTGGGGACAAAGCAAATAGTCCGGGTAGCCATTAGATTAACTGTTTAAATACTTATGGTATAGGGGACGCTTGCGTCCAACTTGGCCCAAAGCCAGGGAAAATGCAGCGCATCAAATTCAAATAAATTGATTTCAAAATTTCAGTAAATCACACATGTAAGATACTCAATTAAAGATTTTAAAAAGGCTTTTCGGCGAAAGCATAAGAAGGTATTATCTGATGATACCACAACAGTAAACAAAGAGGGTATCATATTTCAACCCTGCAGGCGCTACACAAAACGGAGAAATAAAATATAAAACAAGCCTTACCTTTGACGAGATTCTTTTGATGGCACTCCAATATGTCCCATAAACATCACAATTGGTCCTTTTGTTCGATTAATTCCGTCCATATATATCCAAAATGTAAATTTATTTGGGCCGTTTGATCCACAAAAAAACAGCTTCCAAAATGCGCAACGTCACTAAAAATTATTTCAAAAGTTGCCTATAAACTTTGCCAAAATATTTCAAACTACTTTTGTAATACAACTTTAGGTATTTTTAAAAGTTAATAATCTATCAAATTGAAGACTGGTCTATCTGTGTTCAATAGAGGAACTGTACAACAAACCGAGCTACTTTTCAAGTCTTGTGCAACTCTCAGCAGTGTTACGCAGTTCCTAGTTGGCCCTATTTCTTCATTGCACAAAAGAATAACCTCAACCAAATTCCAAAGACTGGTGACATCCAGTGGAAGCGGTAGGAACTGAAAACAAGTTCCTAAGAAATATCATTTGCCAATGAGGCCTCAGTGAACAGACCTCAACAACAAAAAATCTGAACGGTTAGTCCTCTGGGTTTTGCCTGCTACATAAGTTATGTTATTCTCACAGACATGATTCTAACAGTTTTAGAAACTTCAGCGTGTTTCCTATCCAAATCTACTAATACTATGCACATCTTATATTCTTTCATTCTTCTAAATGTTCCTTTTGTTCTATAAAGATTATTTTTATATCCAAAATACCTTTGTTTGGTGCGTTATGTTCAGAAATCCACAGGAAAGAGCGGTCACGACAACGCAGACAAATTCCAAATAGTTTCCGGAATGTCCACAGAAACATGTCAAACATTTTTTAATAATCATTCCTCAGGTTGTTTTTAAAATATATATTCAATAATATATCAACCGCAAATGTCTTTATCAGTAGGAGAGGGAAAAGCAATGGCTGTCCAAACTCTGTTGCGCGAGCAAAACTCATGCTACCACTTGACGCGATGTTATCTTTCTGGCTCATTTTTCAAAATAAAAGCCTGAAACTATGTCTGAAGACTCGTGACACCTTGAGGAAGCAATAGGAAAATGATTCTGGTGATATCCCTTTAAATGGAGCAAAGGGAGGCTATGGAACATGGAGTTTTCAAAAATAGAGGCCACTTCCTGGTTTGATTTTCCTCAGGGTTTCGCCTGCAATATCAGTTCTGTTATACTCACAGACAATATTTTGACAGTTTTGGAAACTTTAGAGTGTTTTCTATCCAATACCAATAATAATGTGCATATATTAGCAACTGAGACTGAGGAGCTGGCCGTTTACAATGGGCACCTTTTCATCCAAGCTACTCAATACTGCCCCTGCAGCCATAAGAAGTTAAGGGAGAGGTTGTTGTCCGGGCACCACATGGTCAGGTCTCTGACCTCCACCCTAAAGGCTGTCTCATCGTTGTCGGTGATCAGGCCTACCACTGTTGTCAACAGCCAACTTAATGATGGTGTTGGAGTTGTGTCTGTCTGTGGAGTATTGCGTGAGCAGGGAGTACTGGAGGGGACTTAGCACGCACCCCTGAGGGGCCCCCGTACTGAGGATCAGTGTGACGAATGTGTTGTTACCTACCCTTACCACCTGGGTGCGGCCCGTCAGGAAGTCTAGGATACAGTTGCAGAGGGAGCTGTTTAGTCCAAGGGTCCTTAGCTTAGTTATAAGTTTTGAGGGCACTATGGTGTTGAACGCTGAGTGGTAGTCAATGAATTGTCACATAGGTGTTCCTTTTGTCCAGGTGGGAAAGGGCAGTGTGGAGTGCAATAGAGATTGCATCATCTGTGGATCTGTTGGTGCGGTACGCAAATTGGAGTGGGTCTAGAGTTTCTGGGATAATGGTGTTGATGTGAGCCATGATAAGCCTTTCAAAGCATTTCATGGCTACAGACGTCAATGCTACTGGTCGGTAGTCATTTAGGCAGGTTACCTTCGTGTTCTTGGACACAGAGACTATGCTTGAAACATGTTGGTATTACAGACTTTGAGAGGGAGAGGTTTAAAATGTCAGTGAAGACACTTGTCAGTTGGTCAGCGCATGCTCGGGGTACACTTCCTGGCAATCCTTCTGGCCCAGCAGATGTCTTAAATGTCTTACCCACATCGGCTACGGAGAGCGTGATCACACAGTCATCCGGAACAGTTTATGCTCTCATGCATGATTCAGTGTTACTTGCCTCGAAGCGAGCATAGAAGTTATTTCATCTGTCTGGTTGGCTCGTGTCACTGGGCAGCTCTTGGCTCTGCTTCCCTTTGTAGTCCGTAATACTTTGTAAGCCCTGCCACAACCGACAAGTGTCGGAGCCAGTGTAGTACTAATCGATCTTAGTCCAGTATTGATGCTTTGCATCAAACCATCAATTTGATGGTTCGTCGGAGGGCATAACGGTATTTCTTATTAGCTTCCGGGCGGTTTAGAGTCCCGCTCCTCGAAAGTGGCAGCTCTACCCTTTAGCTCAGTGTGAATGTTGCCTGTAATCCATGGCTTCTGGTTGGGGTATGTACGTACAGTCACTGTGGGGACGACGTCCTCGTGACTGAGCCAGTGACTGATGTGGTGTACTCAATGCCATCGGAAGAATCCCGGAACATATTCCAGTCTGTGCTAGCAAAACAGTCCTGTAGTTAAGCACCAGTTTCATCTGACCACTTTTTTATTGACCGAGTCACTGGTGCTTCCTGCTTTAATTTTTGCTTGTCAGCAGAAATCAAGAGGATAGAGTTATTTGAATTGCCAAATGGAGGGTGAGGGAGAGCTTTGTACCCATCTCTGTGTGTGGAGTAGAGGTGGTCTAGATTTTATTTACCTCTGGTTGCACATTTAACATGTTGCTGGTAATTTGGTAAAACTGATTTAACCCTTTCACACGTACCATCACACGGGTGTGATCGTTCTACAGTGGTCCCTAAAGCGTATGATCACAGCACACTTATTTATAATGGCTAGTTTCGAATGACCCAACAATCAGCATTTGTGCTGGCCACACTTTTTTCAGAAACTATTTACACAGTCCTTGCAAAGTTATGTCCAGAATGGGAGCAGTTTATTTTTGGATGCAATGTTCAGATATTAACCTCTAGCAACGAGCAATCCCGTATCTGGGAGCGTAATCATAGCCTCAAGTGCATTACCATAACGCAACTTTTCCTATTCATGAAAATTGCTAATTAAATGAAATAAATATATTCAAACACAAGCTTATCCTTTTGTTAACAACACTGTGATCTCAGATTTTCAAAATATGCGTTACAGCCAACGCTAGACAAGCATTTGTGTAAGTTTATCATGGCATAATGCTATGCTAGCTCTGCTGGCAGCAGGCAGCATTTTCACAAAAATAAGAAAAGCAACCAAAGCAACCAAATTAAATCATTTACCTTTGAAGAACTTCAGATGCTTTCAGTTAGATAGCAAATGTTCCTTTTTTCCAAAAATATTATTTTTGTAGGTGAAAAACGTCCCGTTTGTTCATCCTGCTTGGTTGAGAAATCGACCGAAAAATGCTACAACTATAACGGCAAATTTTTTTCAAAATGAACTCCATAATATCGACAGAAACACACGGCAAACGTTGTTTAGGATCCATCCTCAAGGGGTTTTTAACATATGTATTCGATAATATATCCGTCGAGGCAGTTGGTTTCTCATAAGAAACGATTGGAAAAATGGCTACCTCAGTATTTTACGCAAGGTTTTCTCCGGGAGACACCATGCGACCACTCACCCTATATGGTCTCTTACAGCCATTCTCCAATGGAAATGCCTAAAAAGATGTCACAATGCTGTAGACACCTTGGAGAAAACGTGGAGAATGTAAGCTGACTCCTAGCTCCTTCACAGCCATATAAGGAGTCATTGGCATGAGGCGGTTTCAAAAAATGCGGCACTTCCTGATTGGATTTTTATCTGGGTTTCGCCTGTAACATCAGTTCTATGGCACTCACAGACAATATCTTTGCAGTTTTGGAAACGCCAGAGTGTTTTCTTTCCAAAGCAGTCAATTATATGCATAGTCGAGCATCTTTTTGTGACAAAATATCTTGTTTAAAACGGGAACGTTTTTCATCCAAAAATTAAAAGAGCGCCCCCTGTATCCAACTAGTATCTATAGCATAACACAATCATCCAAACCGGAAAAATGTTGGCTACATTTGTTCTAGCGCTATCTGAGGAAAGATTGATGCAACACAAGCTGTTATATTTCATAAATCTCGGCTGACATGAACTACAATATGAATTAGCTAATAGCAATTACTATGAATAATTAATTACATCATGGGTGAGCTCACCATGGATCGAAAAAATTGAGTAAAACACTTTCTAGAAATCGAAAGTAATCCGACGATGATTAGTGTCAGCGCGCCGCCATGCCTTTTTCTCTTCGCAGAAATCAAAGATAATAAGAGAAGACTAGACGAGTTTGGTTTGTTTATACTATGCATGTTGAAGGGGTGTGTCGTCTACCATCGTTCACATCCCACCATTCACTTACTGAAGTTAACAAAAAATGAGTGAACTATTACCCTCCTCATTTTGTTATAGCATCTTTGGTCCGTCAGACGATTGCGTGAAACCCAGAATGCATTGTATGTCAACAAACATTGCTCCACACATAGCTGGAATTAGCTTAGCTCATCATAATCAGTACAACCTTCAAAAAAGCATTTTACACAAATACTATGTGCCCGTTACATTTTATGCAAGAATCGGAATGCATGATTTATCACCGGTAATTGAAAATGTGAATAAAGTAGTAAATATATCAATAATTACCACACAAAACATTTTCTGATAGCGATTTATTGATACAAATGGCACGTGCAGGTAGTTGATCACGTAACCCCTCACTCCCACTCTGAGCCATTCAGTGTTGTTGTTTATGTATGTAGCTAGTGAGCTAAGCTGTAGCATAAGTAACGTCTTTCAAACGGAGACAACTCACAAATGTGGAAATTCTGGAGATTTAAAACAATTCTGACAATGAGTCTGAAATCAGATTCTGACAGTGACAGTGAGGAGCTGCCCCCAAGCCATTGAGAACCCTAAATCTGAGGATCCCTTGTCCACTGACAAAGTCCCAGTTCCCTTTGAAAATGCTGGTGGTGATGGAGGCAGACCGACAGTTGATGAAGTACAGGAATTCTGTGGAAGCTGGAAGGCTGCCAGCCATTCCACCCCTCCTGGCCCTGCTGTTTGCTTTGATGAGTCTCAGTCTGGAGTGCAACGCCCCTTGCCATTTCCATCTAAGGCCAAGTGCTTCAAGTTGTTTCTGACAGAGGAGCTGGTGGGAGACATAGCAGAGACCAATCGCTATGCCTTGGAGCTACAGGAGAAGAGAGAGCCAGGAGTGGGGTGGACAACCACAATTAGTGAAATGTATACCTTCCGAGTGACAGTCCTTCTCATGGGGATAGTAAAGAAGAACTCCCTAAGAGAATACTTGAGCACATATCCTATGTTTGCTACTCCTTTCTTCGCCACCCTCTTTTCCCAAGACTGCTTCCTAGTTGTGCTGCGATGACTGCATTTCATCAACAATGCTTCCACCATGCTAAATGCAAAAAAAAAAATGTTAACAGCTGGCAGTAAAGTGGCATGACAAACAAGACATACATGTCCTCTCCACTGTCAATACAGCAACCATGTCGGCCACAGGGAAGGTGGAGCATCTGACGGGAGAGAGAAAAATGAAACCAGACTGCGAACTTGACTATAACCTCAAAATTGGGGCAGTGGATAAGGCGGACATGATAAACAGCTTTGTGGAATGCACTCAGAAAACGAGCTAATAGAAGAATGTAGCTAGCTACATAAGCACGATTGAATATAACACCATAAAGGTTATGAAATGAGTAACGTTACCTTGCTTGTCCGCGGTTATAAGAAATATACACAAATACATTATGCTCCATACACACAGTGAGCTACAGTAGAAACGGTATAACACGACAGAAACTTTTATAACGTAATAAGGCACTTTCTTTGATAGAAACACAGTTTGGATTTGAACCTGGTTGTCTGTAGTGACGCCTCTAGCACTTAGACACGTTGCCTTAGACAGCTGCACCACTTGAGAATCATAAGGCCAGGGTAGCTTCAAAATACAACATATGCTAATACTTCTCTGACGCAATTAGCATTGTTTTCCAGAGCTAATAGAATAACGTGCTCGCTACCTGAGCATTGAGTATAACACCATAAAGGTTATGAAATTAGTAACATTACCTCACGTTTCCGCAGTTATAAGGAATATACACAAAAATATTATGCTGCAGTAGAAACGACATGACATGCAAAAACGATTATAATGTAATAAGGCACTTACTTTGATAGAAACGCAAACATTTTCCAAAGTTATTATTGGTAACGAAAACAACTATGACTGCGATGCAGGCAACAGACGGAAAATATTAACATGTGTGTGCAGGACGGGAGATGAGGGAAGTGTTTGGGGAATTTTGTCCAGGATAGAAATGTTGTAGAAATGACTACTGTTGTGTGAATGAATGAGGCGGAACCCACCTCAATTTAAACTGTTCTTAGAAAATGTAACACTTGTTAGAAAATAATTAGAAATTGACAAGTTGAAAACAGCCTATAAATAAAAACAGGCTGCTTGCCTTGGTTTGAGGGCAGCGCGGATTAAATGTACTGTTGCGTAACAATCACATTCTGGATGGAGAGAACATTCTAACATCATGTGCATTAAAAAAAACTCACGCTGGGGCGACTGTTGGAGATATTTGGAACTCACACGTGGAAGGGTTAAGTTTACCTTTATTAAAGTCACTGGCCACTAGGAACACCGCATCTGGATGAGCGTTTTCCTGTTTGCTTATGATGGAATACAGCTCATTTAGTGCGGTTTTAGTTCCAACCTCGCTCTGTGGTGGTATATGGACAGCTACGAAAAAAACTGATGAAAACTCTCTGGGTAAGACTTCCTTAGATATCATGCACCAACTGTTGTTTACATAAATGCATAGGCCCCCACCCCGTGTCTTACCAGAGGCTGCTGTTCTGTCTTGCCGATAGAGTGTGGAACACGCCAGCTCTATGTTCTTAATGAAGCATAAAATATTACAGTTTTTAATGTCCAGTTGGTGGGATATACGTTCGTCCCATTTATATTCTAGTGATTGAACGTTAGCTAGCAGAACGGGGGGGGCAAGGGCAGATTAGCCACCTGTCGCCTTTTCCTCACAAGGCACCCTGATCTTTTGCCTCCAAATCTACATTTCCTTCTTCAGTGAATCACTAGGATCGGGGCCTGGTCTGGTGTCAACAGTATATCCCTCACGTCTGACTCACTGAAAAAAAACTCTTTGTCCAGTTTGAGGTGACCAATCCCAGTTCTGATGTTTAGAAGCTCTGTTCGGTCATAGGAGACGGTAGCAGCAACATTATGTAAGTTAAGTTACGAACCCTCCAGGCCTACCCTCCAGCGGCATCATCTCAATTGGAGGTTTACTTAGTAGCAATGCAAATATCATGGTACAGCTATATGGATACTCAATCATTATGGTACTTTTTAATGTTAAGTTTACAAACATATATTATCATAAATAGAATTGAAACTTGTATCTCGTTATGGTTAATGGTGAAATAAGTATAGCCAGTTATAATTGTGATGGCTTAGCAGATCATAAGAAAATACTATCAGTATTTGCCTGACAAAAAGAGAAGGAATATAAAATCTATTGTTTACAAGAAACTAGTTCAACAATGTTAGATGAAGTTGTGTGGAAAGAAACTGGGCAAAGAAACTCAAAAGGGGTGATGATATTAATTAACAAACGAATGTGCAAATTGTCCAAACAGATCCGTGCGGTAGATCGATTATTTTAAATATGTTATTGGACCATAAACATATTTGGCTCATTAATCTATAAGGTTCAAATAATGATGATCCAGGCTTCTTTGAATATATATATCAAAATGTATCAAACCTACAAGCAATATAATATGGTTTTAAATACCTCAGTGGTCCATAAAATAAATCACACTACAAACGATCACCCTCATGCACTTAATAAGGAAATCACAAATATCATGGATAGCTTAAATATCCTGACCTGGTGAGATTTACATGGTGGAGGCTCAATCAAGCAGGTCGTCTTGACTACTTTCTTAGAGTATGTAATTGAAAAAAGTGTTGATGGGGACAGAATGAGGTCGGACCATCAAATAAGTGGTATATACATTACTCATAGAATTTCCACGTGTGCAAGGATATTGGAAATTTAATCAAAGACTATTGGATGATAAATTGTTTTTTAACTAGGACAGAATAATTTATAAGTGATTTTTTCCAACATAACATAGGTACAGCAGATTCCCTTATTGTATGGGACACTTTTAAATATGCCTTTAGAGGCAATGCAATTCAATTCTCATCTCTAAAACAAAACAATTTAAGTCAAAAGAGTCCATATTAATTAACAAAGGAAATAGAATGATATATATATATATATAAGTATTTGATACACAGCTGATTTTGCAGGTTTTCCTACTTACAAAGCATGTAGAGGTCTGTAATGTTTATCAAGGTACACTTCAACTGTGAGAGATGGAATCTAAAACAAAAATCCAATAAATCACATTGTATGAGATGCTTCTTACGGAGCCACTCCTTAGTTGCCCTGAATGTGTGTTTTGGGTCGTTGTCATGCTGGAAGACCCAGCTCGGCCCCATCTTCAATGCTTTTACTGAGGGAAGGAGGTTGTTGGCCAAGATCTTGCGATACATGGCCCCATCCATCCTCCCCTCAATACGGTGAAGTCGTCCTGTCCCCTTTGCAGAAAAGCATCCCCAAAGAATGATGTTTCCACCTCCATGCTTCACGGTTGGGATGGCGTTATTGGGGTTGTCCTTCTTCTTCCTCCAAACACTGGAGTGGAGTTTAGACCAAAAAGCTATATTTTTGTCTCATCAGACCACATGACCTTCTCCCATTCCTCCTCTGGATCATCCAGATGGTCATTGGCAAACTTCAGACGGGCCTGGACATGCGCTGGCTTGAGCAGGGGGACCTTGCCTGTGCTGCAGGATTTTAATCCATGACGGCGTAGTGTTACTAATGGTTTTCTTTGAGACTGTGGTCCCAGCTCTCTTCAGGTCATTGACCAGGTCCTGCCATGTAGTTCTGGACTGATCCCACCTTCCTCATGATCATTGATGCCCCACGAGGTGAGATCTTGCATGGAGCCCCAGACCGAGGAGGATTGACCGTCATCTTGAACTTCTTCCATTTACTAATTATTGCGCCAACAGTTGTTGCCTTCTCACCAAGCTGCTTGCCTGTTGTCGTGTAGCCCATCCCAGCCTTGTGCAGGTCTACAATTTTATCCCTGATGTCCTTACACAGCTCTCTCGTCTTGGCCATTGTGGAGAGGTTGGAGTCTGTTTGATTGAGTGTGTGGACAGGTGTCTTTTATACATGTAATGAGTTCAAACAGGTGCAGTTAATACAGGTAATGAGTGGAGAACAGGAGGGCTTCTTACAGAAAAACTAACAGGTCTGTGAGAGCCGGAATTCTTACTGGTTGGTAGGTGATCAAATACTTATGTCATGCAATAAAATGCAAATTAATTACTTAAAAATCATACAATGTGATTTTCTGGATTTTTGTTTTAGATTCCGTCTCACAGTTGAAGTGTACCTATGATAAAAATTACAGGAAAACCTGCAAAATCGGCAGTGTATCAAATACTTGTTCTCCCCACTATATATATATATATATATATATATATATATACATACATCATAAAAAAAGCGAACTGGATGGATATATGGAAAATATGGAACAAATTATTATTTTTCTTTTCAACATAGAAATGCTACCAAAAGTATTTTACTGAAACTTGTTACAAATGACGGAGTCACCCATGATTCACAAAATAATATTTTGAAAGAGGAAGCAAAGTACTTTTAGCATATGTTTTAGTTTCCGTCTCATTCAAAATGGTAGATTATCAGATACTCAACAGGAAGGTCTGGTTTCATAATTACTGAAACAGGGCCCAAGTAGTAAATATAAAGATCCCGTCCATTTAAAAAAGTGGAGCCCCCTTACACTTCAGTGTTGTAATGCAAATATTCTAGCAAAATGTATAGTGCATAGAATTAAAAAGGTATCTTTGGATGTTATCTGTCCTAATTAAACAGGTTTTTAACATGGACGATACATTGGAGATTGACGAAAAAGACAACTACTAAAAACAATAGAACACTATGAACAATCTGGGAAACCAGACCTGGTACTCATAGCTGACTTTGAAATGGCTTTTGATAAAATACAACTGGAATTCACAGTGCAATCGGAAAGCATTCAGACCCTTTGACTTTTTCCATCATTTTGTTAAGTTACAGCCTCATTCTAAAATTAATTACATATAAAAAAGTCCTCATCAATCTACACATAATACCCCATAATGACAAAGCGAAAACAGATTTTTTGAAATGTTTGCAAATGTATGAATAAAAAACCCTGAAATAGGTTCAGACTCTTTGCTAAGAAACTCAAAATTGAGCTCAGGTGCATCCTGTTTCTGTTGATATCCTTGAGATGTTTCTACATCTTGATTGGTGTCACGGCCGTCATCGGAATGAGACCAAGGTGCAGCGTTTTATTTTATTTTGTAAAATGTCGCCAACAAAACAAGGAAACGTCCGTGAAGCTTACAATGGCTATAGTGCCCCCAACAAAGATAACTTCCCACAATGACAAAAGGGAAAAGGCTGCCTAAGTATGATTCCCAATCAGAGACAACGATAGACAGCTGGCCCTGATTGAGAACCATACCAAAACATATACAAAAACATAGAAAATAGAATGCCCAGCCAAATCACACCCTGCCCAAACCAAATAGAGACATAAAAAGGCTCTCTAAGGTCAGGGCGTGACAGTACCCCCCCCAAAGGTGCGGACTCCGGCCGCAAAACCTGAACCTATAGGGGAGGGTCCGGGTGGGCATCTATCTGCGGCGATGGTGCGGTGCCTCTGGTGGTGCCTCTGGTGCGGGGACCCTCGCCGCCGACCCCAGACAAGGGACCCTCTCTGCGGACCCCGGACTGGGAACCCTCGTTGCGGGCCCCAGACTAGGGACCCTCGCTTAGGGCCCCGGGCTGGGGACCCTCGCTGCGTGCCTCGGACTGGGGACTCTCTCTGGGGGCTCCGGAATGGAGACCGTCGCTGGGGGCTCCGGACTGGTGACCGTCGCTGGGGGCTCCGGACTCGATGCCGTTGCTGGAGGCTCCGGACTGGAGACCGTCGCTGGACGCTCCGGACTGGAGTCCGTCGTTGGAGGCTTCGTGCCATGGATCATCACTGGAGGCTTCGTGCCATGGATCATCACTGGAGGCTTTGTGCCATGGATCGTCACTGGAGGCTTCGTGCCATGGATCATCACTGGAGGCTTCGTGCCATGGATCGTCACTGGAGGCTTCGTGCCATGGATCATCAATGGAGTGAGGAGACGTATGGGTAGCCTGGTGCGTGGAGCTGCCACAGGGCTCACCAGGCTGGGGAGACATACAGGTGACTTGGTTCTTGGCGGAGGCACTGGATACACTGGGCCGTGCAGGCGCACTGGAGGTCTCAAGTGTAGAGGCTGCACAACCCGTCCTGGCTGGATGGTTATCTTCGCCCTGCAAATGCGGGGCGCTGGCACAGGACGCACTGGGCTGTGCAGATGCACCGGAGACACAGTGCGCAGAGCCGGCGCAGGATATCCTGGGCCGAAGAGACGCACTGGAGACCTGGCGCGCTGAGCAGGCACCATCCGCCCTGGCTGGATGCTCACCCTAGCCCGGCAGATGCAGGGAGCTGGGATGTAGCGCACCGGGCTGTGAACGCGCACTGGAGACACCGTGCGCTCCAACATGGTGCCTGGCCAGTACCACGCTTCTCCCCACGGTAAGCAAGGGGAGTTGGCTCAGGTCTCCAACCTGACTCAGCCAATCTTCCCTTTCCCCCCAAAAAACTTTTTGAAGAGGCCGCGTCTCGGGCTTCTGTGCTTGCCGTGTTCCCTCGCAACGCTGGGCCCCTTTACTCGCTGCCTCCACCTTCCTAGCTGCTTCCACCTGTTCCCATGGAAGGCGATCCCTTCCCGCCAGCATCTCCACGCATGTCCAGGATCGTTTGCCATCCAGGATGTCCTCCCATGTCCAGTCCTTCTGAAGACACTGCTCCCCCTTACCACGCTGCTTGGTCTGTTTGTGGTGGGAAGTTCTGTCACGGCCGTCGTTGGAATGAGACCAAGGTGCAGCGTGCTGAGTACATTTTATTTTATTTTGTAAAATTTTGCCAACAAAACAAGGAAACAACTGTGAAGCTTACAAGGGCTATAGTGCCCCTAACAAAAATAACTTCCCACAATGACAAAAGGAAAAAAGGCTGCCTAAGTATGATTCCCAATCAGAGACAACGATAGACAGCTGTCCCTGATTGAGAATCATTCCCGGCCAAAACATAGAAATACAAAAACGTGTAAAACAGAACATAGAATGCCCACCCAAATCACACCCTAACCAAACCAAATAGAGACATAAAAAGGCTCTCTAAGGTCAGGGCATGACATTTGGAGTCCACTTGTGGGAAAATCAATTGAGTGTACATGATTTGGAAAGGCACACATCTGTCTATATAAGGTCCCACAGTTGACAGTGTGTGTCAGAGCAAAAACCAAGCCATGAGGTCGAAGGAATTGTCCATAGAGCTCCGAGACAGGATTGTGTTGGCACAGCTCTGGGGAAGGGTACCAAAAATATTCTGCAGCATTGAAGGTCCCCAAGAACACAATGACCTCCATCATTCTTAAATGGAAGAAGTTTGGAACCACCAAGACTCTTCCTAAAGCTGGCAACCTGGCCAACTGAGCAATTGGGGGAGAAGGGCCTTGGTCAGGGTGGTGACCAAGAACCTGATGGTAATCTGACAGAGCTCCAGAGTTCCTCTGTGGAGATGGGAGAACCTTCCAGATGGACATCCATCTCTGCAGCACTCCAGCAATCAGGACTTAATTGTAGAGTGGACAAATGGTGTCTCTCGAGTGGCGCACCGATCTAAGGCACTGCAGTGCTTGAGGTGGTACTACAGATCCGGGTTCGATCCCGGGCTGTGTCACAGCTGGCAGCGACCGGGAGACCCATGATGCGAGACACAATTTGCCCGGCATCGTCCAGATTAGGGGAGGGTTTGGCCAGTTGTGATGTCTTTGTCCCATTGCGCTCTAGTGACTCCACGCTGACATGGTCCCCAGTTGTACGGTGTTAACTCCGAAACATTGGTGCGGCTGGCTTCCGGGTTAAGTGAGCAATGTGTCAAGAAGCAGTGCCACTTGGGAGGGTCATGTTTCGGAGGATGTATGGCCTTCAACCTTTTCTTCTCCCGAGTCCGTACGGGAGTTCAGTGATGGGACAAGACTGTACCTACCAATTGGATATCACGAAATTGGGGAGAAAAAGGGGCACAAAATCTATAAATACCAAATTAGTTCAAAAGACTGGCCAGACGGAAGCGACGCTCCCCATCCAACCTGAAAGAGTTTGAGAGGATCTGCAGAGAAGAATGTAGCATCATACCCATGAAGACTTGAGGCTGTAATCGCTGCCAAAGGTGCTTCAACAAAGTACTGAGTAAAGGGTCTGAATATTTACGTAAATGTGATATTTCAGGTTTAGCAAACATTTCTAGAAACATGTTTTTGCTTTGTTATAATGGGGTAGTGTCTGTAAATTGATGAGGGGAAAAAACTATTTAATCCATTTTAGAATAAGGCTGTAACGTAACAAAATGTGGAAAAGCCAAGGGGGCTGGCTGAATACTTTCCGAATGCACTGTGTATATAAATGCCATGAATATTTCAATTTTGGATAATATCTTGTACAATTGGTTAACGTTATGTATAGTAATCCTAGGTGTAAAATAGTAAATAATGGCAACTTCTCAGAAAGCATTAACATTAACCTGTCAAGAGGAGTAATACAAGGTTGTCCACTATCGGCATATCTATTTATCATGCCTATTAAAAATCAGATCCAACAATAAAGCCCTGAAACTCCAGGGCTTAAAAACAAATAATTCAAGAAATATTATGGTAAAACACTAATATACTAATTGATAAAAAAAACATTGTTTTTGGAAATATATATTTTTTTAAAGGTACAATATTTGTAAATTAATTTGTAAATAGACTGGTGGAGTTCTGACACAGATGCAGCTAACAAAATATATGGATATGTCTGGAAGTGGTAAGTGGAAGTGGGAAAATGTAAGGAACTTGTCTGTCGGCCCTTCATTAAAGACCAAAATAGGTTAAAGAAAGTGTTGATAAGTAAAGTATTCCGGTTTCATGTAAGGACCCAAAAAATGACAGCTGTGCTGTAAAGATTGCAAAATAGTTGGTACTTCGAAAATCTCTTCCCGTTTCCAAGGCACATGGTTTATGAACTGATAACCATTAGAAGGTTACATACGGTTGAAGTCGGAGGTATACACTTAGGTTGGATGAATTAAAACTCGTTTTTCAACCACTCCACCAATTTCTTGTTAATAACAAACTATAGTTTTGGCAAGTGGGTTAGGACATCTACTTTAGGACATCTACACATTTTTCAAACAATTGTTAACCTCTCTAGGGTAGGTGAGATGCTAACATCCCACCAGGCAAACATCCGGTGAAACTTCAGAGCGCTAACATTCTAAATGCGCCATGTGTTATAGTAAACATTCTTGTAAATGCATGTATCTTACATCATTTAAAAGATGAACATCTTATTAATCCAGCCGCTGTGTCAGATTTCAAAAAGGCATTACTATGAAAGCAAACCATGTGATTTTCTGACCACAGCTCCACGCACACACAAGTATTACTAGCATTTTCCAACCAAGCATTAGCATCACGAAAGTCAGAAATAACAATTACACAAATCGCTTACCTTTGAAGATCTTCCTTTGGTGGCAAAGCCAAGTGTCGTAACCACACAGTGAATGTTGTTTTGTTTGATAACATCCATTTTTATTGCCTAACATGAAACATTTGTAAACCAATTGCGTCGTGATTTCCGTCTCATTCAACTTTGGACGAAGTGTTCGTGGTAATTACACACACTTAACAAACGGTTATCCTGTCATGGTTGGTTTCATTGCAATCCTCTGGTTGTTACTAACACAACCATACTTGATGGTTATTTTCGTATTGACTGAAACAAACCGATTTGAAGACACCAATCAATGACCTCATTGGCCCAATGACCTCGGATCATATTGAAATCTAGCTTGGGAGATAGCCAATGAGCTGAAGTAAATGGCAATATGTAATGGTTATACGTTTGAAGACCAGCCTTTGTCGTAAACTCTGGCGTTAAAGAGGTTCATTCGCCATTGCAAATCCTACTTGACGGAGCCACGAGTGTTACGTATAGCACTACATAGTTAATAGCATTTTCAGCAAGTTTATGTATTTAAATTATGGCGAATATATCCGGAAAAGCTAAAACAAAGTCTAGGTATACAGATTTAACCCAAATTATAGAGGACATTGATAGAAAAAGTGAGACCGAGTTGTTTCAGCACCTTCTGTCCCCTCTAACTCTATCCCTTCTGCTCCAACCAGTGGTGTTCACCTGCCCAGATTCACCTATGCAGGCATGAAGGTGCCTGAGGGCAAAAAGGACACAGTAGGGAGACGTCATTGCACCACCTGTTAAAGCCTCTGCTGTACAGCAGAAAGAGACTGCTATGGGCCATGGTACGAGCAGCACAATATTTTGTAGAGGACTATTGTAAATAGAAAATGTGTAAATAGTTACCCTTGTTAATTGTTTGTATTATTATTATTATTATTATTATTTATTTTTTAATATTTTTTTTTGGGGGGGGGGTGTTAGAATAGCATTTATGTATTTTGTAAATAGTTATTTCCTTCAAAATGTATCACTGTACCAATTCGGCCACTTGGGTACATTTGGGTATGTTTGTGTGGGACACCTGGGTGACTTCATGTTCAATTTCATGTAGCTCGCTCATTTTTGAAGTTATCCGTCTAAAACTTTGCTCAGCTATTTTTTGCCATCTTATGTTCTTCATTCAAATCGTCCCCAGCATCGTATCTGTATGTTTGGCTGTTCTTGTTAATTTGAAAGATGATGCAGCAACAATAAAAAACAGAAAACGTATGTTTATTTCCTTGTATTTTCTTCTACCAGATCTATTGTGTTATATTCTCCTACATTCAATTCACATTTCCACAAAATTCAGAGTGTTTCCTTTCAAATGATACCAAGAAAATACATACAGTATCCTTGCTTCTGGGCCTGAGCAACAGGCAGTTAGATTAGGGTATGTTTTTAGGTGGAAATTGAGAAGAAGGAGGGGTACCCCAAAGAAGTTAACAGACAGATTATTTCACTTATAATTCACTGTATCACAATTCCAGTGGGTCAGACATTTACATGCACTAAGTTCACTGTGCCTTTAAACAGCTTGGAAAATTCCAGAATATTCTGTCAAGGCTTTCGAAGCTTCTGATAGGCTAATTGACATAATTTGAGTCAAATGGAGGTATACCTGTGGATGTATTTCAAGAACTACCTTCAATCTCAGTGCCTCTTTGCTTGATATCATGGGAAAATCAAAAGAAAACAGCCAAGACCTCAGAAAAAAAGTCTGGTTCATCCTTGGGAGCAATTTCCAAGCCCCTGAAGGTACCATGTTCATCTGTACAAACAAGAGTACGCAAGTATAAACACCATGTGACCACACAGCCATCATACCGCTCAGGAAGGAGACGCGTTCTGTCTCCTAGAAATGAACGTACTTTGGTGCGAAAAGTGCAAATAAATTCCAGAACAACAGCAGAGGACTTTGTGGAGATGCTGGAGGAAATGGGTATGGAAGTATCTATATCCACAGTAAAATGAGCCCTATATCGACATAACCTGAAAGGCCGCTCAGGAAGAAGCCACTGCTCCAAAGCCACCATAAAAAAAGCCAGACTGCGGTTTGCAACTGCACATGGGGACAAAGACTACTTTCTGGAGAAATGTCCTCTGCTCTGATGAAACAAAAATAGCATTGTTTGGCCATAATAACCATTGTTATTTTTGATGGAAACGGGGGGATGCTTTCAAGCCGAAGAACACCAGCCCGACCATGAAGCACGGGGGTGGCAGCATCATGTTGTGGGGGTGCTTTTATGCAGGAGGGACTGGTGCACTTCACAAAATAGATGGCATCCTGAGGGAGGAAAAGTATGTGGATATATTGAAGCAACATCTCAAGACATCAGTCAGGAAGTTACATCTTGGTCGCAAATTGGTCTTCCAAATAGACAAAGACCCCAGGCATACCCCAGGCATACTTTCAAAGTTGTGGCAAAACGGCTTAAGGACAACAAAGTCAAGGTATTGGATTGGCCATCACAAAGCCCTGACCTCAATCCCATAGAGGACTTGAGGGCAGAACTGAAAAAGTGTGTGCGAGCAAGGATGCCTACAAACCTGACCCAGTTACACCAGCTCTGTCAGGAGGAATGGGACAAAATTCACCCAAGTTATTGTGGGAAGCTTGTGGAAGGCTACCTGAAACGTTTGATCCAAGTTAAACAATTTAAAGGAAATGCTACCAAGTACTAATTGAGTGTATGTAAACTTCTGACCCACTGGGAATGTGATGAAAGAAATAAAAGCTGAAATAAATCATCCTCTCTACTATTATTCTGACATTTCACATTCTTAAAACAAAATGGCAATCCTAACTGAACTAAGACAGATAATTTTTTACTAGGATTCTGTCACGAATCCCGTTTCCTGAGTCTGTGTTTTGCCAGTGTTCTGTCCTGGAGTGTTTTTTCCGGCGTCCTGGAACGCACCCTGTCTGGTTGCCGGGCAATATAGCCAGTTGGGAGTTCTGATTACCCGCACCTGTATCCCATCAGCTATCTGCACACCTGGTCCTGATCATCATCTCTCCTCTTCATAAGCCCGGACCTGACAACCATTCCCTGCCGGATCGTTAGCCATGAACAGTATGTTGTGCCATAGTATCAGCCTCAAGTTGGATAGAATTTGTTTTGTTGTTTTGTACGTCTTGCTTGCCTTAAACTTACCTCCGTTTGTTCTGTCTTCAGTTACTCACCCGGATCATTTACCCCATTCCCGCCTGGTCGTCGGAGGATTCCGCTTCCCCATTGGATCCACCTATTTACTCCCATCAACTCACCACCGCTGCCCGCTACGCCACCTGGATATGTCTACCCATTCACATTCACTTGTAAATAAATGCTCACCTTCTTCCTACTCTCCTTGTCCTGGTCTGCTTCTGGGTTCGATTTTGAAGAAACGTGACAGATTCAATGTCTGGAAATGTGAACTGAGTTTAAATGTATTTGGCTAAGGTGTATGTAAACTTCCGACTTCAACTGTCGATATCACATAAAAAATCGGACATTTCCATGTACAATAGTCATTTACAACATTAACAAAATCTACTCTGTATTTCTGACCACTTGATGTTATTTTAAAGGACAGAAAATTTGATTTTCTTTCAAAAACAAGGACATTTCTAAGTGACCTAAACTTTTGAACAGTAGTGTATATTAATCAATTTCATCCACTTGTCATTACATTTTTTTGTTATTACATTCAAAGTGTTGTGTTTCTGTGATAATCAGTTTTACAAACCTAATAACTAGCCAACGGATATTGTTGCATTTGCTTTGTCTCCCGGTCCTACTGTAGGCCTATTTACAAGCGCAGCTGATTCAGACAGTTAACTTCTTATGGCTTAGATCCCGCTACCGGTATCGATAAGACAACAGCCAGTGAAAGTGCAGGGCACCAAATTCAAACAACAGAAATCTCATAATTAAAATTCCTCAAACATACAAGTATTTTACACCATTTTAAAGATAAGCTTGTTTTTTATCCCACCACAGTGTTTGATTTCAAAAAAGCTTCACAACAAAAGCACACCAAACAATTATGTCAGGTGAGTGCCAAGTCACAGAAAAATAGCAATTTTTCCAGCCAAAGAGAGGAGTCACAAAAAGCAGAAATATAGATCAAATTCATCACTAACCTTTGATGATCTTCATCAGATGACGCTCATAGGACTTCATGTTACACAATACATTTATGTTTTGTTCAATAAAGTTAATATTTATATACAAATCTCAGTATACTTTGGCGCGTTATGTTCAGTAGTTCCAAAACATCCGGTGATTTTGCAGAGAGCCACATCAATTTACATAAATATTCATAATAAACATTGATAAAAGATACAAGTGTTATACATGGAATTATAGATCCACTTCTCCTTAATGCAACCGCTGTGTCAGATTTTTTTTAAACTTTACGGAAATAGCACACCATGTAATAATCTAAGTACAGCGCTTAGACACAAAAACAAGCCATACAGATATCAGCCATGTTGTGGAGTCAACAGAAGTCAGAAATAGCATTATAAATATTCACTTACCTTTGATGATCTTCATCAGAATGCACTCCCAGGAATTCCAGTTCCACAATAAATGTTTGTTGTATTCGAAAAAGTCCATAATTTATGTCCAAATATCTCCTTGTTGTTCGCGCATTTTGTCCACAAATCCAAATTCATGAGACACGATCACTAGGTCCAGACGAAAAGTCAAAAAGTTCCGTTACAGTCCGTAGAAACATGTCAAATGATGTATAGAATCAATATTTAGGATGTTTTTAACAAATCTTCAATCATTTTCCAACCGGAGAATTCCTTTGTCTTTTGAAATGAAAAGGAATGCAGCTACCTCTCACGGGAGTGTGCGTGATCAGCTCATGGCAGACACCTGCTTGGAAGAGCTCGCATTCCCTCATCCTTCACAGTAGAAGCCTGAAACAAGGTTCTAAAAACTGTTTACATTTTTTGGAAGCCTTACGAAGTGCAATATGACCCCATAGACACTGTATATTCGATAGGCAATGAGTTGAAAAACTCCAAACCTCAGATTTCCAACTTCCTGGTTGGATTTCTTCTCAGGTTTTTGCCTGCCATATGAGTTATGTTATACTCACAGACATCATTCAAACAGTTTTAGAAACTTCAGAGTGTTTTCCATCAAAATCTACTAATAATATGCATATCTTAGCTTCTGGGCCTGAGTAGCAGGCAGTTCCTCTCTGGGCACCTTATTCATCCAAGCTCCTCAATACTGCCCCCCAGCAATAAGAAGTTTTAACTTGAGTGGCAACAAATCTGCCCAATTATCTGATTTGCTTTCTTTGCGCCCACTTCTGTTGATCCTCTCACTTTTGATGACACACAATTTCAGACACACTCCATGTATGCAATTACCCATGACTCGGTGACATGAGCAAAGAGATTGTGCTTATCACAGTGATTCGGTCTCTTTTTGGCCGCTTTTTTGTTCAGTGCAGAAACATTAATATCGTTAGTGGCCTGTGCTTATTGTGTGTCACTCAGCTCACTGGAACTGCAAGACAAACTATTAGCGATACATTTAACATTTGATTCAACTGTATAATTTCTGTCACGTCATTAGTTTATAATCATTAACTGCAGCAGTAGGTTTAGGCTTTGCATTTTATCCATGTTTTTATGTGTCATGATTTTACATAGGTAGTCTGTCATACTGGCATGAATGATTCGGGAGACAGGCGCAGGAATGCATAATATTTTTTTTTATTATACCCCAAATTACGGCGTGGTGTGTAAGGGCACGGGGACGCGCTGCACTAACAGCCCAACGACACCGGTCTCGAGGAAGATCACAGGAACGCGGTGCGGGTCGATCAGGACACGATGCAGCTGCCGAAGTTGTTTCATCGTCGGATGGCCAGTTGCTGCTGCCGGCGTTGGACGGACCAGTACCAGTGGCGTCAGACAAATCGGTTCTGATGGCGTCGCATGGGCCAGTTGTGGCTGCTGAAGTGGCATCGTCGGATGGTCCCATTTTGGCGACGTTGGACGGCCCAGTTGCAGCTGCCGAAGTTACGGCGGCGCCGGACCGACCAGTCACAGCGTCATGTAACGGGTCATTCCTGCTGTCTCCCTTAATGGTTGACTATTCTGTCATGCTGGCATGAATGATTCGAGAGACAGCCACAGGAATGCGTAACAGTTTTTTTAAATTTTACCCCAATTTTTTTACCTTTGGGGTCAAAACTGACCACTTTTGGCACTTTAGGATAAAACAAAGTAGAATGTTAATGTATATTTAAATGTGTTTGATTTTATTTTAAGAATCTTTAGGGGTACCAATAACTGTGACACTATATTTTCTCTGATTTTCTCCTGTATTGGTATCCAATAATAGAATTGTCAATATTTTTTGGGGATCACAATATAGCTCATTATTTGTGTTATTTATTTTACTTTTTTTCTCATCTTTATCAAGACTGCCAATCATTTTGGTGGTGACTGTATCAACAGCTACATGGTTGGTTTGTGTTCTTCAGCTGAAAAGGGATAATAATAGAGTATTGTTTGCTCTCTGATTGGTGCATCCCAGATACAAACTAACAACATTATCAACAACTGACAAAGTGGGGAAATAAATGTTTACTATAACAAATACTTCAACATTGACAATCAGGTGTAAGGCTTTCGTGTAAAAGCAACACACATAAGTATCTCAATTGAGAATTTGGCCTACAAAGCACAACCCTGTGTCCCTCTCCCAGTCTTCTTCTCAGTAAAATTGTACAACTCTTGCTCCAGCTCTGCCAGGCTGTCGGTCTGGGAGGCAAGCTGCATGTAAGAGGTGATGAGAAAGTTGGGCCCGACCAGCCAGCCATGACAAAAATAGATTACTCTGAGAACGAGACAGACAGACTGCCATGACAAAAATAGATTACTCTGAGAACGAGGCAGACTGTGTGTGCGTGTGTTCGTGTGCGTGTGTGTATGAAAAGGAGAGGTAGCGAGAGAGAAAGCGAAAGCAGCAATGGAAATAATGATAGAGAGTAGAATGACTGATACCTTAATCTTGGTTTTTATTTCAGGTCCAGCCTTCATAAGCACTACATAAATGTGTAACAAATCATCTGTATGGCAAATCAAAACAATTTGTATTAGTCACATGCGTCAACTACAACAACCTTACAGTGAAATGCTTACTTATGAGCTCCTAACCAACAATGCAGTTTAAAAAAATACGGATAAGACTAAGAAATGGTCAGTCTATGTCATGGAAAGTGAAGGTGTTGCTAATGTTTTGTACACTCTTTGTATTTACAAGTCAATGTATTAACTAGTATGACTATTTTAAATACAGATGATATATTATGTTACTGTACTTACAGTACTTTCTAGTCTTACAGCATCTCATTGAATTATTCATGTTTTGCAGATCTAAATTTGCCCAGGCTCGAACGTTACAGTCCCAAAGAATGTCTGGAGGATAGCCATGCAACCAGGCCAATAGTTCCACTGCGATGGCAATGCACTGTTGAGTGCTTTAGATCTTTACATGTTTCTCAAAAGCAACCTGAGTGGTATGTAGAGAGATTGCATTGACCGTAGAGTTAGAATCGAAGAAGATCCAATCACATTGGGGAATTTTGGGGGTCTCCGTCTCAGAATGCACGTAAAAGCATACCAGGCGTTGTGTGGGAAACACATTGCCTGTGAAAAGAGGCAAGTTGCCGTTCACCCCAATCAACATGGTTTTAGATGGGAATGTTCGTTCTACTCATTCAAATGTTATGGTACAACGTCTGTGGTACAGTATGTATATGTACCTATTATTTGTAGAGTCATTATCTTCAAACCTAACTCAAATGTACATTTCTGGCTGTGTCATTATGACTTTGGATAATTATGTATGGCACATTTTACTTTTTTAATTTGAACAATTCTCAGTGGCAAAGCAAAAAGGGGAGAAGATGGGGAGAAAAAGGACAGATTGGATCCTGAAAAAGTGACTGCAATAACTGGTGAGTAGGTTTTTGTTCATCGATTGCAAATGAGCATTTGACAGTGTGTGGGTATTGTCATGATATTTAAATGATTCATGGTATGCTAAATTAAATGATATCCAAACTGCATGCTGAGACATAAAAATGTTATTCATAAATGAATCTCTGGGTAAGTAGAATAATGACCTGAAGCTCTAAACCTCGCAGTATACCCTATAACAGGGTTGGTCAATTAAAATTCAATAAATTGAAGATGTTAATGGGATAGTTCATTTTTGTACACCTTATAGTCAGATGGCTAACAAAAAATGATGGGGGTGATGGGGGCAATGAGACAAAGTTCAATGTTTGTGGCCAAATCCACTGAAGTTAATAGTGGCTAGTTAAACAACTCTGAACCATTGATTACATTTTTTCCTGGCCCACTTTCAGGGTAACCATCTGACTGACTATACAGTGTAAAAAAAAGTTTACGAAGCATGAATTGAATTTACAAATCAATCATTGCAAATAGTGTATTACTGGTGAAATATGTCTTATTAAACTGAATCTGATGAGCTTTAGTAATTGTATTTATGACCCCAAATACAACCCCTAACTTTTGTATATGCTCTTTATCTTATATTTGTTGCTTTCTTTCCACAGATGCTGTCATGAAGCACTTCCCGGTGCAACAAAGGGACAAGTGGGAACAGCTTCAAACAGTAAAATGGCCAAATTGAGAGGTGATTAATAGGATTAAATTAGATTTTTAGCGTTTTGTGTAATTTGTTCTAATATTTTATAACCATGACTACAAGTGTCACTAATATAATGCACCCGTAACATATACTATATACACAAAAGTATGTGGACACACCTTCACATTTTTTTTATTTTTATGTTTATTATTTTACCTTTATTTAACTAGGCAAGTCAGTTAAGAACAATTTCTTATTAGTGGATTAGACTATTTCAGCCATGGGTTTCCATGGATGAGCAGCCACTCACAAGCCTAAGATCACCATGTGCAATGCCAAATATCGGCTGGAATGTTGTAAAGCTCGCCACAGCAATGTTCCAACAACATCTAGGGGAAAGCCTTCCCAGAAGAGTGGAGGTGGTTCTAGCAGCAAAGGGGGACCAATTCCATATTCATTCCCATGATTTTGGAATGAGTTGTTCAACGAGCAGGTGTCCACATACTTTAGGTCATGTAGTGCATGATCACTGAACAAAAATATAAACGCAACATGTAAAGTGTTGGTCCCATGTTTCCTGAGCTGAAATAAAATATCCCAGAAATGTTTATCCGCACAAAAAAACAATTTTCTCTCAAATTTTGTGCACAAAGTTGTTTACATCCCTGTTAGTGGGCCCAGATAATCCATCCACCTAACAGGTGTGGCTTATCAAGAAGCTGATTAAAACTTCTTCGGGATCGGTGTCCCTTCCACGGGATGGTTGAGCTAACATAGGCTAATGTGATTAGCATGAGGTTGTAACAAGAAAATTTCCCGGGACATAGACAGATCTGATATTGTCAGAAAGGTTATAATTCTTGTTAATGCTTATTGTGTTTCAGCTCACTGGAACTGCAAGACAAACTATTAGCGATACATTTAACATTTGATTCAACTGTATAATTTCTGTCACGTCATTAGTTTATAATCATTATCTGCAGCAGTAGGTTTAGGCTTTGCATTTTATCCATGTTTTTATGTGTCATGATTTTACATAGGTAGTCTGTCATACTGGCATGAATGATTCGGAGACAGGCACAGGAATGCATAATAGGGTTTTTTATTATACCCCAAATTACGGCGTGGTGTGTAAGGGCACGGGGACGCGCTGCACTAACAGACCAACAACACCAGTCTCGAGGAAGATCACAGGAACGCTGTGCGGGTTGATCAGGACACGATGCAGCTGCCGAAGTTGCTTCGTCGTCGGACGGCCAGTTGCTGCTGCCGGCGTTGGACGGACCAGTACCAGTGGCATCAGACGAACCGGTTCTGACGGTTGTGGCTGCTGAAGTGGCGTCGTCGGATGGCCCCGTTTTGGCGACGTTGGACGGTCCAGTTGCAGCTGCCAAAGTTACGGCGGCACCGGACCGACCAGTCGCAGCATCATGTAACGGGTCATTCCTGCTGTCTCCCTTAATGGTTGATTATTCTGTCATGCTGGCATGAATGATTCGAGAGACAGCCACAGGAATGCGTAATAGTTTTTACAAATTTTACCCCAAAGGTCAAGGGGACAAAGACCAAACAAACACGTAACACGTACGAAAATATCCCAGGACATAGACAGATCTGATATTGTCAGAAAGGTTATAATTCTTGTTAATTTAACTGCACTGTCCACTTTACAGTAGCAATTATAGTGAAATAATAGCATACTATTGTTTGAGAAGAGTGCAGTTTTGAACATGAAAAGTTATTAATAAACAAATTAGGCACATTTGGGCAGTCTTGACGCAACATTTTGAACTTAAATGCAATGGTTCATTTGATCCGTCTAAAACATTTCACATACACTGCTGCCATCTAGTGGACAAAATCAAATCAAAACAAATCAAATTTTTATTTGTCACATACACATGGTTAGCAGATGTTAATGCGAGTGTAGCGAAATGCTTGTGCTTCTAGTTCCGACAATGCAGTAATAACCAACAAGTAATCTAGCTAACAATTACAAAACTACTACCTTATAGACACAAGTGTAAGGGGATAAAGAATATGTACATAAAGATATATGAATGAGTGATGGTACAGAGCGGCATAGGCAAGATACAGTAGATGGTATTGAGTACAGTATATACATATGAGATGAGTATGTATACAAAGTGGCATAGTTAAAGTGGCTAGTGATACATGTATTACATAAAGATGCAGTAGATGATATAGAGTACAGTATATACATATCAAATCAAATCAAATCAAATTTATTTATATAGCCCTTCGTACATCAGCTGATATCTCAAAGTGCTGTACAGAAACCCAGCCTAAAACCCCAAACAGCAAGCAATGCAGGTGGAGAAGCACGGTGGCTAGGAAAAACTCCCTAGAAAGGCCAATACCTAGGAAGAAACCTAGAGAGGAACCAGGCTATGTGGGGTGGCCAGTCCTCTTCTGGCTGTGCCGGGTGGAGATTATAACAGAACATGGTCAAGATGTTCAATGTTCATAAATGACCAGCATGGTCAAATAATAATAAGGCAGAACAGTTGAAACTAGAGCAGCAGCACAGTCAGGTGGAAGTTGAAACTGGAGCAGCAGCATGGCCAGGTAGACTGGGGACAGCAAGGAGTCATCATGTCAGGTAGTCCTGGGGCATGGTCCTAGGGCTCAGGTCAGTTGAAACTGGAACAGCAGCATGGCCAGGTGGACTGGGGACAGCAAGGAGTCATCATGTCAGGTAGTCCTGGGGCATGGTCCTAGGGCTCAGGTCCTCCGAGAGAGAGAAAGAAAGAGAGAAGGAGAGAATTAGAGAATGCACACTTAGATTCACACAGGACACCGAATAGGACAGGAGAAGTACTCCAGATATAACAAACTGACCCCAGCCCCCCGACACATAAACTACTGCAGCATAAATACTGGAGGCTGAGACAGGAGGGGTCAGGAGACACTGTGGCCCCATCCGAGGACACCCCCGGACAGGGCCAAACAGGAAGGATATAACCACACCCACTTTGCCAAAGCACAGCCCCCACACCACATATGAGATGAATAATGTAGGGTATGTAAACAATATATTAGGTAGCATTGTTTAAAGTGGTTAGTGATATATTTGACATAATTTCCCATCAATTCCCATTATTAAAGTGGCTGGAGTTGAGTCAGTGTGTTGGCAGCAGCCACTCAATGTTAGTGGTGGCTGTTTAACAGTCTGATGGCCTTGAGATAGAAGCTGTTTTTCAGTCTCTCTGTCCCAGCTTTGATGTACCTGTACTGACCTCGCCTTCTGGATGATAGCGGGGTGAACAGGCAGTGGCTCGGGTCGTTGTTGTCCTTGATGATCTTTATGGCCTTCCTGTGACATCGGGTGGTGTAGGTGTCCTGGAGGGCAGGTAGTTTGCCCCCGGTGATGCGTTGTGCAGACCTCACTACCCTCTGGAGAGCCTTACGGTTGTGGGCGGAGCAGTTGCCGTACCAGGCGGTGATACAGCCCGACAGGATGCTCTCGATTGTGCATCTGTAGAAGTTTGTGAGTGCTTTTGGTGACAAGCCGAATTTCTTCAGCCTCCTGAGGATGAAGAGGCGCTGCTGCGCCTTCTTCACGATGCTGTCTGTGTGGGTGGGCCAATTCAGTTTGTCTGTGATGTGTACGCCGAGGAACTTAAAACTTACTACCCTCTCCACTACTGTTCCATCGATGTGGATAGGGGGGTGTTCCCTCTGCTGTTTCCTGAAGTCCACGATCATCTCCTTAGTTTTGTTGACGTTGAGTGTGAGGTTATTTTCCTTTTGCTGATGTCAACGTTGTGAACAGTGTCCCATGGTGGCGGTGGGGTTATGGTATGGGCAGCTATAAGATATGGACAACGAACACAATTGCATTTTATCGATGGGAATTTCAATGTCCTACCATTCATCCACCATCATCACCTCATGCTTCAGCATGATAATGCACGGCCCGATGTCACAAGGATCTGTACCAGTGGAGGCTCCTCAGAGGAGGAACGGGAGGACCATCCTCAGTGAATTTCATGAAAAAAAAAATTGTAAAACAAGTTGTACTTTTTAGATAAAACTATACTAAATATATTCACGCCACCAAATAATTGATTTAAACACACTGTTTTGCAATGAAGGTATAGAGTAGCCTCAACAGCACTCTGTAGGGTAGCACCATGGTGTAACCGGAGGACAGGTAGCTTCCACCCTCTTCTTGGTACATTGACGTCAATACAAAAGCTAGTAGGCTCTTGGTTCTTACCCCCTTCCATAGACTTACATTATTCCGGAAGACGTCCTCTAACCTATCAGAGCTCTTGCAGCATTAACTGACATGTTGTCCACCCAACCAAAGTATCAGAGAATGAATCTAGTACTGAAAGGATAAGCTACAGCTAGCTAGCACTGCAATGCATAAAATGTGGGTGACTCAAAGAGTGAAAAAGACATTAGTTTAACCGTTTTCAACAAATACATTTCTTCAATCTTCCATCTTCTCAAGGGACGTTTCTCCTCCATCCCATTGCTCAAACACCCAGAGCCCACAATATCCTTTGTGTTGGAGGTGGACTCTTCAGAGGTGGGTGTGGGGGCAGTTCTGTCTCAACAACAGGATAATCCACTGAAAATATATCCGTGTGTATATTACTCCAAGAAACTGTCCTCTGCAGAGAGGAATTACGACATCGTGAATGAGAGCATTAGAGGAGTGGACACTGGCTGGAGGGTGCCAAGGAACCATTCATCATCCTCACCGACCATCGAAACCTGGAGTACATATGGACAGCGAGGAGGCTGAATCCGCACAAAGGATTTTTGGCCCTTTTCTTCACAAGGTTTGACTTCATGCTGACCTATCGCCCAGGTTCAACCACAAAGGCCGATGTCCTGTCCCGTCTATCCATTGACTATGGTCTGGGACATAGATGTGGCCATTCGCCAAGCTATGAAGAGGGAGCCCACACCCACTAACTGTCCTCCCAAGCACATCTACGTTCCCACTGGGAAAAGGGATCAGCTGCTGACCTGGGCACACACAGCTGTCGTTGCTGGACAGTCAGGTATTTTACGCTCTAACCAATCCATCTGTGTGAAGTGCTGGTGGCCCACCTTGGCGCAGGAAGTCACTCGCTACGTCAACTCATGTTCCGTATGTGCCCAAACCAAATCCCCCTGCAACGCTCAAGCATGGAAACTCCTTCCCCTTCCCTTGCCTCAGTGTCCCTGGTCCCATCTATCCATTGACTTTGTTAATGATCTCCCATTCACTGGCGGTTTCACCACCATTTTGGTGGTTTGGGATAGATTTTCAAAATCCTGTCATTTAATCCCCCTTTCTGGTCTCCCTACTGCTCTCTAGGTCACTGAGGCACTATTCCAGCAGGTCTTCCGGCATTATGGCCTTCCGGAAGACATCGTCTCCGACCGTGGCCCCTAATTCACATCACAGGTATGGAAAGCCTTTAAGGAGAAGCTCAGGGTCATGGTCAGCCTCACCACCGGGTAGAGGCCTCAGTCCAACGGGCCAGTAGAGAGGATGAACCAGGAGCTGGGGATGTTCCTGAGGAGTCACTGTCAGGACCGGCAAGGAGAGTGTGCTCGATTCCTTCCATGGGTGGAGTACGCCCAGAACTTGCTATGTCAATCCTCCACTGGGTTGACACCCTTCCAGTGTGTCCTGGGTTTTCAGCTGGCCCTGGCTCCATGGGCCCTGGGCCAGAATGGAGCACCTGTGTTTGATGAGTAGTTCAGGCGAACAGAAGAAGTGTGGAGCTATGCTCATGTGAGACTCCAGCACACCATCCACCGTCAAAAGGAGCAGGCAGACCGCTACTGCAGTGTGACCCCCATGTACCACCCTTGGAATCTGGGTGTCTGGCTCTCTACCAGGAACCTCCCAATCAACGTGGCCATTCAAGGTTATCTGGAGGGTCAACGAGGTGACGTATAGATTACAGCTTCCCAGTGACTACCGTATCTCACATTCTTTTCATGTCTCCCTCCTCAGGCCAGTAGTTCCTGGGCCCCTAGCTGATGCTGTCCCCCACAACACCCCTCCGCCCCCCCTCAGACTTTGAGGAATTCCGGCCCATGCTGTCAGATCTCTACTGGACTCCTGAAGTCGTGGGTTCCAGTACCTGGTGGACTGGGAGGGGTATGGTCCAGAGAAGCGGTGTTGGGTTCCAGTGAAGGACATTCTGGATCCCAACATCATCCGTTATTTCCACCTTCGTCGCCCGGACCGGACCACTCCTTCCATCCCTTTGGTCGCCGCCGTCCTGCAGCTGGAGCCGCGCGTTGGGGGGGAGGAGGGGTACTGTCATGTCTACTCCCGCTCCTCCCCTTAGGTGTTCGATGTCGCCAGTATGCTAACCACTGGCCCTTGGATCCATCATTACGCACACCTGGCATTAACCATTACGCGCACCTGCACATCATCATGAGGCACACCTGGACTCCATTACCTCACTTATTACCTCCCTTGTATCTGGCACTCCCTTAGTTCTTTCCCCAATCAGTATTTTTTTTTTGCGTCGATGCTACTGTTGTGTTGTCTCGTTACATGTTTGTTGTTTTATTAAACATTTCACCTGCACCTGCTTCTCAACTCTCACTGTTTCCGTGGAAAATGGATAAACTGTTCACCTATTGTCTTTGTCTCTCTTTCAGTCAACTACTTACCCCATTGTATACACTGCAGAGTCATTCTCTGGTCCTTTGATTGGGTGGACAACATGTCAGTTCATGCTGCAAGAGTTGTGATAGGTTGGAGGACATCCTCCAGAAGTTTTCATAATTAATATGGAAGGGTGTGAAAACCCTATGCCTCCTAGGTTTTTTATTGAAGTCAATGTACCAAGGAAGCTACAGTAGCTGCCCTCTGGCTACCCCATGGTGCTACCCTACAGAGTGCTGTTGAGGCTATTCTAGACGTTCATTGTGGTTTAATCAATTATTTGGTGACGTGAATATATTTAGTACAGTTTTATCTAAAAAGGATAACTTTTTCAAAATGTAAAAATTTAATTTGTATGATATTCTCTGAGGAGAATGGTTCACAACTTCCTCCTCTGAGGAGCCTCCACTGGTGTGTGTGCTGTGGCTTGGCTCTCTCATCCATTTCAGGCTTCTGGGAGGGACGGTGGACAATGAGCCTGTCATAGCGGATGTAAGCAAAATCCCAATGCACTCTGGCAGCTTTCATGGCTGGAAGAAGACATTTCCTCTTCTGGCAAACAGATTCAGGATAGTCCTAGTGGAGGAAGATATACGTTCCTCTCAAGTTCTTGGCTCTTTCCAGAAGAGCTACCTTGTCCTCGAACCACAGAAACTTGACCACTATCGGCCTAAGCCTGTCATCTGGGCCGTAGGTGGGTTTTCTAGTCCTGTGGGCACTCTCCACTTCAATCTTCCTGTGGTGCATCTTCAATTTCTCAAAGATAATATCCCTAACTTTGTCCTCAGACTCTGTGCAGGTCTCGTGGAGATTCTTCAATTCCATCCACAACCATGTTGTTCTGCCTTGATTGTCCCTCGAGACTGATATATACATCATTATTATCGTGGATTCACACACAGAACTGATGACCTCCCTCAATGACTTAGAGATTGCTGTCATCTTGCCATCTTCTCCTTGTTTCAACTCATTGAGGTGACCATGGGAGAACTGCAAACTGTTCTTCAGGTCCTGAACCTCTCTGGTCATTATTATTATTATTTTATTTGTTGAATCCACCAGTATTTGGACAAAACTATGTTCTTGTTGTTGTAACAACTGCTTGCAGAACTATTTATGTTTGTTTAGACCCTTCAAGTGTAATAGAGACACCAATGTCCTGAATGGTACCGGATTCGGTCTTTGTCATGGTAGCTAGCAATGTAGGTTACCCTGTTACTCCTCACAGTTCCAGACTGGGCAGGTCACAGGGAAGATTGAAAACAACCAACAGCAGCGATCTAGACAGCCACAATGTCTAACCGCATCGCGGGCTGCATTCATAACCCAGCTAGCTTGATAGGCAGCTAGCTAGGAACTAGGCTAGCTGCTGCACCAAATAGCTCCTCAGACCCGTCCTTTGTCTGCAAGTTACAGGACAGAGACTAGTAGTCCCAGCAACTGATGCCAACTGCGTCGCAGGATCCAAACTAAAAAGTTAGCTTTCCAATAAACTTTCAAAACATCAAACTTTCCAAAACTTTCCAAAACCGAGCTACATAGGTAGCTATGTAATCTAACTCAACACTTAACTACTACAAACTAATTGAAATTACAATAAATAAAAGTTTGCTTACTGCGCTACAGAAACACCATTAACCAAAATACAATGCATGGGCACTGAATTAAAGAGTAACGACACTCAAAAATCTAAGTTTCTTAAATTTTTTCCAGAACTCGAAAGTGGTTCACTGATGCAGTTTATGCACTGTTGTGATACAGGACATATATATTTTTGTTTTTCTATTTAAAAAAGTGTGAAAAACCTTAAACAAAACAGAGAGAAAGGAATAAAAAATGTAACATACAGAATTAGGTAAATATGCCATTTAGCAAACGCTTTTATCCAAAGCGACTTTCAGTCAAGCATGCATACATTATTACGTATGGGTGGTCCTGGGAATCTACCCCACTGTCCTGGCGATGCAATGCTCTACCAAGATATATGAAAAGATTATAAATGCTTTGTGAAGCCTCAATTTAACATGATTTGAAAGCCTTTATTAAGCAGTGCTTACGCCACCCTTTGTAAAGCACAGGTCTATGTCATATTTGACATTGGTGGTTATGTCACACAGTTATACCCCATTTATGTACCCTTCATAGAGCATAAGATACGGGTATAGATGATTTGTGACACATTAATGTAGTATTTATAAAGGCTTTATGAAGCCTTTGTAAGCTGCACGTCATTTAATGTGGGGCCTTATTTCAATAAGGTAATTTCCTTTGATGGACACCTGTTACTTTTCTTTTTTAAGTGAGACAAGAAATTATACCGTAACAGATCCGGCCATAATTCGAATTTATGCGACTTAGTGTGTAACAGTGAAAGTTAACCCAGGAGGATGGATTTAGTGCACACTTCCAAAAAGTCCACTTGTTTATTTGCCAGAAAGTCATTATCATTGTTTTGTTTTTGTGCCTGGTTATAATGAAAACAAGTAGGGGTGTTGTGTATGTTTACCTTGAAGCAAAAAATTACCATCCGTGAAACATCAATTTTCCCAGTGTTTTTCTTTCTTTTCGGCATGATGAGTGTGGGCTGTCTCCTTAGTCTCATTTGCATAAATACATGCATTATGTTTAGGTCCTGGGGTTGTAGGGGTAATTCATATCTCTAACACAGTTACTGTTATGGCAGACCCCTCACAGTGAAATACGCAATCAAGAGGGAAAACACAGAGGGCTTATTCGTTTTTTAATAGATAGTGTAGTGGGTTTTAATCCTACAGCAGAGAAAGAATGACATGACAATGAACATGTTAATTTATTATTATGGCTATGCATTTTGAAAGTGGATGCCCTCATTTAATATTATCATTGATATCAAACTAGACAATTAATTTGTCTTTATGCAATCTTTAAATACATTGTGATAAAGTATACAACTAACAAAATGTGTGTTTGTCATTGAGAGTAGGGACAACTATGAGGGACATTGGAGAGTAATGGAAGCAGAGAAGTAGGTATGTGGGATGGTTGTATTTTCTAACAAAAAAAGTCAAACACAGCGGTACCTGTGTCATTTCGCTCTGAAGGTGATACTTCTTGTTGTACCAAACAAATATCTAAGTCTGGCACTACTTCCAGGTGAAAGGAAACTTAAAAATGGCTTCTGTCTCTTTTTAGGCCATCTTTTTAGGCAATGCCATCTATCGCGGGCATTGTTCTTCTCTTGAAGAATGTCCTCTGAAGAAAGATTTGTTTTAAAAGGCCATTTATGCTGGAATAATAGATATGAATGAGTTTTTAATTTTACTCTTCATGAAGCCGCACTACAGTTCGAATCCCAATAACTAGTTGACAAATCACTGCAGTCAAAGTCCTCACAGGAAGTTCATATGCTGACATTATAGGTAAATCATTCATGTATTAATTGACTCCTTTGAGGCACTAAGTAATAAAGAAATAAGATCATTTACACCTTTTACTCAAGTTGAAATGTGTTCTAATTGCATTTTCCCTCCATGCACACCGAGTCAGTGGAAATCCAGCACTCTTCTCAATACAGGTTACATTTCACAATTCCAGATAAAAGTTTAAATTATTTCTTTGACTAATGTGAATAAATTATGTCCTGGATTAGCATTCCGGTGCTTTCCCTGGGTTGGCTTTGCCAAGGAAACAAGCTTGTTTTCCAAATGGCTGCTATTGAGCTAGCTATTGATCACTCCCTCTCACCTCTAGGAGCTGAGAGTAGCATATCAACACTGTACTGGGGAAATATGCTGCAGCACTGTCTGTGAAGCACCAGGGTAAAGTGTGGAGAGAAATCAGTACCCTTGTTATACAGTATGCTAATGAATGTATGTCATATCTACTTCATTTTTACCTAAAGCCAATCTTTTCCTTTCAAGTGGTACATTTTCCAGCAGCTAATTTTACAACTTGATTCTCAATCTTACTAAGGCATGATCCTTCTTTTAAACATGCCGCTTCTTAACATTTACCAACTCTGAATGTCACTGAATATTGTTTCAACAACTGAAGATGGCAGATATATGTGATATTTTGATATACCTTGGGCAGTGATGGGCAGTGATGCACCGACAGTAGGCATACTGTATACTTTTTCCTGTCATGGTGCTGTGCATGGTCCTGACTCCTCAGTAATCCTGCTGTTGTTGAACAAACAGCAGGCCTTTCTCTGCTGCAGAAATCATGTTAGTTTAAAATGAAATACAATGGCTTACGAAAGTATTCACCCATCTTGGTATTTTTCCAATTTTGTTGCATTACAACCTGGAATTAAAATAGATTTTTTGGGGGGAGTTTGTATCATTTTATTTACACAACATGCCTACCAGTTTGAAGATGCTAACAAGATGCTAACATTTAAAAAAGATAACTTGAGCGTGCATAACTATTCACCCCTCCAAAGTCAATGCTTTGTTGAGCAACCAATTGCAGCAATTACAGTTGCAAGTCTCTTGGGGTATGTCTCTATAAGCTTGGCACATCTAGCCACTGGGATTTTATCATCTAGCCACTGGGATTCTTCAAGGCAAAACTGTTCCAGTTCCTTCAAGTTGGATGGGTTCCGCTGGTGTACAGCAATCTTTAAGTCATACTACAGATTCTGAAGTGGATTGAGGTCTGGGATTTGACTAGGCCATTCCAAGACATTTAAATGTTTCCCTTTAAACCACTCAAGTGTTGCTTTAGCAGTATGCTTAGGGTTATTGTCCTGCTGGAAGGTGAAGCTCTGTCCCAGTATCAAATCTCTGGAAGACTGAAACAGGTTTCCCTCAAGAATTTCCCTGTATTTAGCCCCATCCATAATTCCTTCAATTCTGACCAATTTCCCCATCTCTGCCGATGAAAAACATCCCCACACCATGATGTTGCCACCACCATGATGGTGTTCGATCGGGGTGATGAGAGGGGTTGGGTTTGCGCCATACATAGCATTTTCCTTGATGGCCAAAAAACTACATTTTAGTCTCATCTGACCAGAGTACCTTCTTCCATATGTTTGGGGAGTCTCCCACATGCCTTTTGGCAAACACCAAACATGTTTGCTTATTGTTTTCTTCAAGCAATGGCTTTTTTTGGCCACTCTTCAGTAAAGCCCAGCTCTGTGGAGTATACAGCTTAAAGTGATCCTATGGACAGATACTCCAATCTCTGCTGTGGAGATTTGCAGCTCCTTCAGGGTTATCTTTGGTTTCTTTGTTTCCTCTGATTAATGTCCTCCTTGCCTGGTCTGTGAGTTTTGGTTGGCTGCCATCTCTTGGCAGGTTTGTTGTGGTGCCATACTCTTTCCATTTTATAATAATGGATTTAATGGTGCTCCGTGGGATGTTAAGTATTAGGGGGCGCTATTAAAATTTTGGGATGAAAAACGTTCCCGTTTTAAACAAGATATTTTGTCACGAAAAGATGCTCGACTATGCATATAATTGACAGCTTTGGATAGAAAGCACTCTGACGTTTCCAAAACTGCAAGGATTTTGTCTGTGAGTGCAACAGAACTGATGTTACAGGCGAAACCCAGATAAAAATCCAACCCGGAAGTGCCGCATTTTTTGAAACCGCCTCATGCCAATGATTCCTAATATGGCTGTGAATGAGCTACGAATGAGCTTACGTTTTCCACGTATTCCCCAAGGTGTCTACAGCATTGTGACGTCTTTTTACGCATTTTCATTGAAGAATAGCCGTAAGGGACCATATATAGCAAGTGGTCACACGGTGTCTCCTGCAGAAAATCTTGCGTAAAATACTGAGGTAGCCATTTTTCCAATCGCTTCTTATGAGAAACCAATTGCCTCGACGGATATATTATCGAATATATATGTTAAAAACACCTTGAGGATGGATCCTAAACAACGTTTGCCGTGTTTCTGTCGATATTATGGAGTTAATTTTGAAAGAAGTTTGGCGTTGTAGTGGTAGCATTTTCCGGTCGATTTCTCAGCCAAGCATGATGTACAAACGGGAGCTATTTCGCCTACAAAAATAATATTTTGGGAAAAAAGGAACATTTGCTATCTAACTGGGAGTCTCCTGAGTGAAAGCATCTGAAGTTCTTCAAAGGTAAATGATTTAATTTGGTTGCTTTTCTTATTTTCTTGAAAATGTTGCCTGCTGCCAGCAGAGCCTAGCATAGCATTATGCCATGATAAACTTACACAAAGGCATGTCTAGCGTTGGCTGTAACGCATATTTTGAAAATCTGAGATGACAGTGTTGTTAACAAAAGGCTACGCTTGTGTTTGAATATATTTAATTCATTTCATTTGCGATTTTCATGAATAGGAAAAGTTTCTAGGGGTATATATGTCCATTGCGTTATGCTAATTCGTTCGAGGCTATGATTACTTTCCTGGATCCGGGATTGCTAGTTTCAAGAGGTTTTAATAGCATTAGACTGGAGAGCAACTAAAATAAAAGATGTACAGTCTTGCAGCCAATAAGAAAAGCATTACAGTATATCATCAGATAACCTGGTTGGGACTATGTAGGTCTGACTAGCTCTTTTGCGTAATGCGGCCCATTGCTACACACACTAAGAATGCACAGAGCGCGTCATAGTATTTTGAACTGATTCTTTCACTGCTTTGGCATAAAAATGGGTTATCAGGGATGTAAGGGAAAGGGATGTATCAAGGAAATACCAAGCAAAATACCCAACAGGACATTAAAAACTGTAACAGAAACTGTAACATCTTATGCGTCACGGAGTCGTGGCTGAACGGCGACAATATCAACATACAGCTGGCTGGTTATACGATGTACCGGCAGGTAGAACAGTGGCGTCTGGTAAGACAAGGGGCGGCGGTCTAAGTTTTTTTGTAAACAACAGCTGGTGCACGATACCTAAGGAAGTCTCTAGCCATTGCTCGCCTAAGGTAGAGTTTCTCATGATAAGCAGCAGACCACATTAAAACCTGTTGGAGATAGGGGGCAGTATTTTCACTTTGGATGAATTGCGTGCCCATAGTGAACTGCATCAAACTCTGTCCTCAATTGCTAATTTATGCATATTATTATTACTATTGGATAGAAAACACTCTGAAGTTTCTAAAACCGTTTGAATTATGTCTGTGAGTTTAACAGAACTCACAGGGCATGCAATCTTCCAAACAAGTTTTGAAATCCTGAAAGTTGGGGCAACTTTGACGTCACGCCCCCTCCCTTCCCAACAAGGATGGATCTGGAAACACTTCCTACGTCTTCCACTAGATGTCCTCATTCAGTAGAAAGTGTAGTGGAGCATTTGCTGTGAACTTTGACCTAATGGGAGGGAAAATAGTCGGTGTCGCAAGAGAATGCCATTTTGTTGTGGCGCATTTCTCTGAGTGCTACGGCTGTTCCAATCAGCCCCAGATGAAAATGAATGATCCGGTTGGAACGTTATTGGATATATATGATTTTAATAACATCCTGAAGATTGATTCTGCACTTAGTTTGACCAGTTTTTTCGACCAGGAATATGTCTTTTGGAAGTTTTCATGCAAGTTATCCTGGATCAGAAGTCAGTTTTTGGGCATGTGAGCTGAAAGTGATCGCAAATGCTGCTACTTGGACACTAGTATTGGACATTATGGAACAAAACGATTTATTGTGGAACTAGGACTCCTTGCACTACATTCTGATAAAAGATCATCAAAGGTAAGGGAATATTTATGTTGTAATTTTGTATTTCTGTTGACTCCAACATGGCGGAGAAATATTGTTACGTCTGAGCGCCGTCTCAGATTATTGCAATGTTAGGCTTTTTCGGTAACGTTTAAAATAAATCTGACACAGCGGTTGCATTAAGAACCAGTGTATCTTTAATTATATGTAGAACATGTATCTTTAGTCAAAGTTTATGATGAGTATTTCTGGCGTAGCTTTCTATAATTCCTCCGGATATTTTGGAGGAATTTCTGAACATGGCATCAATGTAAACCGAGATTTATGGATATAAAATGCATATTATCGAACAAAACATAAATGTACTGTGTAACATATCATATGACTGTCATCTGATGAAGATTTTCAAGAGGTTAGTGTTTGATTTGATTTTTAATCCTGCTTTTGTGATTTTAGCTTTGGCTGGAAAAAATTGCTATGTTTTTTCTTTGGTTTGGTGGTGGTCTAACATAAATATATGTTGTTAAATATCTGACACGATGGGTAGATGAACAAGGTGTTTATCTTTCAGTTGAGGTATTGGACTTGTTATTGTGTGGAGGTTAAATATTTCTAAAGAATATTTTTGCATTCCCTGCGCCACCTTTTCAGCTGAACGGGGGGTGGAGTTCCCTGAGGGGAACGCCTCGCCACAACAGGTTTTAACTACCGAGAGAGTTCTCATCTAAATTCTTTGTAGCTGTTTACGTACCACCACTGTCAGAGGCTGTATTCTGCTATAAGCAAACAAGAAAACACTCACCCAGAGGTGGCGCTCCTACTAGCCTGGGAATTTAATGCAGGGAAACTTAAATCAGTTTTACCTGATTTCTATCATCATGTTAAATTTGCAACCAGAGGGAAAATAACTCTGGACCACCTATCCTCCACACACAGAGATGCATACAAAGCTCTCCCTCGCCCTCCATTTGGCAAATCTGACCATAATTCTATCCTCCTGATTCATGCTTACAAGCAAAAATTAAAGCAGGAAGCAACAGTGACTAGATCAATAAAAAAGTGGTCAGATGAAGCAGATGCTAAACTACAGGACTGTTTTGCTAGTAAAGACTGGAATATGTTCCGGGACTCCTCCAATGGCATTGAGGAGTAGCTAAACTGCAGGACTGTTTTGCTAGTAAAGACTGGAATATGTTCCGGGACTCCTCCAATGGCATTGAGGAGGACACCACATCTGTCATTGGCTTAATCAGTAATTGCATCGATGACGTTGTCCCCACAGTGACCGTACGTACATACTCCAACCAGAAACCATGGATTGCATGCAGCATCCGCACTGAGCTAAAGGCTAGAGCTGCCGCTTTCAAGGAGTGGGACTCTAACCCGGAAGCTTATAAGAAATCCTGCTATGCCCTCTGGCGAACCATCAAACAGGCAAAGCGTCAATACAGGACTAATATAGAGTCGTACTACACCGGCTCTGACGCTCGTCGGGTGTGGCAGGACCTGCAGACCATTGCAGAATACAAAGGGAAGCACAGCCGGGAGCTACCCAGTGACACAAGCCTACTAGACAAGCTAAACTACTTCTATGCTCGCTTCGAGGCAAATAACACTAAACACTAAACACTAAGACTAAACACCTCCCTATGCAACTGGATCCTGGACTTCCCGACGGGCCACCCCCAGGTGGTAAGGGTAGGTAACAACACATCCGCCACACTGATCCTCAACACAGGGGCCCCTCAGGGGTGCGTGCTCAGCCCTCTCCTGTGCTCCCTGTTCACCCATGACTGCACGGCCGGGCACGACTCCAACAACATCATTAAATTTGCCGATGACACAACAGTGGTAGGCCTGATCACCGACAATGACGAGACAGCCTATAGTGAGGAGGTCAGAGATCTGGCCGTATGGTGCCAGGACACAACCTCTCCCTCAACATGATCAAGACAAAGGAAATGATTGTGGACTACAGGAAAAAGAGGACCGAGCACGCCCCCTTTCTTATCGACGGGGCTACAGTGGAGCAGGTTGCGAGCTTCAAGTTTCTTGTTGTCCACATCACCAACAAACTAACATGGTCCAAGCACACCATGGCAGTCATGAAGCGGGCACGACAAAACCTATTCCCCCTCAGGAGACTGAAAATATTTTGCATGGGTCCTCAGATCCTCAAAAGGTTCTACAGCTGCACCATCGAGAGCATGGTTACTGGTTACATCACTGCCTGGTATGGCAACTGCTCGGCCCAGTACATCACTGGCGCCAAGCTTCCTGCCATCCAGGACCTCCATACCAGACGGTGTCAGAGTAAGGTCCTGAAAATTTTCAGGACCTTACAGTCATAGACTGTTCTCTCTGTTACCACATGGCAAGCGGTACCGGAGCGCCAATTCTACGTCCAAGAGGCTTCTAAACAGCTTCTACCCCCCAAGCCATAAGACTCCTGAACATCTAGTCAAATGGCTACCCAGACTTTTAACACCCCCCCCCCCACACACACACACACCACTGCCATTTTCTGTTGTCATCGATGCATCGTCACTTTAATTATCTCTACCTACATGTACATAATACCGCAACTAACCGGTGCCCCCACACATTGACTCTGTATAGGCACCCCTCTGTATATATTGTTATTTTTAACTGCTCCTCTTTAATTACTTAGTTACTTTTATCTCTTATTCTTATCCGTAGATTTTGAAACTGTGGTTAGGGGCTCATAAGTAAGCATTTCACTGTAAGGTTTACACTTGTTATACTCGGCACATGTGACGTATACAATTTGATTTGATTTGATTTGAACCGGGGGGTAAAAAGCTGACAAAAGCCAGGTATACCGAGAAGAGGCTTTGGAGGAAATTCTTAGTGAGTGAGACACAGATGCTGGGAGCGACCTGGACCAAGACTATTATGACTCTAGAACGATTGGATTGTGTTTTAGATCTGTCATTAAATTGTTTTGTGTACCGCTCTATAGTTTACTATAGGTGTTTAGTATTTTTTTTTTATAGTATAGCGGAGTCCTGTCCTTTTGGGGCTATATCCTGTGTATCATTCCAAAGTTAGTAAATATTGTATACAGTACCAGTCAAAAGTTTGGACACCCCTACTCATTCAAGGTTTTTCTTTATTTGACTATTTTCTATATTGTAGAATAATAGTGAAGAAATCAAAACTATGAAATAACACCTATGGAATAATTTAGTAATCAACTTTTTTTTTTAATTTGAGATTATTCAAAGTAGCATCCCTTTGCCTTGATGACAGCTTTGCACACTCTTGGCATTCTCTCAACCAGCTTCACCTGGAATGCATTTCCAACAGTCTTGAAGGAGTTCCCACATATGCTGAGTACTTGTTTGCTGCTTTTCTTTCACTCTGCGGTCAAACTCATCCCAAACCATCTCAATTTGGTTGGGGTTGGGTGATTGTGGAGGCCAGGTCATCTTATGCAGCACTCCATGACTCTCCTTCTTGGTCAAATAGCTGTTACACATCCTTGAAGTGTGTTGGGTCATTGTCGTTTTGAAAAAAACAAATGATAGCCCCACTAAGCACAAACCAGATGGACTGGGGTATTGCTGCAGAATGCTGTGGTAGCCATGCTGGTTAAGTGTGCCTTGAATTCTAAATAAATCACTGACAGTGTCACCAGCAAAGCACCATCACACCTCCTCCTCCATGCTTCACGGTGGGAACTGTAGATGCAGAGATCATCCGTTCACCTGCTCTGCGTCTCACAAAGACATAGATGTTGGAATCCAAAATCTCAAATTTGGACTCTTCAGACCAAAGGACTAATTTCCACCGCTCTAATGTCCATTTCACATGTTTCTTTGCCCAAGCAAGTTCTTCATATTGGTGTCCTTTAGTAGTAGTTTCTTTGCAGCAATTTGACCATGAAGGCCTGATTCAGTCAGTCTCCTCTGAACAGTTGATGTTGAGATGTGTATTTTACTTGAACTCATGTGAAACATTTATTTGGGCTGTAATTTCTGAGGCTGGTAACACTATTGAAAGTATCCTCTGCAGCAGAGGTAACTCTGGGTCTTTTCTTCCTTTGGCAGTCCTCATGAGAGCCAGGTTCATCATAGCGCTTCATGGAATTTTCCGCACTGACTGACCTTCATGTCTTTAAGTAATGATGGACTGTCGTTTCTCTTTGATTATTTGAGCTGTTCTTGCCACAATGTGGACTTGGTCTTTTACCAAATAGGGCGATCTTCTGTATACAACCCTTACATTGTCACAACACAATTGATTGGCTCAAGCGCATTAAGGAAAGAAATTCCACAAATGAACTATTTAACAAGGCACACCTGTTAACTGAAACGCATTCCAGGTGACTACCTCATGAAGCTGGTTGAGATAATGCCAAGAGTTTGCAAAGCTGTCTTCAAGGCAAAGAGTGGCTACTTTGAAGAATCTAAAATCTAAAATATATTTTGATTTAACACTTTTTTGGTTCCTATATGATTCCATATGTGTTATTTCATAGTTTTGATGTCTTCCAAATTATTCTACAATGTAGAAATAGTAAAAATAAAGAAAAACTCTGGAATGAGTAAGTGTGTCCAAACTTTTGACTGGTACCTTACATGTAGGTAAAGTGACTATGCATAGATAATAAACAGAGACTAGCAGCAGAGTAAAAAACTAATGTAGGCTAATGTGATTTGCATGAGGTTGTAAGAAACAAAAACAATCCCAGGACAAATCTGGACATATCTGATATGGGCAGATATCTTAAATCTTGTTTATCTAACTGCACTGTCCAATTTACAGTAGCTATTGCAGTGAAAAAATACCATTCTATTGTTTGAGGAAAGTGCACAATTATGAACCTGACAATGTATGAATAAACCGAATAGGCACACTTTGCACATACACTGTTGCTATCTTGTCGGCAAAGTCTAAATTGCACTTTGGCTGGAATAATACATTATGGCCCTTCTCTTGCATTTCAAAGATGATGGTAGAAAAAAATACAAAAAGCAAAAAAAATATATTTGTATTATCTTTTACCAGATCTAATGTGTTATATTCTCCTACATTAATTTCTCATTTACACAAACTTCAAAGTGTTTCCTTTCAAATGGTATAAAGAATATGCATATCCTTGCTTCAGGTCCTGAGTTACAGGCAGTTCGATTTGGGTATGTTATATTAGGCGAAAATTGAAAAAATGGGGTGGATCCTTAAGATTTAAGAAGCCTTTTGTACCTAGACATGGCGCTCTGTTACCGCTTGCCATGCAGTAACAGAGAAAACAGTTTATGACTAGGGTGGCTGTATGCTGGCAATTTTTAGGGCCTTCCCCATTGATATTGTAGAAATTGTACTTTTATCGTGACCAACAACTTTAGGCTTATTCAATGCGTAATAGCAGTGGAATTAACCCCATTCGGACACTTTGGAGAGGTTGAAAGGACACTTGGATGTCTCCTGGATATCCCCTGACACCACCAAACTGTTTGAGAGAGGTTGATATTGTAGAAATGTTTTTTATAGTGACGAATAACTTTGAGGGTACACTTGGAGATGATCGCACCTTACTAAAACGTCTGAAAGTTCTAGCTGTTGTCTATCAATCCCATTTTTCCCCCAGAAGTTTTTGAGTCTTTGTGGAAGCCAGCTGTTGTGTTTCCAGCTCTATTCATCACTAATTGACTTATAGCTTGTCCTATCTATGTTCTAACCATTTCCTTATAATCTCCCAGGTGTTTTCTTTCCGATGGTATTATGTTGTGTCCTTATCATATAACTGCTCACTAAAAGCAATTACTGTTTAGAAATCTACATTTTTGCCATTAGATTTCAGAGGGTGAATTATGGGTGGATGTAGCCAGTAGTAAATTATAGTAAATTCATTACAGTAGGCAAAATTATTATGGAGGATCAACTGTGCAGGTAACCTACTTTATGAAGTGATTTGTTTGACAATCAGATCAAAACATCATCACACAACACCCATATGTGAAACTGAGCATGTGCAGGCCGCAAAACCAATAGTAAACATGATAGGATGTTTACATGCCACAGTATCCCATCTTAGACCAGCATATCCCAGGCATCTTATCAGGGTTTCTCATTACCGGGATACAATCTTTTTCAGGTTATTGTAAACGGGATATGAGGTTTATATGCATCAACTCAAAAACAGAATACTTAAGTATACCGAATAATAATGTGATATTGGTGTCCATGTAAACATGGTCATTCACTTCCAAATGGGACGTTTGTTTCTCCTCTAAAAGAAAATGAATTCCTTTGCCTACTGTACTCCAGCTGAGAAGCCCCCTTCCAGCTGAAAAGTCCTACTTTGCATGAGCACTCTCTGCATTGCTCAGCATCTTAATCATCTGTATATTCCAGCTACCCATTGAGGTATCATTCAATGGGTAATACATTTATTGGTACTGTATAACAACATCATTCATAGCTATTTTCTATTCCTTTATTGTTTGATGACCTGGAGTTAGAATGCCAGAGTGAATGTAATATCTTAAATAGATGAGAATATCTTCCAAATATTACCTTGTCTTCTTTCCCACTACATCTTCCATTTGCCTGTTGTGTTTTCAGAAGAGGAGCAAGCCCGCTGTTATCAGTCTCAAACGGGCGCCGTCACGGTAGCAACAGCACACACAATGTCACTTCTGATTTTCAGTGTGTTTGTTTCAGTAGGGCAGCACAATCAATATGAGTTAAAGCTTTAATTCCCCTTGTAAATTGAGAGTAACACTGTATTGAGCTCAGTGGAAATATATTATCAAGAGGGCTGACTAGTAGGCTATTGTTACTTAAGGACTCCTAGAGGACTGTGCATTGTCCGTGAAATGTATTTATTAAGGCACGTTGTAGTTACTTTCGGCTGTCAAGGCCTCCCTAGCCCCAGCACTGCTGGATGGAATAAAGAAACTGACCTTTAGGGATTACCAATGGTACAAAAGGAATTCGATTATTTCGGTTTGAGCCTAATGAGAACAAAGTATGTGTCACTTTTTGATTAATGAATTTCTCCAGATCAGCAACGCAGCAGGGATCATAAAGGAGTAATTTCCTCCTCTCTTTACAGTTCCTCTACGAGGACATGTACTGTAGAATGAAGAGGGGAGGCCAGGGGGGTGATCTGGAGGTGCGGGGCCGGGAAAGAGAGACTAAAGTGTTTCCCCTGTACGACTGGTGAAGCCCAGGTCACTTGTGATTGGCCTTTTCAATAAAGAGTGGGACACTAAAGTACTGCGTCTCAAATGTCCTTTCGTAATTTCAATCCTTTATCCAGACTGACCGTAAAGAATTAGACAAATTAAAGAAAGTCCCCTGAAATGACTTCCTTACCTTGTCTTCTTTCCCACTACAAACAGATGCTCATAGTATAGCCTGTTTGTGAATGTATAACTGATTATACCAATAGGGGGCTTCTATGGTGCAGGCATGGTGTACCTGTCCTTAAAACATAGGGTCACCATGGGCTTGCTTTGGCTCTTCCCACTTGATGTCTACTGTTTAGAGGACACTTGCAGATTTTTTTCTTACACCAGTATCAGTCTATGCATGCATCCTAAAAGTACTCACATTATATTTTAGCACTGAACTATTTGAATGATTTTCACACTAATATGCTGTCTCTTTTGGATTTATATATAATTATATGGTGAAGTCTGATGAGAGCAAACCAAAACTACAGTATGTAATGTAGGTTAAAGGTTTATCTCTGAATGCTTTCACAAAACCTGGAGAAAAACTTTGAACCAAAATATGTTATATTGTAATAATCCTCTGGTAACCTTGATGTCTAATTGTTAGACAAAATTGGAATTACTACATTAATTTTTATGTGACAGTGCAGGCCTCTAGGTGAAAGCTATTGTTTTAACACTAATTTGCTACTCTAAAATTACTTAGGTTTTTACCTAATTAGTGTGTAATTAATTAGCCATGTATCATTTTGTGATGATGTTCATCAAATTACTGAGAACCTCACATGCAAATTGCTTTACATAATATGCAGAACTTTGAGACCATGTGTAGTATGCAAGTCTGTCAAATCGAATCAATGCTGTGGAAAATTGTTTGAGGTCTTAATTTAAAAAAAATCCCTTACAAAGGTGCAAACGCATGTTTGCTAGAGCAATATTTTTCCATTCAACATGATAGTTTTATGTAGGCGTCAACTGAAAAGGAAGGGTCTCATTCATATCTGTTTCTCTTGCTCCAAAAAGCAGCGCATTTGGATTCTCTCCCTTTGGATTTGTTTTGTAGGACTGTTTCCATTAAAAATTACTGCTAAATATACACACATCATAAAGATAGAGGTTGGAATAGGTACAATTTTTACTTCTTGATTCATATTTCCTTTCCCTTTATTTTTAACAGGAAATGTGATTGGACTATAAGGAAACAGGTTCATATGATTGCCATGGATTATAACCTATAACATTATCCTCCTGCTTACTGCTTACAAGCAAAAACTCAAACAGGAAGTACTAGTGATGCGCTCAATACAGAAGTGGTCCGGTGAAGCGGATGATAAACTACAGGACAGTTTTGCTAGCACAGATTGGAATATGTTTACCACATCGGTCACCAGCTTAATTAATAAGTGAGTTGACGATGTTGTCCCCACAGTGACAGGCAACATCCAGGCAACATCCACACTGAGCTAAAGGCTAGAGCTGCCGCTTTCAAGGAGCGGGACACTAATCCTGACGCTTATAAGAAATCCCTATGCGACCTCCGACAAGCCATCAAATAGACAAAGTATCAGTACAGGACTAAGACGGAGTCTGACACTCGACAGATGTGACAGGGCTTACAAATTGTCACGGGCTTGCAAATTGTCACAGATTACAAAGGGAAACCAAGCATGAGCTGCCCGGCAATGCAAGCCTACCAGACGAGCTAAATGCTTTATATGCGTGCTTCTAGGGAAGCAACACTGAGCAATGCATGAGAGCACCAGCTGTTCTGGATGACTATTTGAAGTCGCTCTCAGTAGCTGATGTGAGTAAGACCTTTAAACAGGTTAACATTCGCAAGACAGCGAGGCCAGATGGACTACCAGGACGCGTTCTCAGTGCATGCACTGACCACCTTGCAAGTGCCTTCACTTCATTTTCAACTTTTCTATTGATCTGTAATACTAACTTGTTTCAAGCAGACCACCATAGTCCGCGTGCCCAAGAACCCCAACAGATCCACAGATGACGCACTCCACACTGCCCTCACCCACCTGGACAAAAGGAGTACCTATGTAAGAATACTGTTCATTAACCACAGCTCAGCATTCAACACCATAGTCCCTTCCACGCTCATCACCATGCTTAGGACACTGGGACTGAACACCTCCCTCTGAAACTGGATCCTGGACTTCCTGATGGGCCACTCCCAGGGGGTAAGTGTAGGCAACAATACATCCACCACGCTGACAATCGACATAGGCCTCCTCAAGGATTTGTGCTTAGTCCACTTATGACTGAATGGCTGTGTACAAATCGGTATGGCAACTCCAAGGCACACGACCGCAAAGCTCTACAGAGTGTGATGAGTATGGCCCAGTACATCACTGGGGCCGAGCTCCCTGCCATCCAAGACCTCGACACCAGGCGGCGTCAGAGGAAGGCCCAAAAAATTGTCAAGGACTCCAGCCACCCAAGCCATAGTCCGTTCTCTCTGCTACTGCATGGCAAGCAGTACAAGTGCACTAAGTCTGGATCCAGCAGGACCCTGAACAGCCCCCAACCATAAGACTGATAAACAAGACTGCTAAATAGCTGCTTCTGTCTATTATCTATTCTGTTCCCTAGTACCTTTAACCTTACCTACAGTATATGTACATATTGTAGCTACCTCAATTACCTCGGTACTGGTACACACTGTATATAGCCATGTTATTTTTTACTCGTCATTGTTATTCATTATTCACTGTGTAATTATTCCTTGTGTCACTATTTATTAGATTTTTTATCTTTAACTCTGCATTGCTGGTAAAGGACCCATAAGCAAGCATTTCACTGTTACATTGCACCTGTTGTTTACAAAGCATGTGACAAATAACATTTGATTTGATTCTCCAAGTCCCGTTGGAGAGTTGTAAAAACTAGATATAAAACTATAGAGGAATTCATTTTCTCCTAACCTACCAGAAACATTGTGGGCCCCACATATTTTTTTATGAGTTCATTTGTTTATTTGGATCCCCATTAGCTTAAGCAGAAGCAGCAGCTAGTCTTCCTGGTGTCTATTAAAAACACAAGTACCAAAATACTGATAAACAAGGAATCCAGCAAAGAGCAGACGTCCTAAGAACATTTGCCGTCGTTACCATTAGGTCCCTTTAATGGTTTTGGCGAGACGTTATCCCACTGACCTTCTGAGAACATTCCAGGAACATTAAACATGATGTTAACCGAGGGAACCAAAGAGGAAGTTCAGTACAAGTTTTTTTCACAGTATAACATTATAATAAGACATTTTAATGCCCATTAGGGAACAATATGAAAAGGTTCCTATTTGGTTCTAATAGGACATTATCTATGGGACATTCAATGACAACAAGGGGATGTCTCATGATGGTCAAATGGAGGTTGCATGATGGTCCCAAGAAAACATTCTCAGGGGAATCTTTGTCTAGTTCCCTGTAAGTTACTAAAAAGTCAATGAGGACCATGTCAGGACCTGTTTAGGATGTTCTCAGGGCTTTCATTTTACTAGTCGTTTATAGCATGTTATTAGGATCCCCATTAGCTACAGCTAGTGGGGTCCACACAAAAGGAAAGAGCTACACTGAACAAAAATATAAACGCAACATGCAACGATTTTAAAGATTTGACTGAGTTACAGTTAATATAAGGAAATAAGCCAATTGAAATAAATTCATTAGGCACTAATCTGTCGATTTCACATGACTGGTGTCGTGGAAATTTCCTTAATTACCAAATGATGAGAGAGCAAATCACAAACCAGTCAGAGTTATGCTTAATCTTCACCTTTAAAAATAATTAAGCTTTTGCAATAGCATTTTGACTTTCAACAGTTCAGTATCTCTAATGAAAAGTTGAGAGTGGTCACCATAATGGCAACTGGGATCCTTTATAGCAAAGATTCACCCCCCCTAGTCGACATGACAAACCACAGGTCTTAGGAACTTACACAAAGAAAGACTTTACTTCAGAGAGGAATATCCCCTAGCCAGACAGCATTGGCTATAAATTATCATTCAGTTTGGTCTCATAAACAAAGCTCTTATCTCGTCCTTGGTACAAAATGGTACCAAGACATTACCCCCACCCAATGATATATATCAAATTGTCATTTTAGATACTCCCATCCCAAATACAACCAATTCTGGACAAGCTCACGGAGAGGAAAGTGAGCCTTTAGGTCAAGATAAGGGCAACAAGAGAGGGAACATAGAATGGTTCCAGACACTGCCATCCTCCTCTTCCCGATGAGAAAAGTAGGGAGTGACTGGCACACAGACATTGTGGAGCCAAGAGATAATTGGTTCCCCATCAATCATCCCTTCACATGGTTTAAAATATATGTTTACACATGATGACAACTTGACCTCTCCCCTCTCTGCGGCCCAAGTAACTTAGTCCTGACAGAGAACAGATGACTGCAAATGGCCACCACTATAGTACAACAAAATACATTCTGATTAGAAGTAACTCATAAGCATATCATGAAAATAAAACATCTTATCTATGTTACCCAACTAATTCTGATTAATCCCCAACACTGGGAAAAAAGATACGCATCTGTTGGTCATAGGTAGGAGAGTGGATCAGAAAACAAGTCAGTATCTGGTTTGACCACCATTTGCCTCATGCAGCGTGACACATCTCATTCGCATAGAGTTGATCAGGCTGTTGATTCTGGCCTGTGGAATGGTGTCCCACTCTTCAATGGCTGTGCAAAGTTACTGGATATTGGCGTGAATTGGAACATGCTGTTATACATGTCGATCTAGAGCATCCCAAACCTGCTCAACGGGTGAGATATATGGTGAGTTTGCAGGCCATGGAAGAACAGGGATATTTTTACCATCCAGGAATTTTGCACAGATCCTTATACCATGGGGCAGTGCATTATCATGCTGAAACATGAGGTGATGGCGGCGAGTAAATGGCACGACAATGGGCCTCAGGATCTCGTCACGGTATCTCTGTGCATTCAAATTGCCATTGATAAAATGCAATTGCGTTCATTGTTCATAGCGTATGCCTGCCAATACCATAACCCCAAAGCCACCATGGGGCACTCTGTTCACAACATTGCCAAATTCTCTAAAACAACGTTGGAGACAGCTCATGCTGTTTAATCAGCCTTTTGATATGCCATGACTGTCAGTTTGATGGATTATCTTGGCAATATAGAAATGCTCAAAATTTGAGAAAAATACACTTTTTGTGTGCGTATGGAAAATGTCTGGTTTACTAGTCATTAGGAAGTTCTGTGAAGGTCCTAAGGGAACAACCCTACAAAAAAATGTGTCCTTAGGACATTTCCAGATTGTCACAAAAGGGTCGCCTAAAGAGTTCAGGATGTTGTATCATGGTCTCCTGGAAGTTTTTTTCTAGTTCATGGTTTGTCCCAGGGACGTACCCGAGAAAATGTTTAGGACGTTCTTGGGACGTTGTGTCAAGGTCCCCTGGATGTTTTTGTCACTTCATGGTCCCAGGTGTCTGAAACCATTATATGTAATGAAATGGTATGGTTTTAAGGTAAGTGGTACGCTGTTCAGCTAAAAGAGCGTAGAAACGTCTGTAGCATTTCACAAGTCCCCTACACGTTCATTATCTTTAATACATCTCTGCACTCAGCAAAATAGTGCCATCTGCACTGTTATTAATTTTAATCTATTCTCTCATTGATTTTATTTAAGAAATTTGAGTTTAGGTTTTCAGTATAGTTAGTTGCCTAATGTGGTGGGGAATATTTTAATGTTATTCCTGAATCACTATGATAAATATAATCGTTTTCCTTGAGTGTATTTTTAACAGAGCGGAGATTTACTTTGAAGTGTAAAGTTTAGGAATACAGTTGAAATCATTGTCATTGATACAAATCAAATCAAATCTAATGTATTTATATAGCCCTTCTTACATCAGCTGATATCTCAAAGTGCTGTACAGAAACCCAGCCTAAAACCCCAACTAAAATCCCAAACAGCAAGCAATGCAGGTGTAGAAGCACGGTGGCTAGGAAAAACTCCCTAGAAAGGCCAAAACCTAGGAAGAAACCTAGAGAGTAACCAGGCTATGAGGGGTGGACAGTCCTCTTCTGGCTGTGATACAGGCATGGTGGAGTAGCAGGTAAAAAACGGAAATTCATGAACCAAGACGTTGTAATTTCAAATGAATACTATAATAATTACTGTTTGAATTAACATAAACACTAACCATGTTTCCATCCAACCATTTCCTGCGGATGAATTATCTGACACATGAAAAAACTGATGACCAGGATGATGGAAACATGAAATTCCGATACAATTTCATAAATGCCAACAGACAATTTGTTCGTTTGATATGGTGGGATCATTTTGTGTCAATAAAATAAATTATGTGAGAAATGGTGGTGGAAACTTGCACAAATATTGGTCTAATAATAATCATATCAAAGTAACTTGGAGTCACGCAATATGTTGTGTGTTCATCCCACTACGACTCGGGAAAGTATCCCATTTATTTAGTCTACAGATTAAATAAATGATGATGAACTTCACTGGGTGGTGAATGTGCAATGTGATGAGCTTGGTGATCCTTTGCAATAAATATTGAGGGTCTTATTCTGGTGACATGATGATCGATGCTTGGCTGCCGCTTGAAAAATACAAATAATATCGCTCTTGTCCGTAATAATCTCAATATGTTGGTAGCCCATGCTCACTGTATCTGTGAGCTGTTGGATAGAGCGTATGTGCCAAGAGTGGGCACATTTGCTATATCTCAAATCAAACGTTATTTGTCACAGGTAATTTGTTCACGTACTGTAGGTACATGTAGGGGTAAAGTGACTGTGCCTAGAAAATAAACAGCGAGTAGCAGCAGTGTAAAAACAATGGGGGGGTGGCCATTATATTAATTGTTCAGCAGTCTTATGGCTTGGGGGTAGAAGCTGTTAAGGAGCCTTTTGGACCTAGACTTGGCGCTCTGATACCGCTTGCCGTGCGGTACCAGAGAGAACAGTCTATGACTTGGGTGACTGGAGACTATTTTTTGGTACTTCCTTTGTCACCACCTAGTATATAGGTCCTGAATGGCAGGAAGCTTAGCCCCGTTGATGTACTGGGTTGTACGCACTACCCTCTGTAGCACAACAGGTTTTGTGCAGTATCGTTAAAAATGCGATTGAATCCATTTAACATATTTTTCATTCGGTACATGGGAATTTAACAACAAAAGTAGTTTGAATGTGTTCTACATCATCGTGCACAGCCTTTTATCTGCAAAAAGTCAGTTTGATGGAACAACATCACTGGTGGGAAAATGTGTATTGTTTTATGCAGATTTTAGAATATTTGCATGACAGTCTGGGGGGAGGGAGAACGTTTCTTTGAGAACATCAGGTAACATCCATGGAACAGGCAGTGACAGTAAATAAGCATATAATATGTTTAGAAACACTTCTACATTTTTGATTACGGATAATCCTGAATTAATTGTGAATAATCCCCCCCCCCCAAAAAAAACATGCTAACCTCCACTATTATTGTAATGGTCAGAGGTCAGCATGTCTTGGGGGTTATGATATTTGTGCATCTGTAACTTTCTCACTCATCATTATTCATGGTTTATGCAGGACTATCCGTAATCATGGTAGCATCCACATTAATGTAGAAGTGTTTAGAAACATATTATATTCTTATTTGCAATAAAAGTGCCTCTGAAATGACACAATACATTATTTAGCAGTGGCAAATCATTTGTAAAAATAGAGAAGAGTAACAGCCCCTTGCAACTGCCCTGAGGGATACCACACTGTACAGGTGATATAAAGTCATACAAAGTGAGTTTCTTCAGTAACAATGTATGATCAATAGCATTAAAGGCTGCACTGAAATCAAACAAACCAGCTCCAACTATCCTCTTATTATCCATTTTTTTAACCAATCATATCAAAACATAAAAGTGCCCTTTCTCTAAATGCATAATGGGTCAAACACTATTCTCTCCATTTAATTTCCATTTAATTTCTTAATTAACAGGTGCATAATTGTCAACAATTGGCATTAATAATTTTACAAATACTTCCAGTGCTGTATATGGATTCACTTCCTCATAAACATCAGACCAACATACATGTTTTACATCTTCAACAAAAGAGTCTTGAGAAAACACATTGTATGGTCTCGTATGAATTACAATACGTGGATTGTGGACACCCACTCAGCGAACATCTCATTCCAAAATCATGGGCATTAATATGGAGTTGTTCCCCCTTTGCTGCTATAACAGCATCCACTCTTCTGGGGAGGCTTTCCGCTAGATGTTGGAACATTGCTGCGGGGACTTGCTTCTATTCAGCCACAATAGCACTAGTGAGGTCGGGCACTGATGTTGAGCAATTAGGCCTGGCTAGCAGTCAGCATTCCAATTTGTCCCAAAGGTGTTCAATGGGGTTGAGATCAAGGCTCTGTGCAAGCCAGTCAAGTTCTTCCACACCAACCTCGACAAACCATTTCTGTATGGACCTCGCTTTGTGCATGGGGACATTGTCATGCTGAAACAGTAAAACGCCTCACCAAAACTGTTGCCACAAAGATGGAAGCACAGAAATGTCTAGAATGTTATTGTATACTGTAGCATTAAGATTTCCCTTCACTGGAACTAAGGGCCCTAGCCTGAACCATGAAAAACAGCCCCAGACCATTATTCCTCCTCCACCCAACCTTACAGTTGGCACTACGCATTAGGGCACGTAGCGTTCTCCTGGCAAGCACCAACCACAGATTCTTCTGTCGGACTGCCAGATAGTGAAGCATAATTCATCACTCCAGAGAGTGCATTTCCACTGCTCAGGAGTCCAATGGCGGCGAGCTTTACACCATTCCAGCCAATGATTAGCATTGCTCATGGTGATCTTAGGCTTGTGTGCGACTGCTCGGCTATGGAAACCCATTTCATGAAGCTCCCAACAAACAGTTCAGCTGACGATATTGCTTCCAGAAACAGTTTGGAACTCAGTAGTGAGTGTCGCAACCGAGGACAGACGATTTTTACTCAACTACGTGCTTCAGCAACAGGTAGCCGAATCTGAAATAGCCGAATCCACAAATTTTAAGGGGTGACCACATACTTTTGGTTAGTGTACTTTTGGCCCAACCTTTGGCACTTTGGCTTTCCTTGTTAATGCTACAATGTTGTTATGGTCACTACAGCCAATGGGAACTGATATTGCTTTGGAGCAAAGCTCTGCAGCATTAGTGAAGATATGATCAATACAAGTCACAGATCCAAAATTATTGGTATGCACTCTAGCTGGTTGAGCGATAACCTGGGTGATATTACAGGTGTCAGTCACAGTTAGAAGCTTCCTTTCAGAGAACAGCTAGTTACTAACCAGTCAATGTTCTGCTCATCCAGAAAATAGACCTCTCTCATCACGCACACTATCAAGCATTGCACACATATTATCCAAATACTGACTGTTAGCACATGTTGGCCTATAGCAGCACCCCAAAATAAGCTTTGGATGAGGCAGGTGAACTTGCACCCACAACAGTTCAACACCATTTGACCTGAGAACCTCTCTAAGCTTTACAGGAATATGGTTCTGAACATATACATCAACACCTTACATATAGGCATTGCTGCCTTTTTTGAAAATGTTAGATCCTTGTATTGCCAGTGCTGCATCAAAGGAATTATTTTATTGTATTAATTTAACCTTTATTTTATCAGAGAGTCATACTGAGACCAAGGTCTCTTTTACAGATGAGCCCTGAATGACAGAAATGACAGAAAATACACACATCAAAATATAAATATGAAATGCAAGAAGAAAGAAAAACACATTCATCCGTGATAAGGTCCTCAATCACCTTCCTGAAATTCCTTAGAGGCACCAAAACATTACATTTAAGAAAATGTTGAAGTATTGTTCCACAAATAAGGTGCGAGAAAACTAAAAGTTGATTTACCAAACAGTAGAGACCAAAGGAATTTCCATAGTTAGCCATCCCTGAGACCGGATGTGTTAACTTAAATGCCTAAAGTGTAGTAATGATGTAACAGTAGGTACAGTGGGACTTTTTGTAAAAGGGCTTTATAAATGAAAAACTTAGCAATGTATCAACCTAAGTGACATCAATGAGGACCAACCAACTTTCTGGTAGCGAATGCAGTGATGAGTTCAAAAATGGTCGCCCATCATAAAGTGCAGTGCGCAGTTTATCATAGCGCACTGCGCTTTATTACAGGCGATACATTTTTGAACTCATCACTGCATTCGCTACCAAAAAGCTTTAATGAAGTGGCAGCTGCGTTCATATAGAAAATGTCGGCATAGTCTAAGTACAGAAAAGAACATCGACTGAATAATATGCCTTTTACTATTTAGCGAGTAGCAGAACATACTGTATTTTTATAGAAGAAGCCCATGTTTATTCTCAGCTTCTTAACGAATTATCTAAGTGAGTTTCAGAGATGGCCAATATATGAAGATTATCAAATGTTTGAAGTTAATGATTTCATTAATCTTATTTATAAGGCTACATATGTTTGTATGGCTATTCTTAGCCCTTTCCTGGGTAGCTTATCAAAGATAGACATACAATGTAGAGAAAAAAGTAAATACCTTGTTTAGCTAATAGAGTCAGTCAATCAGGCACTTGTGAGTGTCAGTTGGTGTGTGTGTGTGTGTGTGTGTGTGTGATGTTGGGCTGAAGCTACTGACCCTGAAGCTTGGCTCTCTCACACCTCCCAGGCTTTTGGGAGGGAGGTTGGCAATGAGCTTGTCATAGCGGATGTAAGCAGCTTTCATCGCTGGGATAAGTTCTTTCCGACTGGCGCACAGCTTCAGAGAACTCCTCATTGATGAAGATTTTGGTTCCTCTCAAGTAATTGGCTCTCTCCAGAACAGCCATCTTGTCCTTGAACCTTAGGAACTTGTCCACTGTCGGACTGGGTCACCTGGGCTGGTAACAGGTTTTACAGACATGTGGGCGCGCTCCATCTCAATGTTCCTATGATCCATCTGCAGCTTTGCAGTGATAGTTTTTCCTTAGTCTCCATCCAGGTCTCATGTGGAGACTCTGGCATACTATCCAGAACAATGTTATTACTCCTGGATTGTCCCTTTAGATTATTGTTTTCCCAGTCATCTGTAATAATGATCCACGGACAGCGCCGATGTCATCTTGCTGCAAGTCTCTTTCAGGACATCCACCTCTCCCTGGGAGAACTGCAAACTGTTCTTAAGGTTTTGGACCTCTCTGGTCAGATCTTCCATTCTTTTGTTAGTTGAGTGCACCAATATTTGGACAAAGCTCTTGAAGCTTTTTTCCTGTTGCTATAACAATTGCTTGTAGACAAATGTTTGATGTTTTTAAAGATCACTCACCTGTGATAGCAAAACACTGCCCTTGCCGTTACATAAACCTTCTTTAATAACTTTAGGCGTCATGATGGTAGCAATGTAGGCTAACGCTGGTACTTCACGCAATTCTATCCTGTACAATGTCATTACAGCCATGCATGTTATCCTAATCCCTCCTCACCCAGATCACGATAGAGCCACTGACATTTTCTTTCACCATATCTGCAAATCGCCGCTGATTTGGCTCCTGAAAAAAGATCAGTCATTTCAGTTTTTCATTAGGAACTTTAATTAGGCACAAACTGTTTTACACTCCATTTTTCATATCATAGGAAACTGTGAACTTGTACAGTGACTGTGAGAAGAATGTGCTTGAGAAAATTCCATTCCCTGAAGGAGCTGACCTCGGAGGTCCAGGCTGTGTAAATGTTTAATTAAACAATGAGAAAAATGGATGGAGGAACTTAACAGTGTTGCTTGTGATTTAAATTACTATGATGTCATTACACACACCAAAAAATCTGATGTTAATTAAAAATAACATGATTTATTTTAAGGTCTTACAGATAATGTAGCTATATCGGTGATATTGGAAATCACTATTTTAAGTCATAGCTCCGGGGATACATGATTTATCAGTAAACTAGATTGTCACTTCTAGACAGCGTGTTTTATACTTCTGACGGTTAATCTGTTCATGATGTTAGCGTCCCTCAAGTAAGATTCACAAGTTACTTCACGAAGCACTTTTAATGTTTTCCAGCATAATGCCAGTCAATATTGGCCAACATATTGAATGACTTAGTAAAGCTGGTGTAAAATAACAGAATTTAATTTACAGAAAGCAGAACTTGAGAAAGAGAGAGGGAGAGCATCAGAGAGTGTGTGATAAAGATAAAGATAGATTTAGAGCAAGAGAACGGGTGTGAGAGAGAGAGAGCGAGAGAAAGATCACTCCTGTTCCTGGTGGCTGAGCATTAGGTTTCATGGTACATTTCTCCCTGTCTGGTTGTCTTTTACAGATGGAGATGTTATTAAAACCAACTCTGATCAACAAATAAGACATTATTCAGACACCATCCATCATCTCCCAGGGGTAGCCCAGAAACATGAACAACATCTCCATTTACCACACATAGACAGACAGGCCCATGTTTTAGGTTGAAAAGGAGCAAGAAGCACTTTACTTTGGATCAGAAAGATAGTGTTCATGACAGGGCACTTTATTTTGGGGACGTGTGCAACAGGGAGAGGAACCTCTCTTTGAGTAGGCTTTGACAAAGTAATTTTGACTGATTATGCATTCTCAGATGGAGGATGTATGAATCTGAACTGCCAACACTTCACACCTACAATACATGTCACCCTATGTGATCCTCAAGATTTTGAGCAAGAAAAAAACCCACAAAAAAAAAGTGTTTTGGGGAGTCATGTGCGTGTGTGTGTTTTTGTTTGTCTGCATGTGGACATGCGAGTGTGCACATGCGTGTGTGCTTGTAAAATGGTTTAAAGGGGAAAGTTATTAAATTCTACTTGAAAAATTAAAGTAATTGTGATATTTCAGGCGGAAGGATGGCTGAACCTGTTATTTCAATCTTAGGATGTGGGACAGTCCAAATGTATTTCCCCTCTAATGAGTGACTTCAACCACTCTTGAAAAGAGAAAGGATAACAGCAGATAGTGCTTTGATGTGGCAGAAAATAGATTTGTTAATGTAGCTCGGCGGAAACATAAATGATAAAAACATGTAAAACAAGAAAGACCGGGTCATATAACGGGTTTAACGTTACTTCATTTCCGAGGTGGTAATCATTGTTCCTCTTAGGCTAATCATTGTTCCTCTTAGGCTAATCATTGTTCCTCTTAGGCTAATCATTGTACCTCTTAGGCTAATCATTTTTCCTCTTAGGCTAATCATTGTTCCTCTTAAGTTAAAAGTTGTTTCTACATCCTGTAGATAAAACATGACCAACACTTTATTTTCATGTTCTACCTCACTGTATCTGTACATCAAATCAGGATGCAAATGTACAAATTTACAATAAGCACTTATTTAGCAGTAAAATACTACCCTGTCATGCAGATTACCTAGGCCAGACTGCAGGCCCATGTAAGTGGCATTAGTTGTGAAGGACCAAGATGAATCTCCTAAGGCTACCCTCCGGGACAAAGGGAAAATGTTCGTCAAGCTTATCCATCTAAAAAGGGATGTTGAAGGAGACTGTTATCACAGGTGCTCAGAGTGACCACAGAGCAGACAGGTGAATAAGGATGACCGCATGCACCATCAAAACTGTCTCACAGTCCTGTGATGAGACAACTGGGGACAGATCTAGGTCAGGATGTCACAGACGAGTCGTCCAGGAGTCTCAGAGGAGGCCCTGAGGTGTAGCCTGGGTCTCCCCTGTGTATGTGTGTGTGTGTGTGTGTGTGTGTGTGTGTGTGTGTGTGTGTGTGTGTGTGTGTGTGTGTGTGTGTGTGTGTGTGTGTGTGTGTGTGTGTGTGTGTACGTACGTGCGTAATAAAGTACCTGCATGTTTGTTTGTGTGTGCATGTGACATGTGTTTACTTTATGCCTGTCACGCCCTGACCTTAGAGACGTTTTATTTCTCTATTTGGTTAGGTCAGGGTGTGATGTGGGGTGGGCATTCTATGTTTTGTGTTTCTATGTTTTCTATTTCTTTGTGTTTGGCCGGGTATGGTTCTACATCAGGGACAGCTGTCTATCGTTATCTCTGATTAGGTAGCCTTTTTTTCCCTCCTTCAGTGTAGGTTCTTTCTTTGTGTGCAGGTAGTTTGCACAATGAAGCTGGTCGGTCATTGTATTCTTTATTGTTTGTTCTTTTCACTTGGTTAATAAATTATGTGGAACTCAAAGAACGCTGCGCCTTGGTCTCATCCTTCCGACGACACCCGTTACAATGTCAACGACTCCATTCCTCCATCTATCCCTTGTCCCTCAATCCTAACTTTTGAGGGGATGACGGGGATGATGGGTGAATGCAGTATATCTTTTGAATAATTTATATTTTGGTTATGATGCAAGAGCAATAGGGACCGTGCAAGACGTATCTTTGATAATCCCTCAAAGAGTGACTTTCCAGCCAAAATCGCAATGAAATGGCACACAGATTCTAGTTGCATAGTACATGGGTACGTTGTATTAAAATGTGTGTGTCACCTAGTCTACTGGTCACAATTCAAATGCAACTGTTGATTTATACATTGCTAATTGATCATCCACTCCCTTTCTGTCGGCATTGTAGAGTATATTGTTTGTTAAGCATTGCATATCAAACAAACACACATAGCATGAGCTGAATGTTTGCAGGTACTGCACTGCACACTTTTATTTCTTTCTTTCATTGTAAATATAAACATTTACAGTATCAAGCATCTTTTTGAATGTTGGACTTTTTTCTAACAGTGTGCAGACATAACTTTTTCCTGACAAGCTTTCTATTGCCACCTACCTGTGTGGCATCATAACATGACACTTTTATTGATTAAACACTTTGCTGTTGTAGGTCTTGCAACATTTGGGTTATAAGGTCAGAAACAACAAGATACGGCTTTGAAGTTCAAGTTGTTGGAACATGCTCTCTGCTGGTCATGAAGATGGACAGCTACAAAGACCCAGCCCAAACAAATAACATAAGGCTGATTCACAGGAATTACATGTCGTCCAGGATTCAATCAGATCAGTGGTAATCTGCGCTAACCAACAAACACATAGCTTTTGTTTAGGCAGTGTCGGAGGTGTAACTGCATTGGAGCTGTCAAATCCACAAGAGGCTCCTGACTTTAACCCTGTTGCCGACATTGCCATTAGATGCAAGAAGTCGCATTAGTGAAAATCCATATATTGTGCACAGTAGAGATGGCAACAAATTCTGTGTATCCTTTTGTTCCAACCTAACACTTAAATAGACTAATTGTCATCTTGATTGATGACCAGGATTAGTTGGTTATTTGAATCAAGTGCATCAGTGTGGGCTTGGATAAAACTTTGCAGAATGTAGCCCTCCAGGACCTGTGTTGGCCATTCGCTCATGCAAATGTGAGTAAATGTCAAAAGAAATATCAGCATTTCAATGCACAAATGGAATATGAAATAGCCTGTTTTTTTGTTGCAGGTCAAATCATGAATATGTCCCTGTAAGTGATAAAGACTTATTTGAAAAAATGAATAATAATAGTCATTTAGCAGATGCTCTTATCCAGAGGAATTAGAGTTAAGTGCCTTGCTCATTGGCACATTGACAGATTTGAACCAGCAACCTTTTGATGACTGGCGTAACGCTTTTAACCGCTAGGCTACCTGCCACCCCTTATAAAATGTATCACATGCCAACACAACGAGTGCACAACAACAATACAATGTATTATGTTTCATGATTTGAGTGTATGTTCCTCTTACAGTGGGGCAAACAAGTATTTAGTCAGCCACCAATTGTGCAAGTTCTCCCACTTAAAAATATGAGAGAGGCCTGTAATTTTCATCATAGGTACACTTCAAATATGAGACAAAATGAGAAAAAAAGATCCAGAACATCACATTGTATGATTTTTAATGAATTTATTTGCAAATTATTGTGGAAAATAAGTATTTGGTCATCTACAAACAAGCAAGATTTCTGTCTCTCACAGACCTGTAACTTCTTCTTTAAGAGGCTCCTCTGTCCTCCACTCGTTACCTGTATTAATGGCACCTGTTTGAACTTGTTATCAGTATAAAAGACACCTGTCCACAACCTTAAACAGTCACAACCCAAACTCCACTATGGCCAAGACCACAGAGCTGTCAAAGGACAGCAGAAACAAAATGGTACACCTGCACCAGGCTGGGAAGACTGAATCTGCAATAGGTAAGCAGCTTGGTTTGAAGAAATCAACTGTGGGAGCAATTATTAGGAAATGGAAGACATACAAGACCCCTGAATCTCCCTTGATCTGGGGCCCCACGCAAGATCTCACCCCGTGGGGTCAAAATGATCACAAGAACGGTGAGCAAAAATCCCAGAACCACACGGGGTACCTATGATGAAAATTACAGGCCTCTCTCATCTTTTTAAGTGGGAGAACTTGCACAATTTGTGGCTGACTAAATACTTTTTTGCCCCACTGTATATAACTTAGATTATTCATTACAGTGCTTTTCTATGTACAGTAGCTATCTTTTTCGAGCATTAACAAAGCCTGATAAAATAATATTTTCTGGTTGTGCAACTCCTCCAGGTTCGAGTTGCATTTGTCCTGTGCCTTAAGATAAGGGCACAAACTCAGAATTATCTGATTTATATCTGTAGATTTTTGCTCAACAGAACTCAAAAATCTCATCCGAGTTTTATGATAATTCATTTCAAGAATCAACTCGGAAAAATGCAATAACTTCATTGTGCTGCAGAAAGTCACCACCAGACTAGAACTTGTAGACGGATGATTGTATTCAAAGTCTGTTCTTTGCAGTCATAATGAATATTGTGTCATACTTCCCTCAGCCTGTACCATGGCAATATATCCTGTGTGATACATTGTGTGTCTCAAAGCATGTTCTCCCATGCCTGTTTTTCCTCCCCGAAAGTACTTGTCTATTTGAAGTGCTCACATTTTCAGAAGTGCATGATGCTGCATGTTGACATAAGGCTTCTTCAATTTATTTATATGAATCTGTGTATTTGTTTATGCCTTCCTGCCTGGATGACATTGTGTGGTGAGTTTCTTACAGAACTACAACTGTTATACAAACATGTCCTAAGGTGTGACACTACTATTATTTAACCAGCTTGAATGCTGAATTGCTCTAGTTTATTTTGGAAGTCTGGGAAGAATAGAGAACACTAATTTCCTGTCTGTAATTTCCTGTGAGATGTTTACAGGCAGTGTCATGTAAAATGGTAAACCTTCCTGCCCAAAGTCTACGTCACTGTGGCTAACTGTGGCTTTTCTGCTTGAAGCTGAATAATTACTGAATAATCTGTATTGACGTCACACAGTTGAAAAAAGACAAATATTCAAATATTCTTATTGCAGATGAATGTGTCAACCATTCTGTCAAACAATGTCTCAGTTTCATTGAGGTTCATTCAACAAACCAACGTCGTCTCGGGCCAATTTTTATTATTTTATTATTTAGTATCACAGGAGGCTGCTGAGGGGAGGATGGCTCATAATAATGGCTGGAATGGAGTGAATGGAATGGTATCAAACACATGGAAACCATGTGTTTGATGTGTTCGATATCATTCTAAATTCCGTTCCAGCCATTTCTATGAACCCATCCTACCCAACTGAGGTGCCAACGGCTGACTGTGTTTAGTATGATATGTTATGTTACATTAGGTTACATTATGCATGGAATAGCAGGTCTTAAAATATCTTACAAATTAGGATGTATGGTATCATTCGTCTTACCAGGTCGTACAATAGCATACGAATTGGATGACTTCTCATAGATCTTGGAGGATGTTGCTTGTTGCGTGTAACAACAAAGGAGAATTAACATTTGTGGTTAGGTGAACAAACGACAAAGGTTATGATAATTTACGTGAAAGGTTAGTGGAACTAAAATGACAAGGGTTAGGTGAATTTATGTAGCAGGTTAGGTGAATTGGGTTAAGTTTAGAATAAGGGTTAGGGGAAGGGTTAGCTAAAATGCTACAGCTGTCCCGGACGCGACTCGAACACGGTAACCTTTGGATTGTTAGACGGTCGCTCACCCATCATCCCCATCCAACCTCTTTACTTTGTTTCTGTCTAAAGTCACTAGACCATTTGTAGGTATCATACATCTTGGAAATGCTCAGAAATACATAAAGGATGTTTTGTATGGCTCTGAGGCCAGGCTGAACACACTGCTATCTATCTTAATGCTGTTCAAACTTTTGGAATAATGGAATACAGGTTATTATCCTAATGATTTACATTGATTTACCTAATTACCTAGATTACCTAGATGCCTAGATGCCTTTTTGCAAAGCTGAAGTTCCAGTATGTTGATGATGTTTTCTCTTTAGGTTTGATTCAGAGGTCAATGTTGTTCACTGATGATGTTATGAATATTTAATATTTTGGCATTAACAATATTTGGGGGCTGTCAGATAGGATCCCATGTGGCTGAGGGCCCATATGTAATCCAGGATGTATACGTACATAGGCTATTTTGACACATTCGTTTGTCCTTTCATTTCAAATTCCACCAGCAACTCCTCAAAGTGAGTCTTGGTTAAAATATAACAGCATCGCACACCACCACCTCCTACCTACCTACTGTACCTACCTACATACCTATCTACACATTTCTCTCTTCCTAAACCTCCTACCTTCCTCTACTTGGCACAACAACCCAATCTCCAACTCTCCCTGAGCCCTAATTATGTCTGGCATAGCGATGGGAACAGGTGAGCTCTGCTAATAGAGCTAATTATAGTGTATGCATGCTGACAGCCATGCAGTGGGCAGAGACACTTATCTCCAGTATATGGTCGCTCTGTCCTCCATAATTACTGTTTTGTTTGGTTGTGTATTTAAGTCACTGTGAAGGATGGGGACCATAAATGGGCTAAAGCAGGGCCGGCTCAAGCTTTTGGGGGCCCTATACATTTTTTTTTTAATAATAATATTTTTTGTTTACTCAGCTGGGGTCTTAAACTTGTAAAAAATATATATATATTATTTTAAAAGCAATTGGAGGGAAGGGGGGCCTAGCGAGAGAGGTGGTTTTGTTTCATGATGTAATGCTTTTTGGCTAGCCTGTGGCTTGGCTTTATTATAAGTCAAACTGCAGTCGGGGAAACAGTTACAAATAGCTTAGCTTCTGTAAAAAAAAAAGATAGACTTAAATAATTTGTCACCACTTAGTGCTGAAACTACATAAGGCATTTCTACTGACTTTTGATGGAGATTTCTCGGCAGAGCTATAATGATCCTCTCAATTTAATGCTGGGGAAATTAGACTAATTAGAAGAGTCTACTTTACTCTAATTAAGAGCTGAAATGCACCATTGACTATCCAGTGTTTTTCTGAAGTTCATTAGGGGCTTGTAGTGCAGTGCTTGCGTAGCAGGGCTCTCAGCTGCGCTCCAAACACTGTTGTCTTGCAGCTCCAAATTATATTATTAACAGTTGACTTGGCTGTGTCAGTGAAATGCTTTTTCACAGATGCCAAGTCTCTCTCTCTCTCTCTCGTTCCTTCTCTACCTTCATCTCCATTTGAAACCAATCCAGTGAGATTTGAAATGGCAAGAGTTGCCCTTCAGGCTATAACGGTTGTACTTAAATCCCCTTTTCCCAGTGGCTTGAGGGAGAGAGAGGGGAACCTTGCTAGTGCTACACCATGACCCAATCACCATGCAATGTACCTGTATATGCATGCAAACTATAAGGAATGTTAGGTGCATTTCCTGGAGAGAAAGATCATGTATTTCTACAGATGTAGGATCTTAATTTGATCACCCTGTCGCAGGATAACTTTCCTCCACTGTAGAAAATATTAAACGTGTACTGTATTTGAGGATTACAAATGCTTCTGAAGTTTGTAATTTCCACTTTGAAATTTCAGGCTTGATTTTCCCTTATGAAAAATGTATTAACCCCTACAAAAATGTCCATTAATTATAATACACATAGTAATTCACATTTCCTGTCGCTGCAGGATGATTTTCCTGCTGTAGCAAACTGGCTCAAATTAAAACCCTACATCTGTATTTAGTGGTTGATAGTTTGCCTTCATCATAAGATGAGCTGAAGGGGTTCAGAGCCACCATGATTATTGCAGGCCCTCGTACATTTCTCTTCCCAGGAATTAAATTCCTTTTTTGGAAGGAAGGGAGGCTGTTAGAGCCTGGTGGAGAGGGTTCTGATAAATCAGCATACTAAGTGAATTTTCTATGTGCCGTCTCTCTGACCTCCATCTTTCCATCTGGTGAGAGAAAAATAATTTTCCTTACTCACCAGCAACCTGATAGTCAGATCTATTTTTCCTAAATAGAACACATTTATGTATTTGTAAAAGCTGCTGTGCATAATGTTGACTAGAGTCATTGATTCATACCCTAAAGGATCAAAAATTGAGGTGACCCTTAAGATATCTATCGCCCATACAATGTCTCGTGTAACCTCTTTGTAACCCCATTACATAGTAGTTAACGCACTAAGGCCCTACAGAGATTGAGTGTGTTCATATACCATTGTCTGTCTTTGGAAACACATTGTCCTGTCTCTTATGGTAATATCACTGGCGCTACAGTGATGCTTGAGATCAAATGTATACCTCATTTGAAATAGAATTAAACATGAATATAGAGGGTATTCTGTGAATACCACCATTCCCATTCTATGATTACTTTGGTCACCTGCTTGAGCTGCTTACATACCACATTTAATTCCTTTCATCATTTGAGCAGGTCATGACCTGAAGAAATTGCTACAAGCTGTCTATTACTAAAGGATATTTTATTTGACTTTAGAATTTACAGTCAAACTGTGCTTTGTATTTAAAGTTAAAGACTAAATTGTCATACACAGGATGGACAAATCTGTGTTTTAATGCGTGGATGTTACAGCGAGGTAAGCTAAGCTAGCTTTGCTATGGAGAGAAGTTTTGAGGACCTCTCCCCTCGCCATCTCAAGATGACCTGCTAATTCAGTTAAATGTTTAGGCTAAAGCCTGCACTGACCTTGTGTTTAACTGACTTGCCTAGTTAAATAAAGGTTACATTTTTTTTAAGTAGCTTGCAATGTTGTATCACTTAATGTAAAGACATGTATGCTGGAAATTATATCAACCACTGTGAGTTGAATGACCGGTCTTCAGTCAGCTCAGCTATCAACATGATATTCTATCACTGTCTCGTCTCTCCTCACACAATATTAGTCTTGTCTCTCTGCTGTTAGATCTTTCCCTGGGGACAAATCCCAGAAATAATATACCTGCAGGTGTTGGCTACATGTGTACATTGCACAAACATGGCTTGAGTGGGTGAGTCAAGTGACTTTGAGTCAAGTGGTTGATGAAGTCCCTTCTATCTATGTAATCTATTGCAGGATATGGACAGGTGCAGTCAGGTGGCAGGAGGGGTGGAGTGCATCACACTCCGTCCTGCAAGAGTTTACCTCAACCCATGGGTTCAGCAGGCAAAGTTCAATATAAACAGGCATATGTAAGATGCAGGAAGATGGCACTCTTCACATACCACTTTGTAGCTACTGACCAAGCTTCCTCTTCCTTTGAACCAGTGCAAATTCTGAACTTAACAAAGTGTTTTGATACATTTTAAGTGAAACAGTTACATGTAGAATTAACAACCCTTCATATAATACTGTAAAAGCAGTGATTTGCAAATAGTACATGTATCTTTCATCTTCTATTGTCATTGACAGTCGATACAGATACTGTGCCTATCAGCATTTTGTCTGGTGGTACATGTTAGTCGTCATCCATTTGAATGTTGTCACATATAAAAAAGTTCCCTGACATGTTTCAAAAACATGGGTCATGTTAGCTACTCAGGCTAGCCAAGTAACTTCCTTCATTTATTTTTAGCCTAAATAATATAGTGTATTTTTCTCCCCAATTTTTTCAATCTTCTGTCATCGCTGCAACTCCCCAAACATTATCGATAGCAAGCTGGCAAACATTATATCCTATCAAACATTATCATCATGCGCACCTTAAGCAATGCAAATAGTGGCCTCCATCATTCTTAAATGGAAGAAGTTTGGAACCACCAAGATTCTTCATAGAGCTGGACGCCCGGCCAAACTGAGCAATCTGGGGAGAATGGCCTTGGTCAGGAAGGTGACCAAGAACTCGATGGTCACTATGACAGAGCTCTAGAGTTCCTCTGTGGAGATGGGAGAACCTTCCAGAAGGACAACCATCTCTGCAGCAATCCACCAATCAGGCCTTTATGGTGGAGTGGCCAGACGGAAGCCACTTCTCAGTAAAAGGCACATGACAGCTCGCTTGTAGTTTGCCAAAAGGCACCTAAAGTCTCTCAGACCATGACAAACCAGATTATCTGGTCTGATGAAACCAAGATTGAACTCTTTGGCTTGAATGCCAAGCATTACGTCTGGAGGAAACCTGGCACCATCCCTACAGTGAAGCATTTTGGTGGCAGCATCATGCTGTGGGAATGTTTTTCAGTGGCAGGGACTGGGAACTAGTCAGCCGAGGCAAAGATGAATGGATCAATGTACTGTCACACCCTGATCTGTTTCACCGGTCTTTGTGATTGTCTCCACTCCCCTCCAGATGTCGTCCATCTTCCCTATTGTCCCCTGTGTATTTATATCTGTGTTCTCTGGCAGACTTGTTCTCTCAAGTCTGCCAGCATGTTTCCCTCTGTTACTATCTCACGATTGTTCCTGTTTACTAGTTTTCCCAGTGTTGACCATTTCTGCCTGCCCTGACCCTGACCCTGAGCCTGCCTGCCTTCCTGTACCTTTGCCCCACCTATCTGGATTACTGACTTAGGCCTAGCGTGACTCTGCCTGCCATCATGTACCTTTGCCCCACCTATCTGGATTACTGACCCCTGCCTGCCCTTGACCTGTCTTTTTGCCTGCCCCTGTTGGCTTATTAAACTGTTGTTACTTCAATGTTGTCTGCATCTGGGTCTTACCTTTAATACGTGACAGTACGAACTGGCCATGACTGACCCAGGAGACTCGGACAAGCTTTGCGACACCATCTCCTCCAAAGGAGCCACCATTGGTAGACATGAGGAGTTGCTTCATGGCCTTGTGGGGGGGGTCCAGAACTTGGGAGAACACCATGATCAAGATTTGAACTCATTGCTGGAGCAATTCCATGGGTTTTCTGGGAGGCAGCCTACCATGACGGTAATCTCACAGCCCCTCAGTAGCCCAGTTGTTAATAACGCCACCACACCGGTCATCCCAGTTTTCCTGGGAACCTCGCTTACCTCCCCCGGAATGCTTGGATGGAGAGCCGGGCACCCGTCGGGCGTTTCTCCCTGAGTGTGCCCTCATTGTCGAGCTTCAGCCCTCCTCCTTCCCCTCGGATGGCTCTAAGATATCGCACCTCAACACGCTGATATCCGGGAGGGGTCTCACCTAGGCTACTGAAGTATGGGAACAACAGCCGACAATGTGCTACAGTCTGGAGGAGTTCGTGGTGGAGGACAATAAGGTTTTCGATGCCCCATTGTCCAGGAGAGAGGCTGCCCGGAAGCTACTCCAGCTTCGACAGGAATTCCGCAATGTTGCAGATTATGCGGTGGATTTCCACATGTTGGCAGCAGAGAGTGCCTGGAACACGGAAGCGCTGTTCGACAAGTTTCAGCACTGTCAGGATCGATGGGTGACACGGGATCAAAGGAGGGAGAGGAGATTCAATTGCACTCGCCCGTCCAAGGATTCTACATTTTCTCTGAGGCATCCTGGAAGTCCCCGACAGCCCCGTTGCCGAGAGAACCCAAGGCTACCCGAGTTCCCCCGAGAGTCACCGAAGACTGCTGATCCACCTCTTCCCGAGCATATGGAACTAGGCAGAACTGGGTTGTCTCCAGCTGAACGGCTATACAGGCTACAAACCAAGAGTTGCCTGTATTGCGGGACTCGTGGTAATTTTGTGTCCACCTGTCCACTAAATCCAGACTCACCGGCAGGTGGGAGTACACTGGTGGGACATATGGGAAACTTTTCTTATTCCCTTACTCGCACCCCCTTTCATGCCATTTTGCTGTGGGGGAACCAGTCGAGATCGCACCGGGTCCTCATCGACTCTGGGACCGATGAGAGCTTTATGGACTCTACCCTGGCTTCCGAGCTGGGTATTTCCACTCAGCCCCTCTCCATTCCCATGGACGTTAGAGCACTGGACGGGCTCTCTATAGGCGGGTCACCCACAAAACCACTCCCATCAACCTACTTGTGTCAAGGAACCACAGCAAGGCTATCCAATTCCTGCTCATTAAGTCTCCTCAGAATACCGTGGTATTGGGATTCTCCTGGCTCCAGCGACACAATCCCCTCATTACCTGGTCTACTGGTGACATCATGGGCTGGAGGCCGTTCTGCCATGCCCATTGTCTGAAGTCAGCACAACCTGCCCTGGGACGTCTTCCTGGGGGCTCGAAAGTCACCACGGACCTCTCCGCCATTCCCGCGGAGTACCAGGACCTCCAGGAGGAGTTCAACAAGGCCCGGGCCACTTCGCTTCCACCGCATGGACCTTATGACTGTGGGATTGACCTTCTCCCTAGCACGACTCTGCCCCAGGGATGACTGTACTCTCTGTTGGGACCAGAGACCAAGGCGATGGAGACTTACATTGGGGACTCCTTAGCTGCAGGATTCATCTGACCTTCTTCTTCTCCTGCCAGTGCAAGGTTCTTCTTTGTGAACAAGACCTTGCGCCTGTGCGCATTGACTACCGGGGAGGGTGAGAGCAGTGATGGATTGGGCTCAGCCTACGTCCAGGGTGCAGCTGCAATGTGTCCTGGGGTTTGCCATTTTCTATTGCCGCTTTATCCAGGGTTACAGCACCCTATCTTCCCCCTGTCAGCATTCACCTCACCCAAGGTTCTGTTCACGTGGCCCCCAGCTGCTGCCTGGGCATTCCAGGACTTCAAACATCGCTTCACCACAGCTCCCATCCTGGTTCATCCGGACGCATCTCGTCAGTTTGGAGTGGAGGAAGATGCTTCGGACATTGGAGTAGGGGCTGTCCTGTCCCAGTGTTCTGCCCTTGACCTCAAGCTACATTCCTGCACCTTCTTCTCCCACATCGCCTCAATGCCACGGAAAGGAGAACCCGAGACCATCCTTCCCACCTTATGCCTGGCGACGGCACTCAGCTGAGGAATAGGGAAGCAGGTCTGTGAGGAGCAGCGTTCCCAGCCAAACCCGGGGGAGACCCTGATAACTGGATGTTTGTTCCCGACACCGTCCGTGGTCTTGGAGTGGACCCACTCCTCCAGACTGGTCTGCCACCCTGGCCTTTGTGCGATAGCGCTTTTGGTGGCCTACCATGGTCCCTTACATGTCCGCATTCGTCGCTGCTTGCACAGTTTGTGCACAGAATAGAGACGGCCCAGCTCATGGTGCAGCACGTCTTCCGGATAAATGGACTGCCCGTGGACATGGTCTCCGACCAGGGTTCTCAGTTCTCGTCCTAGTTCTGGAAGGTGTCCTGCACTGGTCATCGGCCAGCCTGTCGTCCGGGTTCCACCCCCAGTCGAAGCAAGCCAACCAGGACCTTGAGACCAGCCTGCGCTGCCTGGTTTCCGCCAACCCCACCAACTGGAGAGAGCAGCTTGTGTGGGTCGAACATATCCCTGCAAAACCCTTACCTGCTCTGCCACGGGCCTATCTCCCTTCAAGTGTTCCCATCAGCCCCAGGGAGATGTGCTGGGTCCCTGCTAGAGACATCCTGGACCCAGCCCTCAACACTGACTTCCACCGCCGGCACCCCGGTCAGCCAGGTATGCACCCAGGTAGAACGACAGGTGGCGCCCCTGGGGGGGGAGTACTGTCACGCCCTGATCTGTTTCACCTTTTCTTTGTGCTTGTCTCCACCCCCTCCAAGTGTCGCCCATCTTCCCCATTATCCCCTGTGTACTTATACCTGTGTTTTCTGTTGTCAGTTCAACTTGTTTCTCAAGCTTACCAACATTTGTCCTGTCAGCTCCTGTTTTTTCCCAGCCTCTCTTTTTCTCACCCTCCTGGTTTTTGACCCTTGCCTGTCCTGACCCTGAACCTGCCAACCTGACCACTCTGCCTGCCCCTGACCCTGAGCCTGCCTACCGTCATGTACCTTTGCCCCATCTGGATTTCCGACCTCTGCCTAACCTGACCCTGAGCCTGCCTGCCATCCTGTACCTTTGCCTCTGTTGCTGTAATAAACATTGTTACTTCAACACAGTCTGCATCTGGGTCTTATCTTATTCTGATACATCGTGACATATCAAATGGAAACATCTAATGTAGTGTTTTATGATGTGCAGCTACGTCAACGATTTTAATTGGCTGGTGCACATTTTGAGATAGATAAAAAAAGTTTTAGCTTAAACGTTCGCAAGTATAGACCCCTTGAAATGTCATGGTTTTATGAAAATTGTGCAATCACATATTACAGCGAGAAAGACCAGTGAAATAAAGAGCAGAGGGTCTTTGTTCTCTGAATGCTATGTCAGACGGTAAAATCGGGAGTTTCCATTTTCCTGTGAGTCATTGTTATTTAGGAGAGAATTAATCTACTGGTAGGTCCTATAGTGATGCTCCCCAGTGTCCTCTCTTTCCTTGACATGTTTGGGAGCATCTGTCATGGAGGTCTCTGGTCGTTAGCTTGTCTGTCAGCTCTAGACAGACCCTATGTTGTCACTTGTCATTTTTAGCACCATATTCAATATATCAGTTCTCTTTGGAGACCCTCTGTCTTTGTCATACATGCCAATACTGATTCTGTCAACCCGGGTGCTTTAGTATTATTTGGCCTCCCAGTATTCAACTTCTTTTCTTCTTTGCTTTGTGGGTGTTAATGTATATGTGATGGGGAGAGGGATAGACGAGTGGAAGGGAAAAAAAGGAGAAAGAGAGCAACAGAGAAAGTGTGTGGGAGATGTAAATACATACCTGAGCATGATCATACATTACCCTTACTTGTGTGAGGAGGGTTTAAAGCTAGAGTCCTTAAACAATAACAAAGTGGACACCCCACCTCTGTTTTGGTAAAAATCTGAGTGGTAGGCCTGGAATAATGTAACCACTCTCAACGTCATAGAGCTATGGCTGCAAGGACTAAGCATCCATGTTTTGAGGCTATACAGTCTCTGTTTACATTTACATGGTTTATAAACATTGGAGTATAACAAGATTTTATTTTGGGGTTCTGATGGGGTACGACAATTGAACTAAGCTCATGAGGGCATTTGTATTTTTTATTCTTCAAGAATCAATATTGAGTTACATCCACTTTTGCCCTCAGAACAGCCTCAATTCGTTGGGGCATGGACTCTACAAGGTGTCGAAAGCATTCCACAGGGATGCTGACCCATGTTGACTCCAATGCTTCCCACAGTTGTGTGAAGTTGGCTGGATTTCCTTTGGGTAGTGGATCCTTCTTGATACACATAGGAAACTGTTGAGATGAAAAATCCAGCAGTGCTGCAGTTCTTGACTCACTCGAACCAGTGTGCCTTGCACCTACTACCATACCCCGTTCAAAGGCACTTACATATTTTGTCTTGTCCATTCTCCGTCTGAATGGCACACATATACAATCTATGTCTCAATTGTCTCTAGGCTTTAAAAAATTCATTCAACTTGTGACATCAATAAGGAATCATAGTGTTCACCTGGATTCACCTGGATTCACCTGGTCAGTCTATGTCATGTTTTGTACACTCAGTGTAAATCATGCATTTATAAGTCCAGAAATGGTTGTAGCAACTAAGGATTCTAGCTTCAATGCCTATTCAAATTGTGTGCATTATCTCACGCTTCGATAACAAATGAGGTCAGTGACATCTAAGATGAAGGAGGACTGTTGTTTTTTTTAGGAGCCTGGCCTTATTTCTATTACAGCATAATGGATGACTGTCATTCATATTCCATTCACCCAGATTTTGAGGTTGCTACAACCTAGCCTATTAATGAGAGTTTAGAATGTAGGTGCACAGGTCGAGAGAAAAATGGAGTAATCAAGGTGACAGATAGTGATACATTCAATACCGCCTTACACACTCTTACCCGAATCTAGCTGATCTAGGGTGTGGTCATTAGTCCAACAGTTGCAAACGAGAGTTTCTATTTGACAAATTCAGGTATGTTTATCCCCATTTCATTCTGGTTGCTTCCGTTTAAGAAACATTTTAACAGAATCGGCGGTATGAATACACCCCTGATCACACGCAAACACAGGTCACGTTCATTGCAGCCACACACCAACAGCATGATCATTTTGCTCATTGTATAATTCTTTCTCACATCTATGGGCTCTCCTCCTCTTTTCCCTTTGCACGTGGACTTCAGTTCACAAGACAACGACTATCTGTGACTAGGCCCCAAAAAAGTTTAAAACCAAACCTTTATATCATAAGCGCTAACCGCTACACACAGGCTATATAGTTGTCACCATATTAGCTAACGTCATAGTCAACATAACTACTAGAGCTAATGCATTTATTAACCCACTACAATCATGCAGTAGAGTGTATAGTCAGCATGCAGTTTAGCAGTTACACCGGCAGGCCCCGGTGGCAATAAATTACTTTGGTCGCCATAACCAGCTAGCTAATATAGCATCCCTCTCTGTTTGAGCGGGTGTTCGAGTAGGTTAAACTAGATAGCTGCATTCGCTAGCTAAGTGAAAGTGAAATAAATCAAACAAAATATAGTTTTCAATACTAGATTCATTCTCTGATCCTTTGATTGGGTGGACAACATGTTAGTTAATGCTGCAAGAGCTCTGATTAGTTGGAGGACGTCATGGAAGGGGGTGAGAACTATGAGCCTCTTTAGGTTTTATACTGAAGTCAATGTAGCCAGAGGAGGACTGAAACTAGCTGTCCTCTGGCAACACCATGGTGCTACCCCACAGAGTGCTGTTGAGGCTTCTGTACACCTTAATTTCAAAGCAGTGTGTATTAATCAATTATTTGGTGACTTGAATATATTTAGTATAGTTATATCTAAAAATGATTTTTTTTTTAAATTCTTCTCACTTTTTTTATTTTATTTTTTTACATTTTATTAAATTCACTGAGGAGGATGGCCATCCCCTTCCTCCTCTAAGGAGCCTCCACTGCTCCAGAGCTCAAAGGTAATTGCCAACACATGGCTTATGAGTGTTTTTTAATGATGGGCTGTCTATTCCCAAAAATCACAAAAAACACTATGTTGGGAGAAATGAATGCAGAAATAATTGCAGTGCTTGGACTTTTCACACCTTTCTCCAGACATCTTATCATTTTTTCATTAGCGGTGGAGGGAAGTCAATGCAAGACTGGAGGCGTGATAACAGTGTGTTGTGTTAATTACTTGGGCCTTAACCTCTGTGAGATGGGGTCCATTGGCTTAATTTGAATGGATTACCAGACTAGTATGTGGCTACAGACCCTTATTGAACTCTCAGGATTCCAACAACATCTGCCTAAGCAGCTTGAAGCCATGCATGTTCTTAATGTCAGGGAGTTGTGTCAAAGATTTTGTGAATTTTGTCTCAATTTGGGAAACTTTTCTGAACCTACAAATGTCATTACATTTAACACTGTCAGTGATGCTACTCATACTGCAACATGGCTCAGATTTGAAAAAAGTTGACAAAAATAGCATTCGTGAGCGTTGGCCTCCTGGGAACAGGGCTCTCTAGGACCACTTTTAGCCCCCAGCCCAAGTGGGAAATGGACTGATTGGAAAATTGGCCGCTCTCGCACAAGGTAGCCATCATCCCATTCCTCCCTCTCCCTTCTTGGCCGTTCAGCAAATGAAACAACTTCCAGAGGCACTCATGTCAACTCAAAGCACAAGTGCCCTCTGCAAAAATACATATAGCCAGGCTTAACCTACAAAAAAGTACCTTTTCTGCTCTATCATCTTTTTGGGTGTAATTTGTGGGTTTTCTAACACACAGCTGCCCACAGCCTACTAAAGTGACTGACTGAAATGGTCTGGTATTATTAGGAAGCAGATGGGAGCAGGTTGGCAGCTTTTCCCCCCTTCTTATCCTCGCAGGGCATCATTCTGTAAAGGGTGATAATGATGTGCAGGCCTAATGTTTTGGCTCCCCAGCTGAAAGCAGGCACAGTGTTGGATGAAGTGCGGTGAAAGCAGTGTGAGTATGTTTCAGCTGTCAGCGTGGGTCCCATATAAAGCTCTTCTACAGAGCCAGGGGGGCTGTCTGTAGTCCATCACACCTGAGAGGACTTTTGCCAGAATGAAAATAGGCAGTTTCACCACGGGTACCTTCATCCACCACCATCATTCAGGGTTTCTCATCAGCATAATTTAAAAGAATAACATTTTGTAACTGTGGAGTTTTCTGTCAGTTTCTTAAGTGAGCATTTGTTCAACTCCTGGACACACACACACACACACACACACAAATTGTTTGGAAAGGTTGATGGATTTTGTGTGTTGCCTTGACAACACAAATGAAGGGGACATGAGCTTTGGTTAATTGTTGTCTGTGAGAGCCTGAGTGAAGTCAGTGAAACACACATGGACTGATACAGTGTAGATCCACAGGTTAATCTAAGCATCCTGAGTGTCTTTTTAAGGTAGGTCATTTCACAGTTTACAGCAGGTATAAAAGCTTATGCAGCGAAATGGTTATGTGTTTGCTCCCCCAACAATGCAGTACATGAATCAATAATAACAATGAAACAGGTCAAGTCAAAATAACAAGTTGTAGAATTAATAGAAGAAGTACTGTAGTACGCATAGTAATAATGGACGGTATTTACACCGCATTTACAGTGTTGACTGTGTGTGTGTGTACGTGTGCATGTGTGTGTGGAATTCAAATGCAATGCATTTCATCCCGTCTCTTCGTGTTCTCCAGGATGGATGAGAACTACATCATCCCCCATAGGGTTAATGTGTGTGTAAGTTCTGAGTGTGTGTGTGTTTGTAAGTTTGTGTTTAAGGGTTGCATGTGTGGCTAGATAAAAATTTAAATTTAAATTAAAAACATTTCTAAGGTGCATATAGTCTCTCCCATGTAAAATAGTCTCTAAGGTGCAGGTCTGTGCAGGGAGACAGCTAGGTTTAGTTTTCAGCAGTCTGATGGCCTGGTGGTAGAAGCTGTCTTGGAGCCTGTTTCTCTGAGACCCAATACTCCGATACCGCTTGCCAGATGGTGAGTGAACAGTCATTGGCTCGGGTGAGTCCTTGTCAATATTTCAGCCCTTCCTCAGACAATTGAAATAAATTCATTAGGCCCTAGTCTATGGATTTCATATGACTTGGGAATACAGATATGCATCTGTTGGTCACAAATACCTTAATAAAAAGGTAGAGGCGTAGATCATAAAGCCAGTCAGTATCTGGTGTGACCACCATTTTCCTCCTTCGCATAGTTGATCAGGCTGTTGATTGTGGCCTGTGTAATGTTGTCCCACTTCTCTTCAATGGCTGTGCCAAGTTGTGGGAACTGGAACCCGCTATCACACACACGCCGATCCAGAGCATCAATGGGGGACTGGTGTCTCCAAGAACTGGGCCATTTTCAGCTTCCAGGAATTGTGTACAGATCCTTGCGACATGGGGCCGTGGATTATAATGCTGAAACATGAGGTGATGGCGGCGGCTGTATGGCAATACAATGGGCCAAAGTATCTCGTCACTGCATCTTGCCATCGATAAAATGCAATTGTGTTCGTTGTCTGTAGCTTATGCCTGCCCATAACATAACCCCACAGTCACCATGGGGCACTCTGTCCACAACATTGACATCAGCAAACCACTCGCCCACACAAAGGAGAAATGCACTGACAGTGATGTAAATACATTTGTGCACAAAAATTTCAGCTCATAAAACACGGGACCAACACTTTGCATGTTGGGTTTATATTTTTGTTCAGTGTTAATTAATATTTTGAAAGTTCGATACACATCCCAAATAAATATTTTGCTTTCCACTTCAAGTCCTTTTAATTTGTGCATATTTTTTCATCCTGACAGCTGTTGAACATTTACCCAACCTTTGCCAACAAAAAAATAGACACTAGTCACAGTGAGTGGATTTTTATGTAAATTAGTTCCTTTAACTGGGTCCTGTTCCATTAGCATAACAAACCTAATAATAATGAAAGTGAATTTATATTCACTGAGACCCTGGGTCTAATAATACAAACAGGCTGTGGCAAATTGCCATTATCACAGTACTTTTGCCTCATACGGATATCTCATTATTTTAGGCAGAACAGGATTTTCAGGTCATCTGCTTACCAATGGGTTGTTAGCCTCTGCCATTGCATTCTTCCAATTATCATCAGACAATCAACAGGTGTGTGTTCAGCAAAGCAGTGCTAGAATGACTGTATTATTCATCCTGGGTACCTTTCCCATAAATAACTAAGGTATAGCTGTGGGAATCAGTTCTCTCTCTGTTTGCCAAACGTCCTCTTCTTCTCTTTTATGAAACAGGGCAAATGACACAATGACATAATGCAGAGTAACAGATTAGAGTAATTGCTACATTCTGCAGCAGTAGTTGTTAAAGGAAACTGTACACTCAATCACAGCAAACAAACCCCCTACAGGTTGAGTTCAATAACTACAGGCAGATGTATGGTGAGATTCTGCAGGAAGCTTTGAATAGGTCAGTAACCTACAGAGTAATATGAGAATAATGCAATTGCAAAATTTCTCTAGATATTCTCAACTAACTGTTTTGGGTAACACTTTACTTGACACTCAGCAGCATAACACATTATGACACGGTCATAACTGTGTCATAATATGTCATAACAGCCGACATAATTGGTCATAACACTGTCATTTACACCTATTGTGACATATATTGCGTTATTTTATTTCTGGTTGTGACAACTACATAAGATTTTCAAAACCAACATTCATTCAAATATGTTTTTTACCTGCCAAGAAGTTTTCTTTCTGGAGTCCTTTGTTGTTGTTGTAATGAATTCTTCACAGACATGTTTTTTTTCTTCATCATATTTTAAATAACGTGTAGAAAATACACTTGATGAAACTGTCAAGAAGCATTATGACCATTCTGTGTCACTTTACTTGGTGGAGAAAATACACTGTATGACACTGTCAAGAAGAATTATGAACATCCTAATCATATAAGCCAGATAGCACTAGCAGGTGCAAGGCTTTATGTCAATAATCAGTCACAAAGAGGGTGTCTGGTCCTGCTCCTTAAATCTGCTCATGCATTAATCCCATTCATCAGAATCAGAGCATTGGGGTAGATGCATGTCTGACATTAATGTGTGCACAATTACAATTATAATTTAATATAGTCAATTTCAGAAAATGTTATATAACAAAAATATACTGATGACAAGTAGACTATGGTGTAATCGAATGATTTGCCTTGTGTGGTAGGTTTTATGGGTTTTGACACTCTTATGTAGGTCATAACCATCTATAAAATAATACAATATATGTCACAACAGGTCTTCAAATATGTGGCATGACAGAGTTATGACCATATTATGACAGCTTATGTCAGCTGTCATGACATATTATGACATGATTATGGCTGTGTCATAATGTGTTATGACGCTAGGTGTCAAGTAAAGTGTTACTGTGTTTTGATTCTTTCAAATGTAGTAACAGGTCCATGTAGAATAAACAACCCATTACATAATACATTAGAAACAGAGGTCTGCTTGTATAACCAGTAGCGATGTGTGGGTAGAATAACTGGGGAAGCCAGGGGAAAAAGTACATATTGCAATCTATGATAATTGCGTTGTTTGCTCTATAACCTGTTAGTTCATATGCCACCGTAATATATAGTCCTAAGGCCGAGACAATAAGAAGACAGTCACACAGTACCATCCTCCTCTATTTCATGTTGCGTAAATGGTCTATGACTCTGTCATACAGAACTCACTATTAGTTTTTATTGTCCTAGGCTAACTGGCTAAAATGCTTGCTCGCTAGTCTAACTTCCTTTCATGGGCAACGATGACCCAGCTAGTAAACAATAGCCTACTAGCTACATCTAGCTACATCTATTGAACATTCCATCCTCACAGGCCAGGAGCATAATGTATGAATTTATGGTTGGATCAGAATTGCCATTATAATCATTGGCCAGTACGGAGAATTAAGTAAAACCACAAGTCCAAATCCTATCTCCATCCAAGGCTAATTTAGGAAAGGGACGATTTTAGCTAGCTAGCCATTGGAGGTCAATGACACAAATGATGAAAAAAGCAACGTTTTTTTTGTCAATTACATTTACATTACATCCTGGCGCGCAGTTGAGTTCACTCAGTTTAGTTCAATGCTGATTGGCTATCATTTTAGATTTATTTGATCAAGTATTGCCAAATGGTCGTTGGCTTACCTTGATATTGAATTCAATGATACAGCTAGGAACAATGTCATACACTTTTAGCCCAGACAGCATCATTTATTTATTTAATTTTTTATGTATCCGTTATTTTACCAGGGAAGTTGACTGAGAACACGTTCTCATTTGCAGCAACGACCTGGGAAATAGTTACAGGGGAGAGGAGGGGGATGAATGAGCCAATTGTAAACTGTACATGGGCTACATACCATCCTGTGTGGTGTACCATATACATAGTCACTGTTCTACAATGGCAGTTAGGATAGGTAATATTTGACACACAAACAGCTACTATGTTGAAGTTTGAACAGGTCAGATAAAACCTACCCAAGTATGGTCTCCCTATCAAACTACCGAGGCTGGCGTCTGGGAAAAGCATCAACAGTCCTCTGCCCAGGGCTCTGTAACAAAATATTGTTCTATGCAAGCAGGAGTTTTATGTTGAGAAAATCTCCCAGATAATAATTATTGTAATGGTAAGACTTTGCTGTACTGTTGTTTCCGAGTGCCCTAGAGTAAAAACGAGCACCATTACTACAGCAAACATGGCTTACTTCTAGCCCAAGCAGGTAAAAAGCTCTGACCGATATTACCGGTGAAACATTTTTAACTTTCTATTGTTTTTATTTTTTTAATTTCACATTTATTTAACAGGTAGGCTAGTTTAGAACAAGTTCTCATTTACAGTCATATGAAATCCATAGACTAGGGCCTAATGAATTTATTTCAATTGTCTGAGGAAGGGCTGAAAGATTGTCAAGGACTCACCCGAGCCAATGACTGTTCACTCACCATCTGGCAAGCGGTATCGGAGTATTGGGTCTCAGAGAAACAGGCTCCAAGACAGCTTCTACCACCAGGCCATCAGACTGCTGAAAACTAAACCTAGCTGTCTCCCTGCACAGACCTGCACCTTAGAGACTATTTTACACGGGAGAGACTATATGCACCTTAGAAATGTTTTTAATTTAAATTTAAATTTTTATCTAGCCACACATGCAACCCTTAAACACAAACTTACAAACACACACACTCAGAACTTACACACACATTAACCCTATGGGGGATGATGAAGTTCTCATCCATCCTGGAGAACACAAAGAGACGGGATGAAATGCATTGCATTTGAATTCCACACACACATGCACACGTACACACACACAGTCAACACTGTAAATGCAGTGTAAATACAGTGCATTATTACTATGCGTACTAGAGTACTTCTATTAATTCTACAACTTGTTATTTTGACTTGACCTGTTTCATTGTTATTATTGATTCATGTACTGCATTGTTGGGGGAGCAAACAAATAACAATTTCGCTGCATAAGCTTTTATACCTGCTGTAAATTGTGAAATGACCTACCTTAAAAAGACACTCAGGATGCTTAGATTAACCTGTGGATCTACACTGTATCAGTCCATGTGTGTTTCACTGACTTCACTCAGGCTCTCACAGACAACAATAATACAGTAGAAAAAAATGTCTATATACAATGTGTGCAAATGAAGTAAGATAAGGGAGGTAAGGCAATAAATAGGCCATGGTGGCGAACTAATAACAATGTAGCAATGAAACACTGGAATGGTAGATGTGCAGAAGATGAATGTGCAAGTAGAGATACTGTGGTGCAAAGGAACAAGGTAAAAAAAGTATGGGGATGACGTATTTGGATGGGCTATTTATAGATGGGCTATGTAAATGTGCAGTGATCTGTGAGCTGCTCTGACAGCTGGTGCTTAAAGCTAGTGAGAGAGATACAGTGGGGAAAGTTTGTGCAAGTTTTCCCACTTAAAAAGATGAGAGAGGCCTGTAATTTTCATCATAGGTACACTTCAACTAAATCACATTGTAGGATTTTTTATGAATTTATTTGCAAATTATGGTGGAAAATAAGTATTTGGTCACCTACACACAAGCAAGATTTCTGGCTCTCACAGACCTGTAACTTCTTCTTTTAGAGGCTCCTCTGTCCTCCATTCGTTACCTGTATTAATGGCACCTGTTTGAACTTGTTATCAGTATAAAAGACACCTGTCCACAACCTCAAACAGTCACACTCCAAACTCCACTATGGCCAAGACCAAAGAGCTGTCAAAGGACACCAGAAACAAAATTGTAGACCTGCACCAGGCTGGGAAGACTGAATCTGCAATAGGTAAGCAGCTTGGTTTGAAGAAATCAACTGTGGGAGCAATTATTAGGAAATGGAAGACATACAAGACCACTGATAATCTCCCTCGATCTGGGGCTCCACGCAAGATCTCACCCCGTGGGGTCAAAATGATCACAAGAACGGTGAGCAAAAATCCCAGAACCACACGGGGGGACCTAGTGAATGACCTGCAGAGAGCTGGGACCAAAGTAACAAAGCCTACCATCAGTAACACACTACGCCGCCAGGGACTCAAATCCTTTGCGACCCCCTGCTTAAGCCAGTACATGTCCAGGCCCGTCTGAAGCTAGAGAGCATTTGGATGATCCAGAAGAAAATTGGGAGAATGTCATATGGTCAGATGAAACCAAAATATAACTTTTTGGTAAAAACTCAACTCGTCGTGTTTGGAGGAAAAAGAATGCTGAGTTGCATCCAAAGAACACCATACTTGCTGTGAAGCATGGGGGTGGAAACATCATGCTTTGGGGCTGTTTTTCTGCAAAGGGACAGAGTGAAAACCTCATTCCGTCAGCAAGGGCATTGAAGATGAAACGTGGCTGGGTCTTTCAGCATGACAATGATCCCAAACACACCGCCCGGGCAACGAAGGAGTGGCTTCGTAAGAAGCATTTCAAGGTCCTGGAGTGGCCTAGCCAGTCTCCAGATCTCAACCCCATAGAAAATCTTTGGAGGGAGTTGAAAGTCCGTGTTGCCCAGCAACAGCCCCAAAACATCACTGCTCTAGAGGAGATCTGCATGGAGGAATGGGTCAAAATACCAGCAACAGTGTGTGAAAACCTTGTAAAGACTTACAGAAAACGTTTGACCTCTGTCATTGCCAAAAGGGTATATCACAAAGTATTGAGATAAACTTTTATTATTGACCAAATACTTATTTTCCACCATAATTCGCAAATATATTCATATATTCAAATATATTCAATAATTTTGCACGCCCAATTTTTCAGTTTTTGATTTGTTAAAAAAGTTTGAAATATCCAATAAATGTCGTTCCACTTCATTATTGTGTCCCAGTTGTTGTTGATTCTTCACAAAAAAATACAGTTTTATATCTTTATGTTTGAAGCCTGAAATGTGGCAAAAGGTCGCAAAGTTCAAGGGGGCCGAATACTTTCGCAAGGCACTGTGCATAACCAGATACATAACCAGCAGTCTATGGTCTACCTACCGGTAAACTTACAACCACTGGGGACCAACAAACTCCAACCACCTATTCCACATGCTAGGGTACTAGGGTCCGTCAGCAGGGGATGCAAACCATAGTTGGCTGTGCATCCTGTGGGAAGCATGTCAAACCGGAGAGGCGTAATCAATCCATACAGGGCCTTTGTAGTCTCAAACGATTGTGATCATTTGAATGCGTTGGGGAGATGAAACAACGGCGCCCCATTCAATGAAGTGAAGTGAAGTAGGTGAATGTGGGGATTTTAACGTGGAGCTTGGCAAAAGGGGGCATGAATTGTTGACATAATTGTAATCAAAACCCAACCTTAATTTAATCGTTGTGACGCACTCAGGTTCCAAACTCCATTTTAGACGAGATTGACTCTATGACTAAAATTATCATATTTACACTTTGTTGTCAATTTCGACACTAGAATAAATGTTTTGGACTATTATCATATCGATGTCACAGGCCATTTTTAAATGGATTAGTTCGTTTTTAGGTGCAGCCGCTCTTTAAACATGATCAATAACACTTGATTATGTGGTTGCAAGGCTCCAGAAATCAAAACATTGAAATTACAAAACAGTGGCAGATATCTACGTTGGTAAGGTTAATGATGTGATTTACCTTTTTTTGTATTACATTTTAGAAATTCTAAACTATGAAAAGGAACTGACACAGATCATATGACCCATATACAAGGTTGTGTAGGTTACTTTTAAATGTAATCCATTACAGTAAATAGTTGCCTGTCCAAACTGTTTATCAGTAGCATCACTTTTGGATTACACAAACTCAGTAACATAATCTGATTATTTTCAGTTACTTTTGGATTACTTTCCACTGAACTTATTTGGGCTAGAGGGCAGTATTCGGAAGTTTGGATATCTGAGGTGCCCAAAGTAAACTGCCTGTTACTCAGGCCCAGAAGCTAGGATATGCATTTAATTGGTAGTATTGCATAGAAAACACTAAAAGTTCCAAAACTGTTAAAATAATGTCTGTGGGTAGAACAGAACTGATATGGCAGGCAAAAACCCGAGGACAATCCATCCAGAATTAGTTTTTTTTAAGCTCACCCCTGATTACTATGGCTGTCAATGGGAATATGAAAGGAATACCTCCCAGATTGCAGTTCCCAGGGCTTCCACTAGATGTCAATAGTCTTTGAAAAGAGTTTCAGGCTTGTTTTTTGAAAAATGGCTCCATTATGGCTATAGTGTTTGAGGCGCGTTCCGGGGAGGGCGCACACTTGGTTATTCATCTCCGGTAATGAATATACTATTCTCCATCTAAATTGTATTGTTTATTTACATATTAGGGTCCCTGAGGATTGATTAGGAACGTTGTTTGACTTGTTTGGAAGAATTTTATTGGTAACTTATGGGATTCATTTGTATGCATTTTGAACGAGGGAAATCGGTGGATTACTGAGTCAAGTGCGCCAAAAAAAAAAAGATATAAAGAAGGACTTTATCAAACAAAATTACCATTTGTGATGGGCTTGGTGCGCACTTGGTTATTTATCTCCGGTAATGAATATACTATTCTCCGTCTTAAATGTTAACGTTTATTTACATATTAGTGTACCTGAGGATTGATTAGGAACGTTGTTTGACTTGTTTGGACCAAGTTTATTGGTAACATTTGGGATTCATTTTGTATTCATTTTGAACGAGGGGAAACAGGTGGATTATTAAATGAAACGTGCCAACAAAACTGCATTTTTTGGGATATAAAGAAGGACTTTATAGAACAAAACAAGCATTTGTGATGTATCTGGGACCCTTTGGATTGCAAACAGAGGAAGATCTTCAAAGTTATTTATTTAATCGCTATTTCTGACTTTTGTGGTGTATCTGCTTGGTTGGAAAATGTTTTAATGCTGTTGTACGCGGGGCGCTGTCCTCAGATAATCGCATGGTATGCTTTCGCCATAAAGCCTTTTTTGAAATCTGACAAAGGGACTGGATTAACAAGAAGTTATAACCGATGTACTGTATAACACTTTTCATGAATGTTTAATATTACGAATTTTGTATTTTGGAATTTCGCGCTCTGCAATTTCATCGGATGTTGTCGAGGCCAGGCGCTTTTACGCCTTTCCCAAAGAGACATTAAAAGAAGACAAAAATGGATCCATCAAACACATTTGGTGTGTCAACAGTGTGGTCTCTGACTTATGGTCAGAGTCGCTAAGGTGGAGCAAACGTAAACTTGCAAATGTTTTCAATGCTGATTTGACTGTCATTGAGAAAAACAGAAAGGTGTCATAATGTATTTTTCAAAACATCCTTTATGAATTAAAAAATAATCTATGGAGCAATTTCAGTGCCAACATAAATTGTATTTGAATTCCATCATTTTGAAATGGAATGTAATATTTAACATTTGAAATGCACAAATTTTATAATTGAATTCACAAATTGAAGATGTATTGCATGCATTGCCTGTGTATTAAGTTTACAAACTATAATTTCAAGTTTCCTAAAGTGTAGTATATTCAACTTCTCAAATCCATTCAAATTCAGTTTTCAAATTCAGTTTCTCAATTCAAATTTAAAACTGGTCTACATAACATCCTGGTACTTTGCCACCCAGGAAAAGTAGAAGAACATTGATACATGGAACTCCCTTCCATCCAATCGGCTATCTACCACCTGACCTCATTATTAATGGCCGTCAGGTGGACTGTCTTTGCGGTTACACATCCTACAAAAAGGTACTCCTAGAGTGCTGGAGACATGAACGCAATCTGAATACAAGCTTTGGGTGGATAGGCAATGGCATGGCAAGAGAGATGGAGTTGTTTGGGAGGGAGTTTTCCCCTCTGTGATTATTCTTGCTATCCCACCATCAGCCAGTGATATATCTAGGGTTGCTTGAGAGAGTAAGATATGCTGAGGAAGGAGTTGATTCAGTTGTAAGTGTACGTTCAAGAACACAGTACTATACTTTCTTGAATATATTCACAGAGGGATCTGAGGACCCTAAAACAAGGAGGACAGGTGCAGCTTTTAGTGTTCCTGAGTTTGAAGTGGCAGTGACAAAAAGAGCAACAGATCATTTCTATGGCTGTATTATTGTCTACAGAGTGGGTGGGGGAGGTGAGGTCAGACAGAGTAGTCATCTGATCTGACTTACATGCAGCACTGGTGAGCTTAAATTCATTTGTGTCTCAGAGCAGACATGATGTATTGTATGAGGTTTTGCAGTGCTTGTATAGGGTGAAACAGACAGGGGTATTTGTGATGTTCCTCTGGGTACCAGCTCATGTGGGAGTAGAGGAGAATGAGGAGGTGGATGGTATTTCCAAGCAGGCTCTTAAAACATCCTAATGTTGAGATGGAATTGTCAATCAGTAAAGCAGGAGGGGTTAATACGATCAGTGGTTAAAAACAAATGGAAAGAGTTGTGGAACATGGAGAGAAATGGAAGACACCTGTATAAGATCTAGGAAAAGGTGGGGGCAGGTGGAGAAGGGAGGAAAGTGTAATCACAAGGCTGAGACTGGGACACACAAGTCTCAATAGTACTTTGAAATTGGTGGGGAACCATCCAACTGGGAAGTGTGATCATTGTCAGGAGGAGATGGAGACAGTGGAACATGTTCTATTTCAGTGGCAGAAATATGGGAGGGAAAGAGAGTGATTGCTAATAGATTTGATGAGTAATGTGGTTGAATAGCCAGGATTAAGTGAACTGCTGGGGAAATCTTCATGGAATGTACTATTTCATTATGTATTTTGATTCCTTCATTGTTTCATTGTTTCATTGTTTCATTCCCCATCATAGCACTGAGACGGCACTTGTGAAGGTGGTAAATGACATTTTAATGGCATCGGACCGAGGCTCTGCATCTGTCCTCGTGCTCCTAGACCTTAGTGCTGCTTTTGATACCATCGATCACCACATTCTTTTGGAGAGATTGGAAACCCAAATTGGTCTACACGGACATGTTCTGGCCTGGTTTAGATCTTATCTGTCGGAAAGATATCAGTTTGTCTCTGTGAATGGTTTGTCCTCTGACAAATCAACTGTAAATTTCGGTGTTCCTCAAGGTTCCGTTTTAGGACCACTATTGTTTTCACTATATATTTTACCTCTTGGGGATGTTATTCGAAAACATAATGTAAACTTTCACTGCTATGCGGATGACACACAGCTGTACATTTCAATGAAACATGGTGAAGCCCCAAAATTGCCCTCGCTAGAAGCATGTGTTTCAGACATAAGGAAGTGGATGGCTGCAAACTTTCTACTATTAAACTCGGACAAAACAGAGATGCTTGTTCTAGGTCCCAAGAAACAAAGAGATCTTCTGTTGAATCTGACAATTAATCTTAATGGTTGTACAGTCGTCTCAAATAAAACTGTGAAGGACCTCGGCGTTACTCTGGACCCTGATCTCTCTTTTGAAGAACATATCAAGACCATTTCGAGGACAGCTTTTTTCCATCTACGTAACATTGCAAAAATCAGAAACTTTCTGTCCAAAAATGATGCAGAAAAATTAATCCATGCTTTTGTCACTTCTAGGTTAGACTACTGCAATGCTCTATTTTCCGGCTACCCGGATAAAGCACTAAATAAACTTCAGTTAGTGCTAAATACGGCTGCTAGAATCCTGACTAGAACCAAAAAATTTGATCATATTACTCCAGTGCTAGCCTCTCTACACTGGCTTCCTGTCAAAGCAAGGGCTGATTTCAAGGTTTTACTGCTAACCTACAAAGCATTACATGGGCTTGTTCCTACCTATCTCTCTGATTTGGTCCTGCCGTACATACCTATACGTACGCTACGGTCACAAGACGCAGGCCTCGTAATTGTCCCTAGAATTTCTAAGCAAACAGCTGGAGGCAGGGCTTTCTCCTATAGAGCTCCATTTTTATGGAACGGTCTGCCTACCCATGTCAGAGACGCAAACTCGGTCTCAACCTTTAAGTCTTTACTGAAGACTCATCTCTTCAGTGGGTCATATGATTGAGTGTAGTCTGGCCCAGGAGTGGGAAGGTGAACGGAAAGGCTCTGGAGCAACGAACCGCCCTTGCTGTCTCTGCCTGGCCGGTTCCCCTCTTTCCACTGGGATTCTCTGCCTCTAACCCTATTACAGGGGCTGAGTCACTGGCTTGCTGGGGCTCTCTCATGCTGTCCCTGGAGGGGGTGCGTCACCTGAGTGGGTTGATTCACTGTTGTGGTCATCCTGTCTGGGTTGGCGCCCCCCCCCCCCCTTGGGTTGTGCCGTGGCGGAGATCTTTGTGGGCTATACTCAGCCTTGTCTCAGGATGGTAAGTTGGTGGTTGAAGATATCCCTCTAGTGGTGTGGGGGCTGTGCTTTGGCAAAGTGGGTGGGGTTATATCCTTCCTGTTTGGCCCTGTCCGGGGGTGTCCTCGGATGGGGCCACAGTGTCTCCTGACCCCTCCTGTCTCAGCCTCCAGTATTTATGCTGCAGTAGTTTATGTGTCGGGGGGCTGGGGTCAGTTTGTTATATCTGGAGTACTTCTCCTGTCCTATTCGGTGTCCTGTGTGAATCTAAGTGTGCGTTCTCTAATTCTCTCCTTCTCTCTTTCTTTCTCTCTCTCAGAGGACCTGAGCCCTAGGACCATGCCCCAGGACTACCTGACATGATGACTCCTTGCTGTCCCCAGTCCACCTGGCCATGCTGCTGTTCCAGTTTCAACTGACCTGAGCCCTAGGACCATGCCCCAGGACTACCTGACATGATGACTCCTTGCTGTCCCCAGTCTACCTGGCCATGCTGCTGCTCCAGTTTCAACTTCCACCTGACTGTGCTGCTGCTCTAGTTTCAACTGTTCTGCCTTATTATTATTCGACCATGCTGGTCATTTATGAACATTGAACATCTTGACCATGTTCTGTTATAATCTCCACCCGGCACAGCCAGAAGAGGACTGGCCACCCCACATAGCCTGGTTCCTCTCTCTAGGTTTCTTCCTAGGTATTGGCCTTTCTAGGGAGTTTTTCCTAGCCACCGTGCTTCTCCACCTGCATTGCTTGCTGTTTGGGGTTTTAGGCTGGGTTTCTGTACAGCACTTTGAGATATCAGCTGATGTACGAAGGGCTATATAAATAAATTTGATTTGATTTGATTTGATTTCTGGTCTACACAGTTGGTGGCAGTAATGCACCATAAAGTTGGTTTCCAATTTAATTAAATTTTTTTAACCTTTATTTAACCAGGTAGGCTAGTTGAGAACTAGTTCTCATTTGCAACTGCGACCTGGCCAAGATAAAGCATAGCAATTTGACACATACAACAACACAGAGTAACACATGGAATAAACAAAACATACAGTCAATAAACAGTAGAACAAAAGAAAACAAAAAAGTCACTATACGGTGAGTGCAAATGAGGTAAGTTATTACAATATAGCAATTAAACACTGGAATGGTAGATCGGCAGAAGATGAATGTGCAGGTAGAGATACTGGGGTGCAAAGGAGCAAAATAAAAAAATAAATACCAGTATGGGGATGAGGATGGGCTGTTTACAGATAGGCTAAGTACAGGTCCAGTGATCTGTAAAATGCTCCGACAGCTGGTGCTTAAAGCTAGTGAGGGAGATGTGAGTCTCCAGCTTTAGAGATTTTTGCAATTCGTTCCAGTCACGGGCAGCAGAGAACTGGAAGGAAAGACGACCAAAGGAGGAATTGGCTTTGGGGGTGACCAGTGAGATATACCTGCTGGAGCGTGTGCTATGAGTGGGTGCTGCTATGGTGACCAGTGAGCTGAGAGAAGGCGGGGCTTTACCTAGCAGAGACTTGTAGATAACATGTATCCAGTGGGTTTGGCGACGAGTATGAAGCGAGGGCCAACCAACGAGAGCGTACAGGTCGCAATGGTGGGTAGTGTATGGGGCTTTGGTGACAAAACAGATGGCACTGTGATAGACTGCATCCAGTTTGTTGAGTAGAGTGTTGGAGGCTATTTTATAGATTGTTTTTATTTTTTTTAACCTTTATTTAACTAGGCAAGTCAGTTAAGAACAAATTCTTATTTTCAATTACAGACTAGGAACAGTGGGTTAACTGCCTGTTCAGGGGCAGAACAACAGATTTGTACCTTGTCAGCTCTGGGGTTTGAACTTGCACCCTTCCGGTTACTAGTCCAACGCTCTAACCACTAGGCTACCCTGCTGCCCCATCACTGAAGTCGAGGATCGGTAGGATGGTCAGTTTTACGAGGGTAGGTTTGGCAGCATGAGTGAAGGATGCTTTGTTGCGATATAGGAAGCCAATTCTAGATTTAATATCGGATTGGAGATGCTTAATGTGAGTCTGGAAGGAGAGTTTACAGTCTAACCAGACACGCACGTATTTGTAGTTGTCCACGTATTCTAAGTCAGAGCCGTCCAGAGTAGTGATGCTGGACGGGCGAGCAGGTGCGGGCAGCGATTGATTGAAAAGCATGCATTTAGTTTTACTTGCGTTTAAGAGCAGTTGGAGGCCACGGAAGGAGAGTTGTATGGCATTGAAGCTCGTCTGGAGGTTAGTTAACACAGTGTCCAAGGAGGGGACAGAAGTATACAGAATGGTGTCGTCTGCGTAGAGGTGGATCAGAGAATCGGGGCGGCAGGGTAGCCTAGTGGTTAGAGCGTTGGACTAGTAGCCGGAAGGTTGCAAGTTCAAATCTCCGAGCTGACAAGGTACAAATCTGTCGTTCTGCCCCTGAACAGGCAGTTAACCCACTGTTCCTAGGCTGTCATTGAAAATAAGAATTTGTTCTTAACTGACTTGCCTAGTAAAATAAAATTTAAAACAATTAAAAATCACCAGCAGCAAGAGCAACATCATTGATGTATACAGAAAAGAGAGTCGGCCTGAGAATTTAACCCTGTGGCACACCCATAGAGACTGTCAGAAGTCCAGACAACAGGCCCTCCGATTTGACACACTGAACTCTATCAGAGAAGTAGTTGGTAAACCAGGCGAGGAAATCATTTGAGAAACCAAGGCTGTTGAGTCTGCCAATAAGAATGTGGAGATTGACAGAGTCGAAGGCCTTGGCCAGGTCAATGAATACGTCTGCACAGTAATGTCTCTTATCCATGGCAGTTATGATGTCATTTAGAACCTTGAGCGTGGCTGAGGTGCACCCATGACCAGCTCTGAAACCAGATTGCATAGCGGAGAAGGTATGGTGGGATTCGAAATGGTCAGTAATCTGTTTGTTAACTTGGCTTTCGAAGACCTTAGAAAGACAGGGTAGGATAGATATAGGTCTGTAGCAGTTTGGGTCTCAAAGGGAGTGTCACCCCCTTTGAAGAGGGGGATGACCGCGGCAGTTTTCCAATCTTTGAGAATCTCAGACGATATGAAAGAGAGGTTGAACAGGCTACTAATAGGGGTTGCAACAATTTTGGCAGATAATTTTAGAAAGAGAGGGTCCAGATTGTCACCATATACAGTTGAAGTCGGAAGTTTACATACACCTTAGCCAAATACATTTAAACTCTTTTAAACTTTTAAACAATTCCTGACATTAAATCCTAGAAAAATATTCCCTGCATTAGGTCAGTTAGGATCACCACTTTATTTTAAGAATGTGAAATGTCAGAATAAGAGTAGAGAGAATAATTTATTTCAGCTTTTATTTATTTCATCACATTCCCAGTGTGTCAGGAGTTTACATACACTCAATGAGTATTTGGTAGCATTGCCTTTAAATTGTTTAACTTAGGTCAAACGTTTCGGGTAGCCTTCCACAAGCCTCCCACAATAAGTTGGGTGAATTTTGGCCCATTCCTCTTGACAGAGCTGTTGTAACCGAGTCAGATTTGTAGGCCTCCTTGCTCGCACAGTTCTGCCAACAAATTTTCTATAGGATTGAGGTCAGGGCTTTGTGATGGCCACTCCAATACCTTGACTTTGTTGTCCTTATGCCATTTTGCCACAGCTTGGGGTCATTGTCCATTTGGAAGAACCATATGCGACCAAGCTTTAACTTCCTGACCGATGACTTGAGATGTTGCTTCAATACATCCACAAAATGTTCCTTACTCATGATGCCATCTATTTTTTGAAGTGCACCAGTACAGTCAATACTGCAGCAAAGCACCCCCACAACATGATGCTGCCACACCCGTGATTCACAGTTATAGTGATGTTCTTCAGCTTGCATGCCTCCCTCTTTTTCCTCCAAACATTATGATGGTCATTATGGCCAAACAGTTACATTTTTGTTTCATCAGACCAGAGGACATTTCTTCAAAAAGTATGATCTTTGTCCCCATGTGCAGTTGCAAATCGTAGTCTGGCTTTTATGGCGGTTTTGGAGCAGTGGCTTCTTCCTTGCTGAGCGGCCTTTCAGGTTATGTCAATATAGGACTCGTTATACTGTGGATATAGATACTTTTATACCTGTTTCCTCCAGCATCTTCACAAGGTCCTTTGCTGTTGGTCTGGGATTGATTTGCACTTCTCGGACCAAAGTACGTTCATCTCTAGGAGACAGAACTCGTCTCCTTCCTGAGAGGTATGATGGCTAAGTGAACCCATGGTGTTTATACTTGCGTACTATTGTTTGTACAGATGAAAGTGATACCTTCAGGCGTTTGGAAATTTCTCCCAAGGATGAACCAGACTTGTGGAGGTCTACAATGTTTTTCTGAGGTCTTGGCTAATTTCTTTTGATTTGTCCCATGATGTCAAGCAAAGAGGCTCTGAGTTTGAAGGTAGGCCTTGAAATTCACCACAGGTACACTTCCAATTGACTCAAATGATGTCAATTAGCCTATCAGAAGCTTCTAAAGCCATTACATAATTTTCTGGAATTTTACAAGCTGTTTAAAGGCGCAGTCAACTTAGTGTATGTAAACTTCTGACCCACTGGAATTGTGATACGGTGAATTATAAATGAAATAATTGGTCTGTAATCAATTTTTGGAAAAATTACTTTTGTTATGCACAAAGTAGATGTCCTAACCGACTTGCCAAAACTATAGTTTGCTAACAAGAAATTTGTGGGGTGGATGAAAAACGAACTTTAATGACTCCAATCTAAGTGTATGTAAACTTCCGACTTCAACTGTAAAATTCACAGAAGAAGATGAAGTAGAAGCAGAAGGAGGAGGACTGTCTTGGCTGGCAGCAGAAGCAAGAGACAGTAGTGAGCATTAACTACTGGGAGTATTCTAAGATCAAGCACAATGTCGTGCGATGCCACCACACCACAACTGTCATCTGGAAAAACATAGGAATCAATCTATTGTTCCATAGAGGAGTTTTAGGGGAAATAAATCCTTCTCGTCTGAACAACTCATGCAGTTTCCACCATGCCAGGACAGAATGTGTAATATTTATTTTGATTTAACTTGGCAAGTCAGTTAAATTCTTATTTACAATAACGGCCTACACCGTTCTGACCCGGACGACGCTGGGCCAATTGTGCACCGCCCTATGGGACTCCCAATCACCGGTTGTGATACAGCCTGGATTAAAGGGTTGTCTGTGATAGTTTTTATAGATTTCATGTCTCATTTGTAAAACCTTTCTGCCCAGTGTCCTCGTGTACCTTTAACTTTTCAATGTTCAACCATGAGGGAGAAGGACCATTGTTAAACCTTGGAGCCAGAAATCTAGACTGCTCAGCCCAGTAATACATTCTGAAATTGGGGAGGTTTAAGCCCCCTTAACCGTAATCAAGGGCCAGTTTGTCCAGGCCAACCTGACCCGTCTGGTCAGCTTGTCGAGAGGAAAAGAATGTTGAGGGCACAGAGATGGGGAGAGATTGAAAAAAATATCGAAATCTGGTTACAACATTCATTTTAATTACATTCATTCTAACCATTAGAGTGAGATTCAAGTCCATCCATTTACACAGGTCACCCTCCACCTTTTGCAACCAGCTGGACAGTTTATAGAGGTTGTTCAGGTTACCATCCACCATTATGCCCAAATATGTGAAACCCATAGGCGACCATCTTAAATTAAACTTATGCTTGATGGTATGATGGTCAAAGACAGACAATGGTAAGAATTTGATTTATCAGAATTGACCTTATATCCAGAGAACTATCTATAATGCTGTAATAGCTTCTGTAAGTGAGAGAGGGGATGTTCTGGGTATGGTAGAAATAAGATAAGGTCGTCCACAAAAAGTGAGAACTTATCTGTATTTGCCCACCTCAAAGCCATGTATGTCAGGGCAGGTTCTAATGGCCTCAGCCAACGGTCAGATGGTGTGGGCGAAGAGGTGGGGGCTAATAGGGAAACCTTGTCTGTTCCCCCTATAGAGAGAGAAAGAGGAAGAAGTATGCTCATTGGTAGCAATCATAGCTTTAGCAGATTTATAGAGTGATTTTATCACATTTACAAACACAGTGCTCAAACCATTATTTTCCAAGACGCAAAAGAGATATGGCAAATTGACCCTATCAAAGGCCTTTTCGGCGTCGAGGTAGACTGTGACACTAGGTATTTTGTTTTCGTTATCAAGGTAACTTATATCAAAGAACCATCTGAGATTATTGGAGGACAATCCATTCATTATGAAGCCAGTCTGGTCAGGGTTGACCAACAGGGGGATGCATGACTCCAGTCTCTTAGATAGCATCTTGGAGAACAGTTTACAATCTGTATTAAGGACAGAGATTGGTCTATAGGATGCAAACTTTAGCGGGGTTTTCTCTTTCTTGTGAATTACTGTAATCACAGCTTGAGAGAAAAACTCTGGAAAGCAGTTGTCCTCCCTGACTTTTTTAAGTACCTCCATAAGGTAGGGGACCAACAGCTCCTTAAATTCTTTATAGAACTCTGGAGGGAAGCCATCCTCCCCAGGAGATTTATTAGAAGGTAAAGATTTAATGTTCTGCAACAATTCAGGGACTGAGAACTGTTCACTCAGGCACTCTCTGTCTTCCTCTGACAGGCAGGGAGGTTGAGAGAGGAGAGAAAAGAGTCGATCTCTGATAGATCATTGCTTGATTGGGAAGTATAGAGATGCTTGTGATATGTCTTAAATGTATCATTAATTTCAGTAGGGTCGAAAGATGTCTCATTAGTAAGAGTTTCTATAGCATTAATTGTCCTCTTACTTTCCTCTGTTTTCAGCTGCCATGCCAACCATTTGTGTGCTTTCTCTCCAAGTTCATGGTAACGCTGTTTTGATTTAGTGATGGCCTTCTCAGCTTGACACGTGTTCAGAGTAGATGGAGACTAAATGCCACACTCCTGAAGCAAGATGAATTTTGTGCATTCATCAAAGAGCAGATCAATATTTTTAATTTGACAAACAAATTCTCGACTCCTGACAGTTTCATTCTTTGGGATGCATTGAAAGATCATTGCCTATACTAAAGGGTTGTAGAGAAAACATGGTGCCTAACTGAATGTCCTTGAATCTGAAATGTCTGAGCTAGAGAAAACCTACCAAAGAGGCCTGACTAAAGACCTATACAGGCTTTTGGTAAATAAAAAAACAGAAATATAATTGCTCCATTTACCTTGGTAAATTGATAGTACCAGAGGAGAATGGTCACAAAGCAATCTGGGGAGATAATCGTATCTAAAACTATGAAACAGTTAGGTTGATAGGCAAAAGTTATATATGCGTGTGTGTGTGTGTGTTGTGTGGGTGTGAAGAAAAAGTGTAGTCCCTATCCTATGGGTGCATCTGTCTCCAGATGTCTAGTAAATTGATATCCTTCATGAGTGACATGTTTAGCTTGGCGGCTTTGGTAAGAGGGGATGGTGCATCAGAGGACCTACCAAGAACTGTATCTAAACAAAAATTGAAATGTCCTTCAGCCAGTAGCCATCATGGTGATGCTTGAGCAACCTGAAGGTAAACATTCTGATTAAACGTATGGTCGTCGAATTTAGGAGCATAAATATTCAATGTTGTCCAAGAGTCTGAATACATATGCCCCTGCACCAACAATGCAGATTTAATCCTAGTTTCCATCTGTATGAATATTTTTACTGTTTTTGTTTCCACAAGTCATCCATTACTAAAATAGTCAATGTTGCTCTTCTTTATAGATGTTATTTTTCCTTACCTACTTTTTATTTAATTGTTATTTTTTACAGAGCTACAGAAGGGGATGTGTCAACTTATCAAAATTGCAGTTCATCTTGCTTTGGAGTTAAAAGAGGACCCAAAAACTTGTCCTACCCATTCCCTCTTTAATTTCTTGTGTTCGTTCACTGGCTGTAAGATGTGTTTCTTGTAAAAACACAATGTCAGCCTTTAATTTCTTAAGGTAAGTATAGACTCTTTTCCTCTTAACCGGGCTGTTATGACCTTTAAGTTGGGTTTCAAATACAATACTGAATGGTAATCCCTCATATGTAAATAGTCAGGTAATGTTTAAACTTCAGTTTGAACACTGAAGTGACCTATGTGTCTCTTTAGGAAGGACACAAAATAATTGTTTATTTAAATAGGCAAGTCAGTTAAGAACAAATTATAATTTACAATAACGGCCTACCCTAACCCGGGTGACGCTGAGCCAATTGGGCTCCGCCTTATGAGACTCCTAATCACGGCCGGTGTGATTCAGTGCGGGATCGAACCAGGGTATGTAGTGGCACCTGTAGCACTGAGATGCAGTGCCTTAGACTGCTGCGCCACTCATGTTTTTAAACATAAAAAAACATAAACCGCACTCACCCTGATTGTCGGACTAAAACCACAATCCCAAAAATCTCATTTGAAAACACTTGTAGAGATACGTTGTTGATTGCTTTACATCTTGCTCTTACTAGCTAAACCTTGGCATAAACGTAAACCTACGAGCTCTCTATGTTGAAAACAAACATTGTGAATAGACATTTATGGCTGAATATTTACTGTCAACAAAAAGGGCTGCTTGAGTCTCTTTTCAGGAGAAGAAGAGACACATAAATGGGGGGAAAAGCAAAGGGTCTAAGCCTACTAATTTTCTTCGCCCAGTGAATACTCACACAACCAAGAAAAAGTGAATGCTTCTCCTGGTGTGTTGAAGAGATAGCGTTGGCCATTGTACTGAACTTTCATCAACGCAGGGTGAATGAGGTGATGTTCTTCTCCTGGTGTGTTGAAGAGATTGCGTTGGCCATTGTACTGAACTTTCATCAACGCAGGGTGAATGAGGTGATGTTCTTCTCCTGGTGTGTTGAAGAGATTGCGTTGGCCATTGTACTGAACTTTCATCGAGGCAGGGTGAATGAGGTGATGTTCTTCTCCTGGTGTGTTGAAGAGATTGCGTTGGCCATTGAACTGAACTTTCATTGACGCAGGGTGAATGAGGTGATGTTCTTCTCCTTCAGGGCTTTGGCAGCTGGTTTGAAATGCTTGCGACGTCTGGCAAGATCCACGCTCATTTCCGGGAAAAGGCTGACCCTCTTGCAAGTCACAGTATCTTCTCTCTGTCCTGGAAACGGAGGAACCTGATCAGGACATTCCATAAAGGCTCATCTGGCAGGGGTTTCAGTGTTGAGGTTCTGTGGGTGCGTTCGATTTCCAGCGTCTTGGTGAAGTTGGTTATGCTTAGGACATCATGGATCCATTGAGTGAAGAAACTGACGGGGTCACGGCCCTTGCTGTCCTCCTTCAATGTCACCAAACGGATATTGCTACATCTGCTCTGTTCTCCATCTGGACTACCTTGTTTTTGAGATAGGCATTGTCCTACTCCAGCTGTTTCATAAGCTGGTCATATCGAGTAACGATATCTTCAACTGTGCTAATGCGCAACTCAGCCTCAGTCGTTCTCGAAAGGAGATCCATTCAGGGAGGATTTAAGGTCGTTAATGGAAGAATTGAGTTCAGCTGATTTCTTGTCAATTTTCAGTGAAAGACCTTTGTTACCGTCTTGAATTTCCCGGAGGAGAGTAGCAAGCATGCCGGAAGACTCGGAAGAGGCTGCTGAGAGCAACAGTCTGGAACTGTCATCTGAGTTATCAGGGCTAATGCTAATCTTGCTAGCTGTGACATTATCATTATCTTGGGATTCAACAAAGTTTTAGTCATCCTTCTTGCCTCTCGGCCGGAGGTCCATGGCTCTTTGGGAAGGTAAGTACTTAACAAGTACTTTTTAAAGTAAGTAGTTTCACTCAAGTATGAGAATTAGGTACTTTTCTCACTACTGAACATATCAAAATATAACTAATTCAATATACTGTATGTACATATTACCTCAATTACCTTGACAAACCGGTTCCCCCGGCAATTGACTCTGTACCGGTAACCCCTGTATATAGCCTTGATATTGTTATTTTACCACTGCTCTTTAATTATTTGTTAGGATCATAAGAAAAGCCATGCATGAAACATGAAACAGAAATGTGACATTTCACCTGTGGAAATAAACACCATGTTACGAATACGGACTAACATTTTAAGCTTGAACAAATCTTGTGTTGCAATTCTGACATACAATAATACCTTTGAGAGTTTTGGCAGCATCTCACAACAACAAAAAACGTACAACAAAACGGCCTGTGTGGAGTGGTTTGCAAACAAGCATAACACAGTATAAAACATACGGAAGTCAGGGAAACCGGAAAGAGGTATCCTGCATGTTTTATATAACATTTTTGAATATATTTTTTGTTATTAAAGTTGTATTTATTTTATAATTTTTTCCACAAACAAATAAATAAAAATAAAACATCGTACAGCTCTCACGTTCTGACCTTTATTTCCTTTGTTTTGTATTTATTTAGTATGGTCAGGGCGTGAGTTGGGTGGGCAGTCTATGTTTGTTTTTCTATCATTTGGGTATTTCTATGTTTCGGCCTAGTATGGTTCTCAATCAGAGGCAGGTGTCATTAGTTGTCTCTGATTGAGAATCATACTTAGGTAGCCTGGGTTTCACTGTGTGTTTGTGGATGATTGTTCCTGTCTCTGTGTTTGCACCAGACAGGGCTGTTTAGGGTTTCACACGTTTCTTGTTTTGTTGTAATCAGTTGTTCATGTGTACGTTTACATATTAAAGAACCATGGACACTTACCACGCCGCGTATTGGTCCTCTGATCCTTTTCGCCTCTTCTCTTCGGAAGAAGAGGAGGAAATGCATAACAACAGCAGAAAAACACTTTATTTCTTCACTCAAATCATATCATGTAGGAGGGGTAAACATGAATTTAAAATAATTTGACTTGATTTACATGAATCATGAACATATGGACTTTGAAATGAGCAAGGAAGAGGTTAAACCTAGGCTAAGTCTGGCATAAGCTTATTCCCACACTTTACAATAACTCTGTTGCAGTGGTCTAAGGTAGTCTCTGTATAGGCTATTCCCTCCATCCCGACACCACTGCTCAGTTGAAGAGCGTGTGATCTCCATGCAGCACCACAGCACCATGCACCTTATGAAAAGCACCCCTCAGCCTCAGAAGATGCTCATCTGGAGGCATGCAGCCATAGAGTCATTATACCCTAATGTAGACCTATCTGCCTAATAGCCAAATAAAGTACAGGGCATGCGTGATGCGTGTCTTATCAATTTGTTTATTGAAATCCATGTGTGTATTAAAAATTATCCAAAATAGTAACCTATCACTTTAATAATTCAATGTTTAATTTCGGCCTATCAACTTGTAGGCATTGCAATTTAGGCTATCATTTTGGATTTTAGAAATCTATTTGTGTTTTATAACTGTTTTTATTATTGGGCTCCCATTAAAAATAGACCCTAGGTCACAGGCCTCTAAATATAGCCTCTAAATACATTTTAAACAAAATAGTTGAAGACGCACGTGCAGTGGCTGATAGGGAAAACAGATCTGGCAATAAGAACAGGCTACAGATAGTTTTGACCATTTGGAACCCCTTTGCTATTTCGCTCAAGACAGGTTATAACCAAAACGTAATAATTATTTTGTTTTGTCTCATTTATTAATATGGATATAGCCTCTGTGTGATGGGGTTGTGCAACACAAACTGCTGTAACAAGCTTACATACAAAGTGGAAATCACTAATACATCTGTCAAAAAGCCTAATATAAGGCCTACAGTCCGGTGCTCCCAAATACTATAAAAACTGTGTGTTTTATTAGGTTACATGATCACCACAGTAGCCCCACGTGGCTGTACAAATAAATTATGCAATTATATGGCCATTAAATAACACACAACAGCATGACATATTTAGATAGCAGAATAGGCCAAGCCTAAATCATATTTAATTTTTACTTTATTCCAGACAAGGCTCTTCTGTGGCTTTATCATTCTCACACAAGTCATTTGCTGAAGACCCAAGCCTATACTAAGCAATCTACTGGTATAAAGTAGTTATTGAATGCACTTCTAAAACAAGCTCTAGAGCAGTATTTGCTAAATTAAACCGGATAACGCAAAGCAATTCTAACTTCTGGGCTAGAGTTGTTTGATTGACTAACTAACTTCAACTAGCTATGTTCGGTTCATGTCCTTTGCAGATGCCACATTACTGACAAAAGTTTGTACGCAGAAAAATATCTGTAACCAAGTAAAGGGAGACTTAAAGTAAGAATTGAATGTTTAAATAATAAGTAATAGTTGTAACATAGGCTTTGTATGTTCACGGCTCTAATTTAAAATTTAAGCTTCATGTTTCATGCATAGCATTTCTTACAATTCTAACAATATACGTATGGATTTTCTTATGATCCTAACGCTACGTACGTTCAACCTTTTGGCAGCTATCTTGCTCCATAATGCAGTCATGGTTTAACCCCCAGTCTCATACAGTTACATATTTACATTGTTAGTTTGCAACCTGGCCGTGGCCTGCCTCCTAAAGGTTGTTTAGCAGACAAAGAAAGAAGCCTGTCACACGCTCCAACTCAGTTTAAAGTTGACTAAAGTAGTGACATTTCTTTTAATCGTCCAACGTCTACAGATTTGGAAAGATGTGAAGACTAATAAGCTTCTAAACGTGCTGAAGCTTGTTAAATAATTGGCAGATTTATTTAACCATGCCAACCTCCTATGTTCATAATGTATACAAAGCAATGTGGGCACCAGTGGAGGCTTCTCAGATGAGGAAGGGGAGGACCATCCTTTCAGAGAATTTCATGAAATAAAACTAAAACTATACTAAATATAATCACATATCAGCAACTAACTGATAAAAAACACACTATTTTACAAAGGACTCAAAGAGAGAAAAACAATAGTTGAACAACTTTGAACAAATTAATTTCTTCCAAATATAGGAGAAGTAAAAGAGAAATAGAGAGATAGAAATTGTCATTTTTCATTCACTTTCAGGTTCACTTACTTAGCCTACTGAAACACCATGCTCAAACAGAGGGATGCTATGTTAGCTAGCTGGCTATGACTCGCCAACACAAAACCGGAACTCTTCCAAGTCAATGCAAGCTAATTTATTGCATTGAAGTCCAAAAGCAAAGGGAACAGGAGCGAGGAGGGGAGCACAAAAATGTGAGAAGGAATACAACATGGCTGCTATGAAAGTGAACTGTGTTTACGCGTTATCAGCTGTGGATTCATTCCACTAATTCTGTTGAAAAACATTTCTTAAACGGAAGCAAAGGGAACAGAACGGGGATAAACATACCTGAATATGTCCGATAGGAACTCTCGTTTGCAACTGTTGGACAAATTATTACAACCTATATCAGCTAGATGCACGCAAGCGTGTGCAAGGCAGTATTGAATGTCACTGTGTCACTGTCTGTCGTTGTAAACGTCATTCATAGGCTAGGTTGTAGCAACCTCATGATGGGTATTGGGAAAATTTGAGTATCATGTAGTACCCTAAACCTATCGCTGTTACATTGAACTGGGTGAATAGAATATGAATGACAGTCATCCAATATGCTGTAATAGAAATAAGGCCATGCTCATGAAAAAAATACAGTGCTCCCTCATCTTTAACGGCACTGACCGCCACTGGTGGACACCCCATCAAATGACTGGATTTGGCTATTTTAGCCATACCCGTTGCTGACAGGTGTGCAAAATCGAGCATGCAGCCATGCAATCTCCCGAGAACAACTGGTACAATGGCCTTACTGAAGAGCTCAATGACTTTTAACATGTCAATGTCATAGGATGCCACCTTTCCAACAAGTCAGTTCATCAAATTTCCAGAGTGGCGCAGTAGTCTAAGGCACTGTATCGCAGTGCTAGAGTCTTCACTACAGACTCCAGTTTGTTTCCAGGCTGTATCACAACCGGCTATGATCGGGAGTCCCATAGGGCAGCACAAAATTGGTCCGGCATCGTTAGGGGAGGGTTTGGCCAGGGGGGACTTTACAAGTAGGCCGTCATTCTAAATAAGATTTTGTTCTTAACTGACTTGCCAAGTTAAATAAAAATAAAATAGAGCTGCCCCGGTCAACTGTAAGTGCTGTTATTTAGAACTTAAAATATCTTGGAGCAATGACGGCTCAGCCGCGAAGTGGTAGGCCACACAAGCTCACAGAACAGGATCGCCGAGTGCTGAAGCATGGAGTGCCTAAAAGAAAATGTGGCAACAGTTGGGGAGGCCCTTTCCTGTTTCAGCATGACAATACCCCCTTGCACAAAATTATATCCATACAGAAATGGTTTGTCGAGATCGGTGTCGAGACTGGTCTGCACAGAGCCCTGACCTCAACTCCATCGAACACCTTTGGGTAGAATTGGAACGCCGACTGTGAGCCAGCCCTAATCACCCAACATCAGTGCCCGACCTCACTAATTCTGCTGTGGCTGAATAGAAGCAAGTCCCCGCAGCAATGTTCCAACCACATCTAGCGTAAAGCCTTTCTAGAAAAATGTGGAGGCTGTTAAGGCAGCAAATGGGGGACCAAATCCATATTAATGCAAACAATTAGGAAATGTTTGACAAGCCAGTGTCCACATACTTTTGGATATGTTTATGTATGTTCATTTGGCTGCTGATCCAGCCTGTCTAACTGTGTGTTTATACAGTATGTTTGCATATTAATGTCTGTCTTGTATGGATAATCAAGTATTATTCTTCTCTTGTTTTCTTCTTCGCAACACCTACAGATATAAAGGACGAATTCCGCAGCATGGGATTAATCTACAGCAGGCAGGTCAAGACGGTGGAGGCATCCCGACGGTCAGGGGCTGATGCTGTGTATGCCCTTCTATGGGTACACGTCACCCAACTGGACTTCCAGGGGGACACATTGAGACCATGGTCAAGCTAGGAAAACATGGGCACGCCATCTCAAACTACAAGACAAAGAGTGGAGTGGAATGTTACCTAAAGAGACTGGTACTCGGGCTACGACTGAGGGACCATACAGATAATTGTATGTGTGGGGTACAGAGATGAGGTAGCCATTCAAAAATCATGTTAAAAATAATTGCACACACAATCCATTCAACCTATTAGGTGACTTGTTTAGCACATTTCTACTCCTGATCTTATTTATGCTTGCCATAACAAAAGGGGTTGGATTCTTTTTGACTCAAGACATTTCAGCTTTTCATTTTTTATTAATTAGTAAAAATGTTTGTGTATAGGCCAGTGAAAAAAAATGTATTTAACCCATTTTAAATGTAGGCAAAGAAGGGAAGATGGGTAAAAGAAAATGCAGACATTGAAAACCCCTTTCAGCATGGTGAAGTTATTAATTACACTTTGTATGGTATTTCAGTACACCAAGTCACTACAAAGATACAGGCGTCCTTCCTAACTCAGTTGACGGAGAGGAAAGAAAGCGCTCAGGGATATCATTATGAGGCCAATTGTGATTTTTTAACAGTTACATAGTTTCATGGCTGTGATAGGAGAAAACTGAGGATGGATCAACAACATTGTAGTGACTCCACATTTCTAACCTAATTGACAGAGTGAACATAAAGGAAGCTTGTACAGAATAATAATATTCCAAAACATGCATCCTGTTTGCAACAAGGCACAAAAGTAATACTGCAAAAAATGTGGCAAAGCAATTAACTTTTTGTCCTGAATACAAAGCAAATCCAATACACCACATTACTGAGTACCACTCTCCATATTTTCAAGCACAGGGGTGCCTGCATAATGTTAGGGAGTGAATGTTATTTATAATAAGGGTTACATGGAGAAAATTGGACCTCTCTAAAAATGTACATGGATGACCCTCCCTCAGCAAAATATATTTTTACCTAAACCCTCCCTTATACCCAAAATAATAATTAAAACAAAGTGGATTGCAGAGAATATATCTACCATTTACCCTCACTTCTTGGACAGACCAGAGCCTTAGATATGCAATTCTAGAAACTGTTCTTTGTCATGTAAGCATTACATGGCAACGTAGGAATTTTGATAGCACACAGGGCTGTGGGCCAGAAGGTTGTGTGTTCGCAACGTCGACAATATTGATCAAGCTAGCAACCAGTATAGCATTTTACACCCACATTCTGCAGGACCTCCTGCAACTGACTGTGAATGATGTTAATTGGATTGGTAATGCTTTTTATGTTACCCCAATGAGCAAGAAAGAAAAAGGTTAGAAATATGTATGTGTCGAGCTACATTGACAACGCTGAAAGTAAGTAGTTACTGAAGCTAGCTAGCTATCATTGCAAACATTAGCATTTTATATTGATCGCTTAACCCTTTCCTGCATGAGCATTCTAATATCCGAAACATGTTCTGTTCTGTTTATATTTGTCTTTTTTCTCAGTATCAAACAAAGATCATAGGAGGAGTCAGCATTTGGTGGCCTGTTATACAGAAGGTCAATGACAAAATAATTAGAAGCCACACAGCATGAGTGAGTGTTGCTAAAGTCTGGTTGTTAGCTAGAAATGTAAAATTCTATAGACAGGTGAACTGTAATATCATATTGTATCATAGCCAACATGTGCATAATGACATACAATTGAATCTAGCATATGGTTCCCAGACACTGTTTTGAGGATGTCTCATATTTTTCTTATCTGAATTAACAATACTACCCACGTATATTGTTGACTGCCTTTAAATGAGTCAGTTGAGACAGTGTTTCAAGTTTGGCTACAAATTAGAATGCTTGTCCAATAAATAGTAATGTATAATTATATATTAAATTGCTCCATACTATGTGATAATGCTAATGTCACAAACTTACAGTGCATTCAATAAGTAAGCCATGTTACTGACACTTTCCCTCCGTGTACAGTGCAATAAGTGATTCCCATTTTAGAAACCATTGAGTCTATATGTTTTGACCATGACAGTCTGCAATTTAGGCTTACACCCAGCAGGTTAGTATCCTCAACTTGCTCAATAGCCACATTATTCAATAATAGATCTAAACAAGGCTTAGAATTGAGTGAGTGATTTGTCCCAAAAAGTATTATTTTAGTTTTGGGGATATTTAGCACCAGCCTATTGTTATTTATCCATTCTAAAACTGTCTGGACCTCTATGTTAAGTCTCAGTTCATTATTTTACTGTTGCAGCCAATGTGTATACTGTTGAGTCGTCAGCGTACATAGACACACAGGCTTTATTCAAGGTCAGTGGAAGGTCATTTGTAAAAAAATATATAATAATTGCCCTGGCTGGCTGCCCTGCAGTACACAACACTACTGAATTTGCATGAGAGGGGCTTCCATTAACGAAAACCGTCTGTGTTCTATTAGATAGGTAACTTTCAATCCATAATAAGACATGATTTTTTTCAGCAATAGGGTATGATCAATGACATCAAAAGCTGCACTGAAGTCTAACAAAACATCTCCCACAATCTTTTTACTATCAATCTCTTTCAGAAATTTGTGTCAGTGCCGAGCATGTTGAGTGACCTTCCCTATAAGCATGCTGAAAGTCTGTTGGTAATTTGTTTTCCGTAAAATAAATTTGTACACAATTCTTTCCCAAAGTTTGCTAAGCACTTGTAACAGGCTGATTGGTCGGCTGTTTGAACCATTAAAGGGTGCTCTGCTATTCTTGGGTAGCGGAATGACCTTTGCCTGCATCCATGTCTGAGGGCACACGCCGTCTTCTAGGCTTAAATTGAAGAGTCACAATGTATTCCACCACCAAACTTGGGAAATTACCATCAAGGTTTTCAGTACTGGATGGTTTGTCCTTATTATAGATAGAAACAATTCTTTCACCACTTCCACACCAACTTTGTGGAACTCTTTGACTGTGAGATTACTAATTATGTTTTACATAATTGGAGGCCTTTGTAGGAGCACACTCTACAAAGGCCTCCAAGGGGATCTGCCTGACCTGTCTGTCCTGTGTGTGTCCGAGGTGTACAGCAACTTTCACATTGAACTGGCTGGGGTCTTCACCTGAAGGACTGACGTACGGCCCCATTGAAAGCCCACCATTTGGCCTCCTGGAGATCAAGTGTCCAAACTCCAAGAGGTATGTTGACTGCTCCTACCTGATGCTCCAGCGCGGGAAAGTGGAGCTAAAGCCACAGCACGCCTACTACTGTCAGGAATAAAGCCAGATGCTAATAAAGGGCTGGAGTGGGAGGACTTTGTGGTGTTCGCTGAAGAGGACATGCTGATCCAGGACATCTACAAAGACAGTGGGGTGGCAAATACAGTCAAAGAAAAGGCAGACCATTTATTTTTTTATTTGCAAATGCCTAGATGTCTACATGTAATGCTTGACTTCATACATGGCTATGCCTGAAAGATGAGACAGATTTTATTGAATATATGTACAGTTTTGGAGTGCATGCTATTTTCATTCATCATTGATGTTGACTGCTAAAATTGGTTAATTACATGGTTATGCCATTTATCACTGAATAAACACATTGTTGAGCATACAGGTTACTTATGTGTAGCAATTCTGCTAAACTGGTTGCCTACAGTGCCTTGCAAAAGTATTCATCCCACTTCAATTGTTTTAATTTTTTGGTATTTCACGTAATGGACATACACAAAATAGTCCAAATTGGTGAAGAGAAATAAAAAAATTACTTCTAAAAAATAAAAAATGGAAAAGTGGTGTGTGCATATGTATTCATCCCCTTGCTATGAAGCCCCTAAATAAGATCTGGTGCAACCAATTACCTTCAGAAGTCACATAATTAGTTAAATAAAGTCCACCTATGCGCAAGCTGAAAGGCCCCAGAGGCTGAAACACCACTAAGCAAGGAGCACCATCAAGCAAGCGGCACCATGAAGACCAAGGAGCTCTCCAAACAGGTCAGGGACAAAGTTGTGGAGAAGTACAGATCAGGGTTGGGTTATAAAAAATATCAGAAACTTTGAACATCCCACGGAGCATCAATAAATCCATTATTAAAAAATTGAAAGAATATGGCACCACAACAAACATGCCAAGAGATGGCCGCCCACCAAAACTCACGGACCAGGCAAGGTGGACATTAATCAGAGGCAACAAAGAGACCAAAGATAACCCTGAAGGAGTATCTGTCCATAGGACCAGTTGAAGCCCTACGCTCCATAGAGCTGGGCATTTGGAGTATGCCCAAAGGTGGGAGACTCCCCAAACGTATGGAAGAAGGTACTCTGGTCAGATGAGACTAAAATTGAGCTTTTTGGCCATCAAGGAAAACGCTATTTATGGCTCAAACCCAACACCTCTCATCACCCCTAGAACACAATCCCCACAGTGAAGCATGGTGGTGGCAGCATCATGCTGTGGGCATCTTTTTCATCGGCAGGGACAGGGAAACTGGTCAGATTTTAAAAGAATGATGGATGGCGCTAAATACAGGGATATTCTTGAGGGAAACGTCTTCCAGAGATTTGAGATTGGGACGGAGCTTCACCTTCCAGCAGGACAATGATCCTAAGCATACTACTAAAAAAACATTTGAATGGTTTAACTCATCTGGGATATGTTGGATGCTAGCCAACAGCCAGTTAAATTGCAGAGTACCAGATTCAAACAACAGAAATCTCATAATTAAAATTCCTCAAACATACCTTCGTACCTTCTCCGCTGTGCAATCTGGTTTCCGAGCCGGTCATGGGTGCACCTCAGCCACACTCAAGGTACTAAACGACATCATAACCGCCATCGATAAAAGACAGTACTGTGCAGCCGTCTTCATCGACCTCGCCAAGGCTTTCGACTCTGCCAATCACCATATTCTTATCGGCAGACTCAGTAGCCTCGGTTTTTCGGATGACTGCCTTGCCTGGTTCACCAATTACTTTGCAGACAGAGTTCAGTGTGTCAAATCGGAGGGCATGCTGTCCGGTCCTCTGGCAGTCTCTATGGGGGTGCCACAGGGTTCAATTCTCGGGCCGACTCTTTTCTCTGTGTATATCAATGATGTTGCTCTTGCTGCGGGCGATTCCCTGATCCACCTCTACGCAGACGACACCATTCTATATACTTTCGGCCCGTCTTTGGACACTGTGCTATCTAACCTCCAAACAAGCTTCAATGCCATACAACACTCCTTCCGTGGCCTCCAACTGCTCTTAAACGCTAGTAAAACCAAATGCATGCTTTTCAACCGGTCGCTGCCTGCACCTGCATGCCCGACTAGCATCACCACCCTGGATGGTTCCGACCTAGAATATGTGGACGTCTATAAGTACCTAGGTGTCTGGCTAGACTGCAAACTCTCCTTCCAGACTCATATCAAACATCTCCAATCGAAAATCAAATCAAGAGTCGGCTTTCTATTCCGCAACAAAGCCTCCTTCACTCAAGCCGCCAAGCTTACCCTAGTAAAACTGACTATCCTACCGATCCTCGACTTCGGCGATGTCATCTACAAAATGGCTTCCAACACTCTACTCAGCAAACTGGATGCAGTCTATCACAGTGCCATCCGTTTTGTCACTAAAGCACCTTATACTACCCACCACTGCGACTTGTATGCTATAGTCGGCTGGCCCTCGCTACATATTCGTCGCCAGACCCACTGGCTCCAGGTCATCTACAAGTCTATGCTAGGTAAAGCTCCGCCTTATCTCAGCTCACTGGTCACGATGGCAACACCCATCCGTAGCACGCGCTCCAGCAGGTGTATCTCACTGATCATCCCTAAAGCCAACACCTCATTTGGCCGCCTTTCGTTCCAGTACTCTGCTGCCTGTGACTGGAACGAATTGCAAAAATCGCTGAAGTTGGAGACTTTTATCTCCCTCACCAACTTCAAACATCAGCTATCTGAGCAGCTAACCGATCGCTGCAGCTGTACATAGTCTATTGGTAAATAGCCCACCCTTTTCACCTACCTCATCCCCGTACTGTTTCTATTTATTTACTTTTCTGCTCTTCTGCACACCAATATCTCTACCTGTACATGACCATCTGATCTTTTATCACTCCAGTGTTAATCTGCAAAATTGTAATTATTTGCCTACCTCCTCATGCCTTTTGCACACATTGTATATAGACCCCCCCTTCGTTTTCTACTGTGTTATTGACTTGTTAATTGTTTACTCCATGTGTAACTCTTTGTTGTATGCTCACACTGCTATGCTTTATCTTGGCCAGGTCGCAGTTGCAAATGAGAACTTGTTCTCAACTAGCCTACCTGGTTAAATAAAGGTGAAATAAAATAAAATAAAAAATAAATACAAGCATTATACACCATTTTAAAGATAAACTTCTTGTTAATCCAGCCACCGTGTCTGATTTCAAAAAGGCTTTATGGCGAAAGCACACCGCTATTATGTTAGGTCAGCGCCTAGCCACAGAAAACCATTCAGCCATTTTCTAAAGAAGGAGAGGTGTCACAAAAGACAGAAATAGCGTTAAAATGTATCACTAACATTTGATGATCTTCACCGGATGGCACTCCCAGGACCTCATGTTAGACAATAAGCGTGTATTTGTTCGATAAAGTTCATCTTTATGTCCAAAAACCTCATTTGAAATTGGTGCGTTATGTTCAGAAATGCATTGTCTCAAACAAACATTCGGTGAAAGCGCAGAGAGCCACATCAAAGTACAGAAAAACTCATCATAAACATTGATGTAAGATACAAGTGTTATACATAAACATCTTTAATGCAACCGCTGTGTCAGATTTCAAAAAAACGTCACGGTAAAAGCACACCATGCAATTATGTTAGGTCAGCGCCGAGCCACAGAAAAACATACAGCCATGGTTCAACCAAGGAGAGGTGTCACACAACTCAGAAATAGCATTATAAATATTCACTTACTTTTGATGATCTTCACCGGAATGCACTCCCAGCAATCCCAGTTCCACAATAAATGTTTGTTTTGTTCGATAAAGTGCATCATATTTGTCCAAATACCTCCTTTTTGTTCGCACGTTTAGTTCACAAATCCAAATACACAAGGCGCAGGCACAAAACAGTTCCATTACAGTTCGTAGAAACATGTCAAACGATGTATATAATAAATCTTCAGGATGTTTTTATCATAAATCTTCAATAATATTCCAACTGAACAATTACTTTGTCTTTAGGTATGAAAGGGAATGCAGCTCACTCTCACGGCCACATGCGTGACTTAGCTCATGGCATTCTACCAGACCCCTGGTTCAAACAGCTTTTATTCGCTCCCCCTTCATAGTAGAAGCCTGAAATAAGGTTCTAAAGACTGTTGACATCTAGTGAAAGCCTTAACAAGTGCAATATGACCCCATAGACACTGTATATTGGAAATGCAATGACTTGAAAAAATACAAACCTCAGATTTCCCACCTCCTGGTTGAATTTTCTCAGGTTTTTGCCTGCCATATGAGTTCTGTTATACTGACAGACATCATTCAAACAGTTTTAGAAACTTCAGAGTGTTTTCTATACAAATCTACTAATGACATGCATATTCTAGCCTCTGGGCCTGAGTAGCAGGCACTTTAATCTGGGCATTCTGGGCTTTAATCTCATTCATTCAAGCTACTCAATACTGCCCCCCTGTCCCAAAGAAGTTTTAAGGGGAACATTTAAATGTCTTGGAATAGCCTAGTCAAATCCCAGACCTCAATTCACTTGAGAATCTGTACAGTAGTATGCCTTAAAGATTGCTGTACACTAGCGGAACCCATCCAACTTGAAGGAGCTGGAGCAGTTATGCTTTGAAGAATGGATAAAAATCCCAGTGGCTAGATGTGTCAAGCTTATAGAGACATACCGCAAGAGACTTGCAGCTGTAATTGCTGCTAAAGGTGGCTCTACAAAGTATTGACTTTGGGGGGGGGGGGTGAATATTTATGCACGCTCTAGTTTTCAGTTTCAGTACCCCCACAACATGATGCTTCCACCCCCGTGCTTCACGGTTGGGATGGTGTTCTTCGGCTTGCAAGACTTCCCCTTTTACCTACAAATATAACGATGGTCTTCATGGCCAAACAGTTCTATTTTTGTTTCATCAGACCAGAGGACATTTCTCCAAAAAGTCCCCATGTGCAGTTCCAAACCATAGTCTGGCTTTTTTCAATGGTGGTTATGGAGCAGTGGCTTCTTCTTTGCTGAGTGGCCTTTCAGGTTATGTTGACATAGAACTCGTTTTACTGTGGATACAGATAAATAATTTTTTTTACCTGTTTCCTTCAGCATCTTCACAGGGTCCTTTGCTGTTGTTCTGGGATTGATTCGCACTTTTCTTATCAAAGTATGTTCATCTCTAGGAGACAGAACGCGTCTCCTTCCAGAGCGGTATGACTGCGTCATCCCGTGGTGTTTATACTTGCATACTATTGTTTGTACAGATGAACGTGATACATTCAGGCGTTTGGAAATTGCTCCCAAGGATGAACCAGACTTGCGAAGGTCTACCATTTTTTCTGAGGTCTTGGCTGATTTATTTAGATTTTCCCATGATGTCAAGCAAAGAGGCACTGAGTTTGAAGGTAGGTCTTGAAATACAACCACAGGTACACCTCCAATTGACTCAAATTATTTCAATTGGCCTATCAGAAGCTTCTAAAGCCCTGACATAATATGGGAGATTTTTCCAAGCTGTTTAAAGGCACAGCCAACTTAGTGTATGTAAACTTCTGACCCACTGGCATTGTGATACAGTGAATTATAATAATAATAATAATTAACAATTGTTGGAAAAATTACTTGTGTCATGCACAAAGTAGATGTCCTAACAGACTTGCCAAAACTACACAATTTTATTTGTACATCTACTGAGAGCGTGTCTATTTGGGTGTTTTTTGAGGTTTTGTTTATGTCTTTTGCGTGCCCTGATATTGCACATCAAGCAATGAGGAAGTGCATCGCGGCTGGGGTAAGTTTCTCAATAGCAAGCAAAATCACCAAATAATGTCTGGACCCCTTGTATAACATACCATTTACATCAAAAATAGACATTTACTTCAGAAATAGGAAAATGGTCCAAGGAAACAGGTCGTAGGAAACAGAATTATGAAATAAACTGATTCAATCAAAAATCAAAATCAAAGGCACCTAGGACATTGGAGCTCATCAAGATGCTTTGAGTGACAGTGCAGAGTCCTCAGGCTGGCTATGTGTACAGGGTGGCTGCCCAGGAGGTTGTGGGCTCACTTCTCCTTTGCTCTGGCTTTGACCAGAGGTCCATTCTGGTAGTTGAGCAGGAACCAAGCTACCGACTACTGCTGGTTGATGCTACCTGTAATGGAGAGGGGGATGAAGGTGTCAAAGATTTTGTTCTCCTTCATCCTCCTGATGCAATACATCTCTCCACACGAACTCTCAATCGGGCGATTGACTGGGTCTGACGTACATCTAAGGCTGGCATCTGGGTCCTTTTCGAGAGGAAAGCTGGTTGGTGAACCTAACAAGGCACGATGTCATCCACATGAAACCCCTTGCTTCAGCAGCTCTTGTCGCTGATCAAGCCAGTAAACAGAGAAGACACAAATGGAATAGCACCATGAGGTGCCATCTCAATCATGTGTTTGAGGTGCAGTGAGACTTGTATGTGGAGAAGACCTCACTTTGAAGAAGCAAAGATGATAGTGTCTGGCAGTGCAACTCTGTGCAGTCGATGACCACTTGGGTGTCCAGATAGCCCTCCTTGAACTCCTCCCTCTGAAACCAAGCAAAGCGTAGAGGAAGTTGGCCCATGTGATGACGATCCGACTCACAGTGGATTGGCTGATGTTAAACCTGTGAGCCAAATCCCTCTGCTTCAAACCCACAGAGAGGTGGGTCATGAAGAGAAATAATTAATCTATGGGCTGCAAGTCTTTTGAAGGAAGTGAAAACATACATAAGCATACTGTACATAAACATATTGTACATCATCATCCAATACTATAACAGAAACATTTTGCCCTTAGAGAAGTGGTCTTCAAAGTCGGAGTTGCGACCCTATGCAATGCCCCTCACCCTCCTTTTTTTGTTGGGGAGGGGGGTACAAAAAAAGAAGAGTACATATTATTGTATGGGACAATATTGAATTGAGAGAGGCAGAATGGGGGGTAGAGGGGATAGAGACTACACAGAGAGAGAGAGAGAGAGAGAGAGAGAGAGAGAGAGAGAGAGAGAGAGAGAGAGAGAGAGAGAGAGAGAGAGAGAGAGAGAGAGAGAGAGAGAGAGAGAGAGAGAGAGAGAGAGAGAGAGAGAGAGAGAGAGAGAGAGAGAGAGAGAGAGAGAGAGAGAGAGAGAGAGAGAGAGAGAGAGAGAGAGAGAGAGAGAGAGACAGCGAGTGAAAGATAGAAAGAGAATGGGAGAGAGAGATGGAAAGATGGATAAAAACAAGTCTATAGCAGGGCCTGCATGTGTTCCCTTCTGGTCCTTTCCACAGAGTAGCCCACAGAGACTGAAGGCCCTGGCAACAGTTGTAATATTAGTGTAACACACACACAAAACCAAGGAATCTGTGTCAGGTCACTAACGTAAACTGCAGTTGCCATGCTCATTGTAAAAGTATAGAAAGTGTAGGCCTAATAGTATGGTATGAACCTACCTTGCATATAACCATATGTTGTCGTCGGAGGCTGCAAATCTCTCCAAACAGAAATGCTGGCGGACAGACAATTCTTCCACCTGTCTCCTCAGTCGCTGTATCTCCTTGTGGAGATCTTCGTTTTTCCCCAGTGACATATCAAGGGTTGAGGGTTCAGGGGCTGAACAGTAGTCATGCTCCATCGTCATGGGCATGGGCACATCATCTGCAACGTCCTCAATATCCTCTGCCTAGGATGGTCGCTATCTCCTATGACATACTGCAGGACGTAATGCTTGGATTGAGTAGCCCTTCCACTTGAAGAGGCCAGGCAGAGCTCCCTTCTTGAATAATCTGCGCCCTGTGCTGGTCAAAGGCTAGATCAAGTCTTCAGCTTGGAAATAACAGCTGCAGACCCTGGTGTCATTTGTCACTGTGAACTTGTCACGTAGAAAATGTATTATCCACCTCTTAATGTTGGAAAAGTGTGGAAGCTCAACACAGAGTTGAACTTCGCCCATGCCTCACATTCTGGCATACAGCAATTGTCACGCCCTGGTCTAAGTATTTTGTGTTTTTGTTCATGTAATGGGTCAGGCCAGGGTGTGGCATGGGGTTTTTGTATGGTGGTGTGTTTTGTCTTGGGGTTTTGGTGTGTATGTATTGGGATTGTAGCTAGTGGGGTTATCTAGCAAAGTCTATGGCTGTCTGGAGTGGTTCTCAATCAGAGGCAGGTGTTTATCGTTGTCTCTGATTGGGAACCATATTTAGGCAGCCATATTCTTTGAGTTTGTCGTGGGTGATTGTCCTTAGTGTCGTTGTTCCTAGCTCTTTGTTTATTTACACAAGTATAGGCTGTTTTGGTTTTCGTTACGTTCTTTGTTTTGTAGTGTTTTGTGTTTATTCGTGTTTCACGTTATTCATTAAACATGGATCGCAATCTACACGCTGCATTTTGGTCCGACTATCCTTCACACCTAGAAAACCGTAACAGCAATGCTCCGCTGAAGTGCTGCAACCTTCCCATTACACTTCCCCGCAACCATTGGATTTTTTTATAGAAAACAAATGAATAAATAAAAAATTTGGAAAAGTATGGGGAAAAGACACAGATGTTGTTTAGTGGTTGAAATAAATGATGCCTACTCTAATTTACCTACTTTTAGCAACATGAGCTGTGGCTTCAAGTTTCAGCACCAGGTCAATAACTCTGATAAATACATATTGTACAAGAAATATATTGTTTTTAATCAAATAAATTATAGTTGTAGCAATCTATCAAAGCTGATCTCCGGTCCTCTTTCCCATCTTTGCGCTCTCCTTCTCAAACTGAACAGAACATAGGCTATAGGTTAGTCTTGTGCACAAGATAGTACATTTTTTAGACTAGGCCTAATAATTTTCAGAAGAAGCCTTTGACTCTCATATTGAACTGCCGCCGTAGGCCTGCACAGCCATTGGTTAGGCAGCACACAAGATCGGCAAGAGCAGCGCAGGCTGGGGCTCAGTGTTGGAATATCCATTGCAGTGTGCAATGCAGCCTAGCTTTATGTACACCATCTTAGAAATATAACTTTAATCTGTGCTTCTACGAGCATGCACTTCGTAGCCTATAGGCTATGGATCATTTGACTGAGACCTCACTAAATAGCCTATAAGCGCCAGTGGAGGCTGGTGAGGGGAGGACAGCTCATAATAATAGATTGAACAGAGCAAATAAAATGGCATCAAACACTTGGAAACCATGTGTTTGATATATTTGATACCATACCAATAGTAAACCTTCCCCTTGACTGAAAATGAAAACTAATGACCCTCCCCCATTTTCCTCCTGGTACCAATTATGTACATTTTGATTCATCCCTTATGGGTATGCTTCTAATCGTTAAGAACTGGGGAGATTTTCAGGATAAAAAAAATGCAATGGAGCTAAGCACAGGCAAAATCCTAAAGGAAAACCTGGTTAAGTCTGCTTTCCGCTAGACACTGGGAGATTAATTTATCTTTCAGCAGGACAATAACCTAAAACACGAGGCCAAATCTTCACTAGAGTTGCTTACCAAGAAAACAGAGAACAGAGTGGCTAAGTTACAATTTTGACTAAAACTGCTTGACTATCTATGTCAAGACCTGAAAATGGTTGATTACCAATAATCAACAACCGATTTCAAGGATTTCAAAAGGATAAATTGGCAAATGATGCAGAATCTAGATGAGAATAGCTTTTACAAACTTACCCAGAAAGACTCACAGCAGCTTTTTGAGACAGAAAGACTCACAGCTGTAATCACTGTAATGGCTATTCTAACATGTATTAACTAAGGAGTTTAAATAGTGTTGTATTTTTTCATATTTTTTTATTTATTTTTAATACAAATGTTCGAATTTGTCTTCCATTTTGACATTGCAGAGTATTTTGTGTAGATCCATTTAAATAACACTTTGTAACACAGCAACATGTGGAAAAAGTAAAGTGGTGTGAATATTTTCTGAAAGCACTGTAATCAGTTACTCCCCAACCCTGCCCATATGTTCTGTCCTAGATGCAGATGCTGAATGTGAGGGTGAGCTGTATGCCCATTGTGATAGAGATCACAGGCGAAGCCTCTATGTCCGTGTGATCGCCAAAGGTTTTTCTAACAAGTTCTGGCACTGGAGGTGAATGCAGAGCATCTTGCTTGCGGTCAAAGAGAACTCACACTATTTGTAGCTGTGGCAGATGGCAACACCATCATGGAATCACTAGTGGTGGTGGATGTTTTCCTTCTCTTTTGTGGGGGCTGGGGAGGGGCAGCTGTGTGTGTTTGGGAGACTGGCAGGGTGATGGCGGTGGCTGTTTGAGTAGCCAATGGGAACATTACTCATCTATAATGTAAATGGTCTCAGTTTGCATCAATTTCTTCGTGTCTAGATATTGTGATGCAGCTCTAGACCAAGATAAGTTTAATGGATTTTCACTTCTTGTTATCTACATTTCACTATTATACTGGCCATCTAAATCACACATTATGGCAAATTTGGAAGGTTGGATAAATGTATTAACTGCCTCGGCGTTGTACACACACAAACACACACGCACACACACTTAATTTCCTCAATTTCAGCTACTAATCCATCTGTTCTTCCCAGCTCTGGGGAATCCAATAGTGATGTTATCAAAATGACATTGTGATTAAAAAGAGCATTCTTAGGGACCATTTGATAATTACTGAGCAACAGGGAGATGGGGGGGTCCAACACGACGTGTCATAAAAAAAAAGTTTTTGCCACCTTCCTAACGTTTTCAAATTACCCTTCCCTTTACTTGAAAATCATCTCCGATGCCACACATAGACATGGGGGGAACAGAGGGTTAAATACACAACACTTAATGAGGGAAATGAGAACCAGATGTGTAGGAAAACAAGACAAAACCAATGGAAAATGAGAAGTGGATCGACGATGGCTAGAAAACCGGTGACGCCGACCGCCCGAACGCCACCCGAACAAGGAGAGGAACCTACTTTGGCAGAAGTCGTGACAATATGCCCCTATTGGTTGAACCACAGGTTTAATTAATAGGGGAGGCACATTCAAGCAGATGGAATGAGTTGGCTAGATTGGAACAAATTACTGTATAGGGAAAGCTGTAAAACGGCAAATGCAAACTGGGGAAGAAACATACTACCTTCCCCCCTAACCAGTGGTGTAAAGTACTTAGGTAATAATGCTTTAAAATACTAGTTAATTCATTTTTTGCAGTCTGTACATTACTATTCAAATGTTTGACTACTTTCACTTTTATTTCTCTACATTCCTAAATAAAATAATGTACTTTTTACTCCATATATTTTCCCTGACACCAAAAGTACTTGTTACATTTTAAATGTTTAGCAGGACATCAAAATGCCAATTTTTTATTAAACCTTTTTTTGAATAGGAAAATCAGTTTAATAAGAACATATTCTTTTCTACAATGACGGCCTAGGAACAGTGGATTAACTGCCTGGTTCAGGGGCAGAACGACAGATTTTTACCTTGTCAGCTCAGGGACTCAATCTAGCAACCTTTCAGTTACTGTCCCAACGCTTTAACCACTAGGCTACCTGCCGCCACAATCACCAATTCACGCACTTATCAAGAGAACATCCCTGGTCATCTCTACTGCCTCTGATCTGGCAGACTCACTCATGTCTGAGCGTTGGAGTGAAAAAAAGAAAATAACAGAAAACAGTATCGTCTGGTTTATTTAATGTAAGGAATTTGAAATGTATGACTGTTGGTTACGTTGTCCATCACTGCCTCTGCCCCCCCAAAAATGACAAGTATGACAATTGGTTACTTTTTCGACCACTGCATCTGCCCCCTAGTACAGTAATTATCGAAAGGTCCCTAATCCTCATCCGCAGTTATTGTCAAATTGAACTTACTGAACATCGTAGCTACAAGTGACTGGAGTATTGATTTGAACCATCTGGCTAACCATCTAACTCAAAAGTCAAATTTGGCCCCTAGGTATGTATCTCATATATTTGCATTGATAATTCCTATGTGCCTCTGTAATTAAATTATGAAGATTAGATTACAAATGTTCTGCTGCTCCCCACTCAATCGAGGCCACAGACCCAGGGATGATTCACTCATTTAGTTTCACCCTTATGGTGCTGAAAAGGGGATAATTCCATGAGTTCAGATGTGCCCCAAGTCCCCGTTTGTGATTCTCTAACTATGTTAATCAATGCTCATTTCATCCATGAGTCTGGCCCTGCTCTCTGAAATCCCACTCAGAGCCGGGGTCAGATCAGTTGGCCATGAGGGGCCTAAGGGGACAGTACTAAGGAGTTACCATATGGCTGACATGGAGACTAGACTCGGTGCTAGCTAATCAAATAAAATCCAAGTTTATTGGTCGCATACACAGTTTAGCAGATGTTATAGCGGGTGCAGCGAAATGTTAATGTTACTAGCTCCTAACCATGCAGTAAAATGTCAAACAAGTACACAAATAATAGAAATACATAAAAATAAAAGAAATGTCGGAATGAATCCAATTAACAACCCAAATAGCACTGCATCTGTCTTCAAAATGCATTATATACGTACGTATATACACTGAGTATACAAAACATTAGGAATACCTGCTCCTTCCGTGATATAGACCAGGTGAATCGACGTGAAAGCTATGATCCCTTATTGATGTCACTTGTAAAATCCACGTCAATCAGTGTAGATGAAGGGGAGGACAGGTTAAAGAAGGATTTTTAAGCCTTGAGATAATTGAAACATGGATTGTGTATGTGTGCCATTCAGAGGGTGAATGGGCAAGACAAATATTGTGCCTTTGAATGGGGTATTGTTGTAGATGCCAGGCGCACCTGTTTGAGTGTGTCAAGAACTGTAATGCAGCTGAGTTTTTCACCCTCAACAGTTTCCCGTGTGTATCAAGAATGGTTCACCACCCAAAGGGCATCCAGCCAACTTGACACAAATGTGGGAATCATTGGAGTCAACATGGGCCAGTGGAATGCTTTGAGAACTTTTAGAGTCCATGCGCTGATGAATTGAGGCTGTTCTGAGGGCAAAAGGGCAAAAGGGCAGCTCCATATTAGGAAGGTGTTCCTAATGTTTTGTACACTCAGTGTACTCCGGATGAATTTACACAAGATATGTTAATGATATGTAGGGCGGTAAATATATTAAAAGTGAGCTATGTCAAGAATCAATTATATAAATAAATATGCAATGTGTAAAAATAGTGTAAAAAAATGCTATGTACTGTACAGTAGTAGAAATATTAGAAAGAGCTTTGTCGAGAATACAGTATAAAAATAAACAGTGTGAAACGGGAAGTGTCCAGTGGTTTAATGTCTCTATTATATGGGACAGCAGTGTGTGTGTGTGAGTATGAGGTTGACGTGTTTAACCATTCTTGTGGTGTCCAGAAGTTCCCATAAGTATAGTAAACAAACAATTACCAACTGGGGACATTTTGTTAGCCCTCACAAGGTGAAATGCTATTTCCAGGGGGTTTAGTTTTAAGGTTAGAATTAGTGTTAGAATTTGGTTAGCAGCTCGGGTTAGTTTTCGGGTTATGGTTAGGGTTAAGGTAAGGATAAGGGTAAGGGTTAGGGGTTAGGTAAAATAGGGTTTTGAATGGGACTGAATAGTGTGTTAGGTTGACAGAGTGTTACTGGAGGGTAGGCAGCGTGCCCTCAGTGACCCGTTGGGCTGACCGCACCACCCTCTGGACCATCCTCCGCACTACCCACCACCCTCTTTTTTAATAATGATTAGACCCCTTTGATTCAACCACAGTCAGTTAGCATCATTACAGCATACAGAGAACAGGATGAGAATAAGGCAATTTACGACTAATAAAATCTCTGCACAAACAAAAAAGAGATAGTGTGAGTGATGCATATCATATCCCCCCATCATACCTGCTGTTAGGAGGTGAATGATATCTCCATCTTTCCACCCCCTCGATGGTCCCACTCTCCAACATGAGTTACATGATGATATGATTCTGAAAAGTGTGTAGGATAGTGTGTGTGTGCCACACTACTGTGTGCCCGCGCTGCTTAAGTGTGTTATGCTTCTCTGCACTCATTTCACTCAAAGCTCTTCGCAGTTGAAGTGTCACGATGGGACTTTGCAGTTTGGCAAATTTGTCACACAATAGCTTAAATAGCGGTTTCTGCTGTGTCTGCTAAGTGATGAAAATCTACAACAGTTTACATTCCACAGTAAATGTATGATATGTGCACTGAATGTTATTGATATTCATGTTTCATCACTTTTATTAGGAAGACTGCAAAAGGCCCTTTGGTAATATTTTGGATTTGGACGATTACATTTTGTCAGAACTCCCTATTCAGGAGATTACTAATGTGCCGTTATTTTCAGAACCATGGGAAATACATGAATCTTATGAAGAAATAAAAGCATACTGCTCACCTTTGTGCACATGGCAAGGGGGAATACAAGTCTCTCATTGATATGATCTCTTCCTGAATTGAATTACAGACTTGGAATGGACCATCACCTATTGACACTCTGGTGATGACATCATTAACTCCCTCCCCTGAGGACATGTCCACTGTCTTCAAATCAATTTGTCTTACCTAATTAAATCTCCCATTTAGCTTTGTCCTGAACCGGAGAGGCCAGTAGGCTTCTATAGCATTTGATCATCACTAGCTCCATTAAATTGTGTTATTTTTCACCACCTATAAGCCTTGTCAGTATGTGCCCCAAAACAAGTGTGAAAGAGAAAGGGAAACCATTACAGCCCAGATTCTCATACACTTGGCTGTTCTGTTCAATTACCTGCACAGTACTAACGGAGCAAGTCTCCTGCTCAAAGAAACACTGGTGATGAGATGGAGTGGTACTTAGCATGCATCTCAATTACCCCTTCCCTTTCCACACAGAGCCCACTCTGCAGTGTGCACAAGGGGAGAATATCCCTATTAATACATGAAACCATTGCAACTTGTAGGCCGAGTCAAATAAACACAATCTGAAACGACTAGGACTTCCCACCTGCGGCCAGGAGTCAAGCGAAATCAATATTTTCTTGGGTGATCTCCACTGAGATTGCTATCGATCGCCCCTTTTTATGGGACTTCCCAGCGTTCTCAGTGTGCGATTTTAATCCGGTCCCTTAACCATGGAGAAACAGCTCCTTGTGTGTGTGTGTGTGTGTCTGCTGCTGGTTAGGAGTGTATATGAGGCAGAGTAGAAGCCTTCAATATGGAGGAAGGGCTTGGTTGTTTCCATGAAAGATGTTCCATGAAGATACTCAGGCCTTCCTCCCTGCTGCTTGGTAAACAGGTAAGCATACCTCTGGACAGAGGGTTGGGGAGACAGCGGGAGACATAGAGGGAGTGCGGGGGTTTCTAGTCAGGTTAGAGACCCCCCTCATTGATCCGTGGTGCTGATCTGTCGAAAGGCTCCTTGTTAAGGTCTCAACAAACCGCCTCTATTTAAAACATTTACCTTTGTTATTATTATTGGCTTAATGCATGTACTGTAAGTTCTAAAATAATTTACCCATCTCAATAATTAAGTTTAATAGTCTGTTGCCTGATGTTTTGAATTATACATGACTTTTGAATGAATTGGGTTGATAACCATCTTCCACTGGAGCAGTGTTCAGTTGATAATCAACCATTAATCTTAATTAAATTACTGGACATATATTCCATCATCTTTCAGATCTACACAAGGTTTTTCACAAGAAATACAGTACATTCAGTGTTTCTTGAGATGATGAAGACAGGGGATGCGACTGTATCCTTCTCTGCATTGTGTGTGTGTTTGTGTGTGTAGTTTAAAGTTTTAGTGTCTCATGCACAAGTACAGAGAAATGTCTTTCTGTAGGTGTATTTGTGCGTGCATGTGTGTGCGAGAGAGAGAGAAAGAGAGACAGAGAGAGAGAGAGAGAGAGAGAGAGAGAGATGTTCATTATCACTAATGGGACATTAAATAAAAGTCAGAGGGAAATCTCCCAGGCCCCAGGGTATTCAGTGCCAGCAAGGACAATTAAAATGAGGTGATCATAGCATAAAAGCTACTCTAACGTGCACTGAATATTCACTCACCTACACCCCAATCCCCCACCCAGTGAAGACCATCACCCCCCCGGCACAGTGTGTCTGACTGAGCACCAGGGAGGCTAATTAAGCAATAATGCCCGAGGAGGTGTGGTATATGGCCAATATACCATGGCTAAGGGCTGTTCTTATGCACAACGCAAAGCAGAGTATTGGCCATATATCACAAACCCCCGAGGAGCCTATTATATACTGGTTACCAACGTAATTAGAGCAGTAAAACTAAATATTTTGTCATACTTGTGGTATACCGTCTGATATACCATGGCTTTCAGCCAATCAGAATTCAGGGCTCAAACCACCCAGTTATAATCACTAATAAATCAGAGCCAACCAACGCTGTTGCACAAAACCCACCCAGGCAAGCAACATCATTCAGGGTGGTTTGTGTACTGTATACTGAAGGAATTCCATTTATGGGTTGCTTTTTTATGCAAAGCAGGTAATCCCATTTGTACAGAGATAAGACTGTTGTTTATTTTAACACAAGCTTTTTATAACCTCAATTTGTATTATGTATTAGCAGTTGTTGTCTGATACTTTTCAATTAACTGACGGTGAGTCTCCCGGCGGCTTCACTGTAATTATTGTATTACAGGGGAGTCGGATTTTGTGGCGTCTGAGTGTATCTCTCACAGTATTGATGGACTTAAAGCTATTTTATAATACAATGACAAAATGGAACATCAGCGTCAGCATTGGGAATATCTATAATAATCCGGACATTCCTTCCTTCCCCCTTTGTTTTCATAGATATACAAAGGTAGAATATGTTCTACTTCAGAGAGAATGATACTTATTTAGTACATTGAAGCCACCTCTTTGCAGAGGTTATTTTATAAATGTTTTATAAATGTTATCACGTTTGTTTTACTTTAGTATCAGGACTGCTCATCTTTTGAGTTCCCAGCTCCTCGAAAAGAAGATAATAGATATATAAATATATGAATGAGTCTTGGTAGGTGAGTTAAGCTGTGTGTGTGAGTTATCACCATCATACATCAGCACTGGCCTATCTCTGCTAATGATGTCATTGGTGCCTCCAGAGGTGTCCCATAATACCCCCTTCACCAGTGGGTTTTTCTCTTCCTATATCTCCGACTGCTGCTGAGAGGGTAACTAATGTGTATTGTTTTCACTTTTGTCAGGTTTATTTATGTAGTGGTGAGATACTCATTAAAGCGTTAGGCTGTAATTAAAGGAGCCAGAGTAAATCTATCTGTGAGGGGATGTTGATTAGGGGCCTCAGTGATCATTCATGGATGTATCTTATTCTGCAATATTGTGATTGTGTGGCTATTTGCATATGTCCCTGCTAAGGAGGTAAATTGATAGGACGGCCCTGCAATTAGCCCTGAACTGGATCAGCTTAGAACAAAGCTTCATCATGAACTTGAGAGAATGGAGTCATCTAACTTTATTAAATGACATTGACTCATGTGAAATCACATCCAACTTTGTATTTGTTGTTGTGGCAATAGTACATGTGTTATATGCAGTACCAACCGATCAATTCCTTCCAAAAAGAAAATAGAAAGGTGCTTGTGGTTGATTGTATATTGTCATAACTGAATGCACTGACTAGCAAGAGTTGAAGAAGTTACAATATAATTTTGGGAGAAATGTCACCTTTCTGTCCTGCTCCCTCTTTCAGGTAATCAAAGTGCTGTGTAAAAAGTAAAAGACATCTAAGCCCTTTGATCCATCCCTCTGATTTGTCATTTGATGGTGCAAGTCTTATACGACTGCAAAGCACCGAGATCCTCTCATCTCCTCCATTGCTCCAGAAAGTCATTTTCTTCTCCACAGCCCCTTGAACTGATCTGCTGTTTTTTTTTATGTAGAAGCCTTTTCAGTTTGTATCTATGGGTGAGCAGCCATATATAACCCCACACAGTGATACTTCAACAAGATTACAAGACTAAGAGATGTGAGACTCAACAAGCCTCTCATCCCGATACGCCAAATAAAAAAAGACAGCTGTCCCTAATGACGCCTTTACCATCCTAATCAAGCACTCATAAACGCTGCCTGAAACAGCCACCCAGAGCTGTCATATCACATTGGGTTCATGTACTTTATCTATTCAATCATTCTTCTATACATTTATTGTTGCCTTGTTCCTCTCTAATTATTTGTATTGAAGTTTACTACATTCTGTCTCTCTATCATGTAAAGCTGATGTTGCATGGGAATTGTGTTGAGTAAGGATCCTCTACCTTGCTGAAACATATAACTGAGCTGCTGTGGTTATCGCTCTAGGACACAAAAGATATGGCATAATAGTCAGATGGTGCCATTTACTCCATGTCTCAGCTCCAAACATGGTTATTTACCGCTGTCTTTGTTGTCTTCTACAGAGGTGAGTAAACATGACTATTTTCTGTCTGGGCACAGTTCTGAGAGTTAGAGGATAGTCTCAGCTCTTTCTGTCTGGACCTCAGCTCTTTCTGTCTGGACCTCAGCTCTGTTCCTCTCCCTCTCTTCGACCCTTCAGCATTCACAATATAAAGGAAACATTTTATAATACACACACAATGAGTGAAAATTGCAATCCTGTGCAGTGAATATTTTAATTGAAGGAAATAAAATGGCTTTGCTTTATTTCAGTAATGAACCAACCTCCCATTAGCTCCCTCTGAAGCATAACAGTGTGATTTTAGGTCATTTTTGTCACATGAGAAAATATCATGTGATGAACACTAAGGAGTAAATCTTGAATAGTGTTTGTATTGTGACAGTCTGTTTGCCTTGCTGTGGGCCTCTGTGACCACTGGACCATGGCCAATCACAAATGTTTGTTGAATTAAAAAGCCTTGAAGCAAACACATAAGAAATTCAAACAACTGAAGGGAATCTTTGCCTTAGCAGACACCAGTGAAGCAGGACAACACTGAGATCCTGAAATACATCTCCAGCCAGGGCTATGGGATATGCAATATGCACATACTGTACAACACACTACAATAAAACGTATCACATCCACAGGACAGGGCTAAGGTAGCTCTACCTACCCATGTGGTACATTATAACAAGGTGCCTTATGTCTAGTTAGAAATTACACACAGTGTAGTTTCTCCCTGAGGTGTGTCAGCGGGCCAACTCTGAAGTTACAGTGGGATGTTTGTAGATTGTTTCTGAGTGTGGTTAGCAGTTCATACAGAACAGAATATTATCACAACTGTCTCTTGAATCTGCAATTAATTTAAAAAATATATATACACCAACGAAATGTGTTAAATGGTCTCCTTTTCTCTGCAGATGTTTTTCATTGTTCTCCATTAGCTTACACATCAGTGCTCACAGAAGTATGTACAGAAAAAAAGGGATATTATTCAAGAGTGATTATTAATTCATAAACATCTGCTAAATTAAATTATATAAAGCTAGCGTCTGGGAGACCCTCACGACTCCTAAGATTAATTTTAAAAATCAGGTATACTACAGAACACATTCTGGCCCTAATTTTAACCAGTGAATATATTATTCAGATGTAAAATGTTCAGTAGTCTGCTTAGAAGGATGAAAATCACTGAACCGTGAAGTCATTCAGCTTTTACTTTTCCATTTCAAGGCCTTTAATGTGCCCTGCCCATCACTTTACATAGTATTTTCTATGACAGTTTCAGATTGCTCTTTTGAATTGACATTTTCTAGTGACACAATGCAAACCTCAGAATGGTGAAAGCTGTATGCCTAGATGTCTTTCAAAGCAGAAGCTCATTAATAAGAGTTTAATTGATCCAGTTGACAGATATTTGTCTGATTTGAACTACTTTTTCACAGACACTTCAACAGTCACTGTATTTTAGATATTTCCAAAACGGAATTGCTCTTTTTTTAGTCTCTCTCCCTCTCTCCCTCCAATGTCACCTCTGTCCCATCCTCTGTTGTGGAATCCTGGCAGAGGTTGAGTGAGTCCCAACGCGTCCCTCTGGTTCTACTGTCTAACCAGCTGTTCCAATCAGCCTGATTAGCCAGTGGAGGGATCTCAGGGGCACTGAGGGAGACAGGGCACCTCTATGTCCCTTATGCAACGACTGCTAGCTAGTACCAAATCTATTTCCCTTCACCTCTCTGTCTGTCTGTCTGTCTGTCTGTCTGTCTGTCTGTCTGTCTGTCTGTCTGTCTGTCTGTCTGTCTGTCTGTCTGTCTGTCTGTCTGTCTGTCTGTCTGTCTGTCTGTCTGTCTGTCTGTCTGTCTGTCTGTCTGTCTGTCTGTCTGTCTGTCTGTCTGTCTGTCTGTCTGTCTGTCTGTCTGTCTGTCTGTCTGTCTGTCTGTCTGTCTGTCTGTCTGTCTGTCTGTCTGTCTGTCTGTCTGTCTGTCTGTCTGTCTGTCTGTCTGTCTGTCTGTCTGTCTGTCTGTCTGTCTGTCTGTCTGTCTGTCTGTCTGTCTGCTGTCTGTCTGTCTGTCTGTCTGTCTGTCTGTCTGTCTGTCTGTCTGTCTGTCTGTCTGTCTGTCTGTCTGTCTGTCTGTCTGTCTGTCTGTCTGTCTGTCTGTCTGTCTGTCTGTCTGTCTGTCTGTCTGTCTGTCTGTCTGTCTGTCTGTCTGTCTGTCTGTCTGTCTGTCTGTCTGTCTGTCTGTCTGTCTGTCTGTCTGTCTGTCTGTCTGTCTGTCTGTCTGTCTGTCTGTCTGTCTGTCTGTCTGTCTGTCTGTCTGTCTGTCTGTCTGTCTGTCTGTCTGTCTGTCTGTCTGTCTGTCTGTCTGTCTGTCTGTCTGTCTGTCTGTCTGTCTGTCTGTCTGTCTGTCTGTCTCTGTCTGTCTGTCTGTCTGTCTGTCTGTCTGTCTGTCTGTCTGTCTGTCTGTCTGTCTGTCTGTCTGTCTGTCTGTCTGTCTGTCTGTCTGTCTGTCTGTCTGTCTGTCTGTCTGTCTGTCTGTCTGTCTGTCTGTCTGTCTGTCTGTCTGTCTGTCTGTCTGTCTGTCTGTCTGTCTGTCTGTCTGTCTGTCCCCAACCCAAACTCCAGCCATCTGATCTGTCAGTGTACCCTTTTCCCCTTCCATGGGCTTATACCAACTCCTTCCCTATGACCTACTCCACCTTCCATTTCTGTAGCACCTTTAACCAGCTCAAGAATAGTGCTGATAGTGGATAGTGAGGTCCTGCCTCAGACAACTAGTTCAGGTTGCCTTCTGGGTAAACTCACTAGACTTACTCATATTAAGCTACTTTGAGACATACTAGAGGACCTGACCATTTCCAATATGTAGCCCTTAACAAGTACTTGTCATGTAAATGAACCCTAATGTTGGTTGCTGACTCTATGGGTCGACATACATTCCCGTAAGAGTATTTCAAATTTGTACACGTTTTGGATGCCAGGTATGAATTTATTGTCTAAACTCATCCACATACTGTAAACTGACATATTGGCATAATGCAAATTACATAAAGGATGGCCCTACTCTCAGTAAACATATTATACCAATACTATAGTAATTGCATTTACATTCCCACTGAGACATTTTTTCTTATTATTTTTATACAAAGCGTTTCCTTAAGGAAATCTACGATATTTTGTTTTCAGGATCCATGTTTAAAGCTGCTTTGAATACGGTTCTTTTGACAGATGCTATGCCAGTCATTTCAGTCTTGTGTCCCTACATAATTGTCTCCCTCTTTTTCCTTGAAGGCTCCCGTGATGTCTGTGTAAGTCTATATTTCAAAAGTGTTCTTCTGGATTTGTTAGGGTATAAGTCTGACCAAATTAGTTTGACACCCCTAATCTAGATGGTCATTATACCAACAATATGCATTTCTAGATCAATGTGACATCCCAGAAGCTATGGAATTCTGTTTATCACCTCATTGACTCCAGCTCTCTCCAACCAAAAATGCCATGTTATTGACCCTGGAGGCTCACGTTGGGATCAGACGGGCTGCAATGGGCAAAAAAAAAAACTATGCTCATTCTGGCCATCAAAGTAGTTCAATAGAGCTTCACATTTTAACCGAATTTCAATTCCGTAACCTTTTGTTCAAGTGATTGGATCAGTTCCTGGAAGAGATTGCTTCCTGAATCTGACATGTTGTGCCCGTGTCAAGGGGACATGGCTGCTCTTGCTCTGCTCTCAATGAAGCTCACTCTGCTCTCCATTCTGGCCCCAGCTCAACAGCAACTGGTTAGAAAAGGCAGTGTATTTGTCCCCAAAAACCTCCAATATCTCGAGAGGGGTCATGCTAAGAGCCGGTCTCAAGTGGCTCTACTACTGTGTATTTAATTACAGCAGTTTGGAGTCATTATAAAGTGACAAAAGCATAATTGCTTGGATGTGACATTTAATGTTTCTTCTTATACAGTGAGCTATCTTCTTACAGGTTTCATTGGCACCCTTGTGACCTTACAAAGAGCAGTGATCAAACACCTCCAACCCTCATTTCTATCACAGGACAGGTTTTTGAAAAATGGCAACGGTTTTCTTCAGTTATTTCATTTCTCCTCCTCCTTCCAATTGGCACACTATTTTTCCATACATTGAACTAAGTTTGTCCAAGAGGCTTGAAAGTGTCAAATGCTAATGTAGGGAAATACTTCATGATTTTGGCCATTATTCAATAACTAGCTTGGTGTATTTATATATTTGTAAACTAATGATCTTACCACATTAAATCAAATGATGACCACCAGTACATGAAGCAGAGGTAAGATGGGCTTGTGTATTTGAACCATAAGAAATAGCCATACTGTACATGTGTACAAACTGACATGCATCAGTTACATTAATGTATTTTGGTTGCTTTGAAAGTTTGTAGGCTATGTGGGAAAATATCAAAGGTAGCCTAACATCAAAGTATTACCTACATCCAGTATGTGACCCTATCTATCCCTGATAACTATGGTACTATCTCCAGAATAGTACCTTTTTCCAGTTAGTTTGGTACAGTCCAAAACCCACTTTGATTTACAACTTTAGTTCCATCAGTGTCTCTAATGAATGCCATATATCTTTGTCTCAGGTCATAGTGGCTTAGATAATATGAGGGCATCTTTTATATTTGAGATGTATTCATCCAGCATGAGTGGAGTTTAAATCTACAGCTTGCATGCTGTATGTCTCACATGTTAGCTTGATCCAACAATCTATGTAATTTAGGAATAGTTGTAGAGAGTGTGCTTTGATCACTGCCATAAGAAAATAAATAATGGGCAGGATGTATGTGGATGCAGGGCAGCAGTCAGACAGTCAAATGAATACATTATTTGTAACCATTTTGCTATCCATCTTTCTCCTGCATGCGCAGGTCTACAGGGTTGCCTGCTCATACTGGGGATCCCCAAAGATTATGAACACACTACATAGACTACACTACATAGGACTATAGAGGGAAGGTGGCAGACCAATATGTTGTGGTGAGAATGAGGCAACACTGAATAATGAGGTAGTGAGGATGACCCTCTTGTCTCTTTGAGGGGAGCAGCTTCACTCTGATCCTACAAACTGTGCTGAAACAGTAATTAACAACGGACAGCCAAAGACACTGAGAGCTCTGTTCACAGAGACCGGAGCGGCCAGCAAAAGGTTCACCTGACAAAGAGCAAATCTGACAGTAATTAAGTACACTCTGGTACCGAAGACAAGTCCTGTGGAAAACGATGCCAACACTCCACTGAATGAGGCAAAGAGAGATTTTTAAAATGCTGTTAAGGCGCTCGGAAGCTGATGACATCGTGCCTATTTTGTCTCCTCCCTCTATCTATCCATTTGTGCATGAGATACAGTTGAAGTCGGAAGTTTACATACACTTAGGTTGGAGTCATTACAACTCGTTTCTCAACCACTCCACAAATTTCTTGTCAACGAAAAATAGTTTTGGCAAGTCGGTTAGGACATCAATTTTGTGAATGACACAAGTCATTTTTCCAACAATTCTTTACAGACAGATTATTTAACTTATAATTCACTGCATCACAATTCCAGTGGGTCAGACATTTACGTACACTAAGTTGACTGTGCCTTTAAACAGTTTTGAAAATTCCAGAAAATTATGTCATGGCTTTAGAAGCTTCTGATAGGCTAATTGACATCATTTGAGTAAATTGGAGGTGTACCTGTGGATGTATTTCAAGAAGCCACTGCTCCAAAACCTCCATAAAAAAAGACAGACTACGTTTTGCAATTGCACATGGGGACAAAGATCGTACTTGCAAGCCGAAGAAGCCGAAGAATAAGCCAAAGAACACCATCCCAACCGTGAAGCACGGGGGTGGCAGGATCATGTTGTGGGGGTGCTTTGCTGCAGGAGGGACTGGTGCACTTCACAAAACAGATGGCGTCATGAGGAGGGAAAATTATGTGGATATTTTGAAGCAACATTTCAAGACATCAGTCAGCAAGTTATAAAACGTGGTCGCAAATGGGTCTTCCAAACGAACAATGACCCCAAGCATACTTCTAAAGTTGTGGAAAAATGGCTTAAGAATAACAAAGTGGCCATCACAGAGTGGCCATCACAAATCAAATCAAATTTATTTATATAGCCCTTCGTACATCAGCTGATATCTCAAAGTGCTGTACAGAAACCCAGCCTAAAACCCCAAACAGCAAGCAATGCAGGTGTAGAAGCACGGTGGCTAGGAAAAACTCCCTAGAAAGGCCAATACCTAGGAAGAAACCTAGAGAGGAACCAGGCTATGTGGGGTGGCCAGTCCTCTTCTGGCTGTGCCGGGTGGAGATTATAACAGAACATGGCCAAGATGTTCAAATGTTCATAAATGACCAGCATGGTCGAATAATAATAAGGCAGAACAGTTGAAACTAGAGCAGCAGCACAGTCAGGTGGAAGTTGAAACTGGAGCAGCAGCATGGCCAGGTGGACTGGGGACAGCAAGGAGTCATCATGTCAGGTAGTCCTGGGGCATGGTCCTAGGGCTCAGGTCAGTTGAAACTGGAACAGCAGCATGGCCAGGTGGACTGGGGACAGCAAGGAGTCATCATGTCAGGTAGTCCTGGGGCATGGTCCTAGGGCTCAGGTCAGTTGAAACTGGAACAGCAGCATGGCCAGGTGGACTGGGGACAGCAAGGAGTCATCATGTCAGGTAGTCCTTGGGCATGGTCCTAGGGCTCAGGTCCTCCGAGAGAGAGAAAGAAAGAGAGGAGAGAATTAGAGAACGCACACTTAGATTCACACAGGACACCGAATAGGACAGGAGAAGTACTCCAGATATAACAAACTGACCCCAGCCCCCCGACACATAAACTACTGCAGCATAAATACTGGAGGCTGAGACAGGAGGGGTCAGGAGACACTGTGGCCCCATCCGAGGAGCCCTGACCTCAATCCCATAGAACATTTGTGGGCAGAACTGAAGAAGTGTGTGCGAGCAAAGAGGCCTACAAACCTGACTCAGTTACATCAGCTCTGTCAGGAGGAATGGGCCAAAATTCACCCAACTTATTGTGGCAATTTTGTGGAAGGCTACCCAAAACGTTTGACTCAAGTTAAACAATTTAAAGGCAATGCTACCAAATACTAATTGAGTGTATGTAAACTTCTGACCCACTGGGAATGTGATGAAAGAAATAAAAGCTGTTAGAAATAATTCTCTACTATTACTCTGAAATGTCACATTCTTAACGTAAAGTGGTGATCCTAACTGACCTAAAACAGGGAATTTTTAATAGGATTAAATTACAGGAATTGTGGAAAACTGAGTTTAAATGTATTTGGCTCAGGTGTATGTAAACTTCCAACTTCAACTGTAACTATTTGATATATGAGGGGGGAGGAAGGAAGTGGGAGTCGAAAGGGATGTATTAAAAGTGTCAGAGGATGAAATGTGTTTACCCACATGAAATAATACTACAGTTTACTATAGAATACTATTGTACTTACTGTAGAATTCTGTAGTAAGCGTAGTATACTGTAAAATACCATACTTCAGACTTCACTATCCCTTGATCATGTGTAGTACTTACTATATCATTTTTTAGTATACTGTAGAATACTATAGTAAATACTACAGTATTATTCGCCATTTTTTTATTTATTCTACAGTAGTCTGCAAAAACACAACAGTAAATACTACAGCATAGGAGTCTGCAAAACACTACAGTGAATACTAGCGTATTCTAAAATCCTCAAAACTCTACATTAATTACTATAGTATATACTACAGTTATTTTACTACAGTAGTTATTTGATATTTAACTGTAAACACTACAGTATAACCACAGTAAATACTACAGTATTCACTGTAGTGGTTTTGAGAACTTTAGTCTGCAAAAACACTACAGTGAATACTACAGTCAGGTTTGCAACATACAGTTTACACCATAGTTTAATACAGTATTTTTTCATGTGGGTTTGCCAAAAGTGTTAAGCTCCACCTGAAAGGATAAAGCAGTTTAGGGTCAGACACTGAGAGGGAGGGAGAGAGAAAGACAGAGAGAGAGAAGGGGAAGAAAGAAAGAAAGAGAGTAAACACATGCACGTGTGCACACACACAAACCCACTCCTGTATTATTTAAAAAAAGAAAACACAAAAAAATTGAACTGTGTTGCGCCTTTCTTGTTTTGTGAATAATCATTCGTGAGGTGGTTTGTCAAACTCCTACAGGCTTGTTATATCATAAAATATATTTTCTTTCATTATTAATGAAAATTCAATACTGTGTTTGTTGGCATGTAACCTCTACAGTCACCTTTTGTGCTGGCATTCATCTCCAAAAGAAGCCGTCTGCCTTCTCAGAGCTGTTCTGTGTCTTCACATATTAAAGTTCCAATAACTTTGAAAAGGTTTCAACTACAAATTTGAATGTTTGTTGCATAACAGTCTGATTTGAGAGTGTAGCATGCTGCAAGTTTTACATTAAGTTAGCATCACTATGGGATTTTACATGTACTTGTTAGCATTGCTAACCTTCGGATTACAGAGGCTAAGTAGGGTTTGAACGTAGCTCCCCTTGTGTTCAGCCGATATTACCAAATATCCCAGTATGACAATCTTTACACTACCCAAACATACTTAAGGTCAACATTATTTTTGTCATTGTGGATGTATTTTTCCATAAATAAACTAGAAACAAGTCAAGTCATTATTTTCATTATCCATTGGTGCATGAGAGTAGTATTTGATATATGAGGGAGAAGGAGGAAGTGGGAGTGTAGTGATCCTAATAATTATTAACTTATTTCCAGCTAAGATTATTGAATCCTTGTTAAATGTACAACTTTGAGCTTTTTTCCATCTGAGAAATGTATTTTTAATGTAAACCATTCAGGGTTTAGGCCTGGGCATAGCGCTATTACAGCAACCACTTTAGCTGTTAAAGGTCTTGTCAATGCTTTAGACACTAAAATCAAATGTGCTGCTTTGTTTGTGGACCTGCCAAAAGCATTTGATACTGTTGATCATGCTATTTTATTAAATAAGTTGTCCGGGGCAACAGGGTAGCCTAGTGGTTAGAGCGTTGGACTAGTAACCGGAAGGTTGCAAGTTCAAACCCCCAAGCTGACAAGGTACAAATCTGTTGTTCTGCCCCTGAACAGGCAGTTAACCCACTGTTCCTAGGCTTTCATTGAAAATAAGAATTTGTTCTTAACTGACTTGCCTAGTTAAATAAAGTTTAAAAAAAATAAAAAATAGGCTTGAGCTCTGACACCTGTTCATAATTTCATGATTATCTTAGTGACAGAACTCAGACCACCGTGATTGACTCGTTAAGTCTGAACATAAAAGGTGTTCCGCAGGGGTAGATACTAGGATCTGTTCTTTTCACTGTTTATATAAATGCTATTGCTCAATCTGTTTAAAAAAAAAATCTATATGCAGATGATACTATTATGTACACAATTGTCCTGACTGCTGACCTGGCTGTGACAAGACTACAGTCGATTTTGCAGTTGTGCAGGAAGCCCATACGGATCTAAAACTTGTATTTAATATGGGCAAAGCTAAAAACATTTTGTATTCAAGCTCTCATAAGACTGTCTCAGATGGATTACATCTTCACTCATTGGATGGGTCTATAATCATTCAGGCGGAAATTGAGAAAAAAGTAGCCCTAGTTGTTAAAGGACCTTTTTACTGAAGAATGTGTCTGCTTTTCATGATTGTGTTTAGTTTTTTTGTGTATTGTTGTGTTTAATAATGTGTATTTTAATTTGTATATGAATGTGTACTTTAATCTGTTTATTGTATTTTGATGTGTATTGTATTGCTATACCGGGCTCATCTGGAAATTACTTGGTCTCAGCATTGACTCCTTGTCAAAATAAAGATTAAATCAAATTACAATTATTGTGTGTTTGTGTATGTGTGTGTGCGCACATGCTTGCATGCATTCGTGCTTGCTTGCGCATGTCTAGCAGTGTCCTGTTTCCCCAGCTTCAACACTTTTTAGCCTGTGATGGGATTTTGTTCACTCCGGGACAGTAGAGCATTGAGAGAGACAACAAGAGTGAGAGATGGAAGTAGGGAGGGAGAAAAAAAGTGTGTCCTATAATAAAAGATAAAGGGGCAATTGAGAGAAAGGAAAATGTTCTGGCTGTGAACCTCTATTCTATTCGATTGCTTTTGTTGGAGAGGCACCAAACTATAATCATTGTAAGTGTTTACAATCAAAGAAGACCCCAAGAGATCAACAGCTTTTCCAAAATTGCTCTACTGTGCAACCAAGATACACAATGAACAAATAATTATTATCAAGTTGTTATCATCTTGTCCTGTTAAGTTAAGAGCTGTTATTCCAATTCTCGGCCCAGTCCCCTAACTACAATCAACACAGGCTTTGATACCGTGCAAAATGTTCTCTTTTTTTACAATGAGTAGTCAACTGTGCTGAATAAAATCTGGATGCAGACTGAGTGATGAAATCAAACCAACTGTCTTTCATTAAAATGTCCACCTGCTTGCAGTTTTCTAACAATTATGAAGTAGAATTTGTGCGAAGACTTGACTGAAGTGTTATGAGCGGCAGTTCTACGCACACATGGATGCAGCACTGACACGGTTTAGTCCCTCATTGGCAGTGTCTCTAATTGCAGGAATCAGATATATTTTAGGACTCCAATACCTGCATCTCCGGCATTTACATTTGTTATGCTTTGTTGGAGTTCAAAGAATTGATTGACTCTAGGCTACATAGCAAGTTAAATTATGACACTCCATGTAAGCCCACTCTAATGAGTTGCATCCTACAAATTTCTGGAGAATCAGTTCATTGATATTGATGTCTATGCTCACTTACACACACAAACAAACGTGTGCACATACAAAGAAACACACATGGCCTATTCACAAAGCATTCAAATGTCTCAATTAAAACGGTCTCTTTGCATCACTAAGCATGCAGATATCTATATGACTGTAATAGCAACAGATGATGATGACAACATAAACCCTGAAAAAGAAAGTCAATAAACTGAAATACATGAACCATATCCTCAAATCATGGATGTCTTACTATAAACAATCAATCAGTGTTCATTCTCTCTCCATTGTCTTCTCCTCGGCCTGATAAACCCATTAGCTGTTGTCCTTCAGCTTCTGTCCGTTAGAGGCTGGGTTTGCATCATAGACTGTCCGTGCACACAAGCAGTGGAACCGCACCCCGCTGTGGTGTCTAAAGTGTACCAACAGTGCCACCATTAGACAGGCAGATGTATTCATTCAAAGGGTTTTGAAATAGCAGATAAGTTTAAAAAATCACAGTGGTCTTACTGTACTTTAAAGGTAGATGTGATGAATCTGAAACCTAGATGTTGTTTATTTTCATAACAAAGACATTTTCAAAGGCATTTTCTAAATCAAACATGCCTCAACAAGGTTAAGGCCTCTGAGATGTCAACCTGGGTCTCCTCTCACATACTTTACGTAGCCTACCTCTGACTTTGATTAAAGAGACAATCTCTGGTGATTGCACAGGGACAATTCCCTGTGTTATTCTGAATATAATTAAATGTTGTCCATCTTTCTCTCCCCTCCTTTTGGTGGAGTGTGTTGAATTTGTTTTTGTTTAGTGATGATGGGAGGAGGACAATGTTGTTGGTTTTTACAAGCCAGACTCTTGCTTTGCTTTGAGGTGCTGGGATGTGATGGATTTGCTCCAGTAGTGTGCTGAAATGGAACCTCCTTCACCACCCAAGATTAGACGTGGACATGAAAAAATAATTACAAATATTGATCATGTGTACAGTGCAAGGAAGCCATCTCGAACGGGAAAGAGAGTTCAGCCTTCCATTCTGAATTGGTTTCTGGGGCTGTGGCAGAGTGAATTACACTGTTGGACTGTGCCTAATGCCGTGCCCCACAGCTCCACGGCAGGGAGAGAGCAGGAACCTGTACGGAAGAGAGGGAGAGAGAGAGTGAGAGAGAGAAAAAGAATGAGAACATTTGCTGTAAATTGACCTTTGCAAGACAGAGGGTATTTTTGTATGCGTTTGTGCGTGCCTGCCTGCGTGCAGCCGCGTGTGTGTGTGTGTGTGTGTGATTGTGGTGAGGAGGGGGTGGTATAATCTTGTGATTTATTATAACCAGGGTTGGGGAGTATCTGATTATATGTAATCAGTTACATGTAATTTGATTTTAAAAATACGAACTGCAATCAGTTACGTTACAAGCAAAAAACATTGTAATAAGATTAAAGATACTTATGGATTACTTTAACATTTTGAAAGGATGTTTGCGGAAAAAAATACATTGACATGTTTCTGTTTTATCAATGATATTCAATTCACCATTGTAAAAAGCTGCAAGTTTAAGTTTGTTCCACCTGAGCAAGTCAGACCGCTAGTCAGAGACAAACAACTATGATGACACACCAAATGTGTGATGGATCTTTTTAGTCTTCTTCTAATGCCTCTTAATAAGGGGAAAGTAAACCAAAAGTAACAATCAAAACAAATGAAATGTTATTTGTCATGTGCCAAATTCAACATTCCGTGAATTACTTAATTGCAATCCCTTGACGAAGAAGGCAGTTCAAGAAATAGAGTTAAGAAAATATTTACTAAATGAACTAGAGTAAAAAAAAGAACACAACAATAACGAGGCAGGAGGTACCAGTATGGAGTTATGTGTGGGGGTCCAGGTTAACCGCGGTAATTTGTTAAGTGACTATGCATATAGATAATAGACAGTGAGTAGCAGCAGTGTAAAAACAAAGGGGGGGGGGGGGGGGTGGATCAATGTAAACAGTCCGGGTGTCTATTTGAATAATTGTTCAGAAGTCTCATGGCTTGGGGGAAGAAGCTGTTTAGGAGTCTTTTGGTCTTAGAGTTGGCGCTCAGATTAGCATGCAGTGCAGTAGCAGAGAGAACAGTCTCTGACTTGGGGGACTGGAGCCTTTGACAATTTTTTGGGCCTTCTTCTGACACAGCCTAATATATAGGACCTGGATGTCAGGAAGCTCGGGCCCAGTGATGTACTGGGCCGTTTCGCATTAACCTATCTAGCGCCTTATGGTCAGATGCCGAGCAGTTGCCATATCAGGCAGTGAAGCAACCAGTAGAACTAGTTGAGGATTTGGGGACCCATGACAAATCTTTTCAGTCTCCTGAGGGGGAAAAGTGTTGTCGTTCACTCTTCAAAATCAAATCAAATTTTATTTGTCACATGCACCGAATACAACAGGTATTACAATAGGTATACAGCAGGTATGACAGTGAAATGCTTAACCAACAATTGTCACAACTTCCACCGAAGGTGGCTCCCCTGCCTGTTCGGGTGGCGCTCGGCGGTCGTCGTCACCGGTCTACTAGCTGCCACCTTTTCCTTTTCTGTTTGTTATGTCTTATTGGTTACACCTGTCTCTTATTTTGTTTTGATTCAGGACTATTTAAACCTGTTAGGCCCGCCTGTTTTTGTGCAGGCTTGTTTTCTGTCAGTTGAGGTTGTTGCGTGTAGTGTTCCTGTCTGTTTGTGCCCTGTGTTGGGTTGGACAATTTTTGATTATTCGCCTGTTGTTTTGGGCGTTAATATTGGAGGCCGAAATAAAGTCTGGTTTCCCCATTATCCTATGCTCTCTGCGCTTGACTCCACACCCACCACTCCAGGCTTTGTGACAGAAGCCCGCACCACTGCTATGGAGTCAGCAGGAGCAGCCGCACCTCCTCTCCCATCCATGGAGGAGTGAGTCCTCCATCATACGGCCATTTTCCACCGTAACGGGTCGGCATCTCCCTTTTTCCTCCAAACATAACGATGGTCATTACAGCCAAACAGGTCTATTTTTGTTTCATCAGACCAGAGGACATTTCTCCAAAAAGTACTATCTTTCAAGTTATGTTGATATAGGACTCGTTTTACTGTGAATATAGATACTTTTGTTCCTGTTTCCTCCAGCATCGTCACAAGGTCCTTTGCTGTTGTTCTGGGATTGATTTGCACTTTTTGAACCATAGTACGTTCATCTCCAGGAGACAGAACTTGTCTCTTCCTGAGCAGTATGACGGCTACGTGGTCCCATGGTGTTTATACTTGCGTACTATTGTTTGTACAGACGAATGTGGTTTTTGCTCCCAAGGATGCTCCCAAGGATGAACCAGACTTGTGGAGGTCTTCAATTTTTTTCTGAGGTCTTGGCTGATTTCTTTTGATTTTCAATTCATGTCAAGCAAAGAGGCACTGAGTTTGAAGGTAAGCTTTGGAATACATCCACAGGTACACCTCCATTTGACTCAAATTATGTCAATTAGCCTATCAGAAGCTTCTAAAGCCATGACATAATTTTCTGGAATTTTCCAAGCTGTTTAAAGGCACAGTCAACTTAGTGTATGCAAACATCTGACCCACTGGAATTGTGATATAGTGAATGATATTTTAAATAATCTGTCTGTAAACAATTGTTGGAAAAATGACTAGTGTCATGCACAAAGTAGATGTCCTAACCGACTTGCCAAAACCATAGTTTGTTAACAAGAAATTTGTGGAATGGTTGAAAAACTAGTTTTAATGACTCCAACCCAAGTGTATGCAAACTTCCAACTTCAATTGTACTTTTTAACTATGATGATGTTTGAGGATCTCACCTGCAGAGGCATGTAGTTCCGTCACGACTTCTTCCGAAGTCGTTGCCTCTCCTTGTTCGGGCGGTGCTCGGCGGTCAACGTCACCGGTCTTCTAGCCATCATTGATCCATTTTTTTCATTTTCCAATGGTTTTGTCTTCCCACACACCTGTTTTCAATCCCATTCATTACCTGTTGTGTATTGAACCCTATGTTTCCCCTCATGTCTTTGTCAGAGGTTGTTTTATGGTTGTATAGGTGCGTGACGGGTCCTCGTACCCATGTTTATTTATGTATATACATATTAGTGTTTGGAGCATGTTAAGTGGGCATTTATTAAAAGACTCCATTTACACTCTGTTTGACTCTCCTGCACCTGACTTCCCTGCCACCTATACACACGACTCTGACAAGTTTGTCTCAGGTGGGAGTGGATTCTCTGGTTTTGAGGCATCAGGAGTCTACGCCTTGATCTGTCAGAAGCTGGGTAATGTCCAGATGCAGGCACTCCTGTCTGCACCTGAGAGGAAAAACAACACATTTCAGATTGTTAACTACATGCATACTGTGTGTGTGTGTGTGCATTTAGCTGTGAGCCTCACAGATTTACACACCTGGACAGACAACTCAGGTTTCTGCTGATGCTGGATCCATGTTTGTGTAAAGGACATCATGCTGCTTTGCTTAGCAAGTACCACTTCCTAACGATTCGGCCCGTACCTAGTGTGAACTTGGGACTTCTGCCTTGCTAGCACACGTGACCAGCCTCCTGAAGTTTCACACATCCATGTACTACACTTGTCCCTATTAACCAGGTTGTGCAGTTCAGACGGAGTCCAGAAGGTGGGTACTATGCAACAGAATACAGAATTAAGGAATTGTTATTGACCGAATATACCAATACATATTTACACATACACAAATGTAAAGTAGCTGATGTATTTCAGTGTTATGTTCATTATCCAACAGAGGCCCCGGGAAACAGTCTACGCAGCAGGTTAGGAGAATTAGGATAAGGTTAGGAAAAAAGTTAGGGTTAAAATGCCAAACATTTGAACTTTTGAGGTTAATATGACAAAAGCTTGATCCTTTCTAGCATGACCAGAAACAAGCGAATGTATGGCGTTCATAAATCTCTATATTTTTGTGTGTTTTCAGAAATGGTGCATGCAGCTGTTTAGTGTTACACTTAGGAAACGGCTATAAATGAGGCCCAGGGTACTTTCTGACATGGGGGGAGTTTGCTCCTCTGTTCTTGCAGTGGGGGTAACTTGTGTTCTGCAAGTTTGCTTGGGGTATATGGAAAAATAGCCTACACCAAACCCATGGGGATGGTTTTGGTGCACTTGCTTTTCTTCCATCTTCAGACACATTTGTAGATATCTGCCTTACAAAATAAGCATCCAAAGTTAGTAGGGAGCTAGCTAAGCATTCCAGCACGCACTGGAGGGTGTGGAGAAAGAAGTGCTATCTGGTTAGTAGAGACCCTACTGAGTATTCCCACCCCACTTTAGCTGAGACAGGTACACACGTTTTTTACAAGCCAATATGTATCTGCCTCATGGGGTGTTCCGCTAGTCCTGAGGCATGGTCCTAGGGCTCAGGTCCACCGAGAGAAAGAAAGAAATAAAGAGAGAAAGAGAGAAAGAGAGAGAATTAGAGAGAGCATGCTTAAATTCACGCAGGACACCGGATATAACAGGAGAAATACTCCAGATATAACAGAGTGACCCTAGACACGGCAGCATAAATACTGGAGGCTGAGACAGGAGGGGTCGGGAGACACTGTGGCCCCACACCCGGACAGGGCCAACCAGGCAGGATATAACCCCACCCACTTTGCCAATGCACAGTCCCCACACCACTAGAAGGATATCTTCAACCACCAACTTACCATCCTGAGACAAGGCCGAGTATAGCCCACGAAGATCTCCACCACGGCACAACCCAAGGGTGGGGCGCCAACCCAGACATGAAGATCACATCAGTGACTCAACCCACTCAAGTGACGCACCCCTCCTAGGGATGGCATGGAAGAGCACCAGTAAGCCAGTGACTCAGCCCCTGTAATAGGGTTAGAGGCAGAGAATCCCAGTGGAGAGAGGGGAACCGGCCGGGCAGAGACAGCAAGGGCGGTTCGTTGCTCCAGTGCCTTTCTGTTCACCTTCACACTCCTGGGCCTGACTACACTCAATCATAGGACCTACTGAAGAGATGAGGCTTCAATAAAGACTTAAACAAAAAGGACCATTTGTGATGTAACTGGGACCTTTTGGAGTGCCAACAGAAGAATATCAAAGGTAAGGTATTTATTATATTGCTATTTCTGATTTGTGGCGCACCTGCCTGGTTGAAAGATGTTTTTCATGGTTGTTTGCGGGACCCTGTCCTCAGATAATCGCATGGTGTGCTTTCGCCGTAAAGTATTTTTGAAATCTGACACAGCGGCTGGTCTAACAAGAAGTTAACCTTTATTTTGATGTATCGAACTTGTGATTTTATGAAAGGTAAATATTTATAATTCTGTAGTTTGAATTTTACACTCTGCAATTTCACCGGATGTTGGCCAGGTGGGATGCTATCATCCATAGCACGAGTCAGAGTGCATGCAGAGAATACTTCCAGGAAACTCTGTTTTCATCGATAATCCCGACATGGGATAGGGTATGAGAAACCACCAGAGGAGATACATCAAGTCGTTACCCAAAATCACATGAACACCATCAACGGGCAGAAAGGGACGCGCCCCAAGGGAAACCTCACCTCGCACAAAGTCAAACTTATATCTGACCTAGTGCAAGGGAACAGACAATGTATTGAAACTTATCCTTTGAATCAGGACACTGGTTCCTGTATCTGTCTCCAGAGAAAAAGGCAGAAAACACTCAAACGATTCAGATGCAACAGTGTCTCGCAGAATCTTTACTGGCACATCACTTCCCAATAGTGAAACATAACCCTCTGTAACAGTGAATAATCATATTAAAAGGTTTGGACAATTGAGCTTGAGCAGCAGGATTAACATGAGGAACAGACTCAACTAATGCACCAGGTTTTACATTTTTTTTTATTTTAGAGATAACTAGCAACATCAAAAGGAGGAGAACCACCAAGGGAAGAGCATCCAATTGGGGAGCTTGAGTATTCTCAAAATAAATTCACCTGAAACCTTGCCTTCTGACAAGTTCTAACCACCGATGTTACAACCGCAATTTAGCTTGTTTCGTATCCTGCTTCAACCGTTACAGAATCATTGTCATGATTTAGCTGCAATAAAAGTAACTCATTTTTCTGATCAAATGTCAAACCAGTACTAGACCCAATTGGTACATCCAGTACAGCTGGACTAGGTTCACGCAATTCTGCCTTCAAAATACCAGCTGAAAACAAATTTGATGACAGAATAGACCTCACAGTATCTTTGACACATTTGTCACCAATCTTAAAATGATACTCACGCAACTGCAAAAGCTGTTCCTTCATAAACTTCATAAGCAACTCATTGGGAGCACAGACAAAATGTATAATGCTACTACCGAATGAACAGATTAATAGCCCAAACTTGAACTGCCCTAATGAGTATGTTGACTACAGAACAAATACACAGCTGACTTAACAGCACAAAAAACTGGTGAGCATTACTTGAGTTTACTCAAATCCTATTGTTAACCATAACCCTAGTCTTGGGTGGCTTTGCGGCAGGTATTGATGCACTAGAGCCCGCTGACATGGAGGAACCAGCTCGCTGGTAACCAACCCCGAACCACAGATGTCCTCCAGAGAGAGAGAATGCCCTGAGCAGTTAAGGCTGCCTCAACTTCAGTCATACACTGCAAAGACATCAAATTATGGAGGTGAGTTAACACAACAGGGAACAGAACAAAGTGTCTCTAGACAGCACAGGAAAAGAGACTGGTCTTCTTTCCACCAATGCACCAAATCAAAACTTGTAATAAATAAACCAGTCATCAAACCGATATCGGAGAAGGCAATTTCTCTAAACCAATCGAAGTGTGAATAAACAACTTAATACAAAAAGTCAACATGAAACTCCCAATATACAATAGCACATACAAAATGGCCAAATAGCCATACAGGCTTCAGGGACAATACCAGAACTAAGCAAACCACAAGACCCACCAAAGAGTCACCAATTACCATATATACTAGGGATAACATCAAAATAGCAGGAACCCGGACAAGAACCCATTTGTCACAACCTGGCTTTTAGATGACAAACAAGGGAGTCCACACATTGGAAGTTAAGGAATAACGAAGTATAAAACTACAAAGGAAAACTATCCTGTGAAAGTAAGCATTTGAGGGGTGTAATGGCGATGAATGTAAAATGTGTGTAAGTGTTGAAGGGCACACCTAATCCAAACTCCTCATCAATCAGCTCACAAAACAAAATGGTGCTTGTGGAGAGAAAACGAGCTAGGACTGGGCACCAGGAACTTTTTACGCTAACAGCTGGGTTAACATGGAAGGCACAGAGGACAGAGAGGGAATTTTGGTTTGCAATAAGATGCAAGTCTTTTGTAAAATAACTAAGATCCTTGTGGTTGACAATATTGTAGACCTATTGCTGGACAAGTTGTAAACTGATAAATTCAGGGAACATTACCATGCATTCACTATGTTTGATGGTGCTGATGACACAGTTGTTGTCAAAGCTGATGATCTGAAATTTTATAAGCCTTTTGTCCTTCAAAGTGCTTATATTGCTGATGAGAGCCTTTATGTTCCTTTGTTGGCCATGATTGAGTAATAGTCAGATTATTGGCAACATTGTCAAGAAAATTGTTTACCTAGTTTTAGGAGGACTTCCACTTGTGTGAAATAGCAACTCTGCAAATATTCTTGTTCCCATATAACAGATGTACCGAGGTGCCTGTGATGCACTGATTTCATTTTGATGCGCCAGTGATGCACTGAATTCATTCTGATGTGCCAGTGAGGCACGGATGTCATTCTGATGCACTCTCTCTGTGGCCTAAATAAATTAGTTACTACTCTTGTAATGAATCCTTTATTTCTCCTGTTTAACTCACCTACAACTTGCAGGATTGATTTGAGTGGAGAGAACCAGACTGAAAAAATATTTTCCTAGTGTGAATATTTAGCACTTCCTGGTGTCATTTTAGCTACAGGATGTATTCTCCAGATTTGAAACGCAACACCAGAAAGTGTTGCGGCTCCTGAGTGGCGCAGCTGTCTAATGCACTGCATCTCAGTGCAAGAGGTGTTACTACAGTCCCTGGTTCGTGTCCAGGCTGTATCACATCCGGCTGTGATTGGGAGTCCCATAGGGCTGCGCAAAATTGGCCCAGCGTCATCTGGGTTTGGCCAGAGTAGGCCATCATTGTAAATAATCATTAGTTCTTAACTGACCTGCCTAGTTAAATCAAATAAATAGTAATACTTAGGGATGTTGAAAAAACACCCCCATGTGTCATTTGAACAACTATATTTTAACACTCCAAGTGTTTCAATATGAACACTACAGAAAGTGTTAAATTAACACTGAGTTCCCCTTAATAAACACTGGAAGAGTGTTAAAATGAACACGCCTGGTGTTAAATGAACACTTTCAAATGTGCTGTGTTAGCTACAAACATGAAGAGGATGCAAGTAGCTCAAAGAAAAACAAAGAAAGTATGGATAAATGTCACACAGACATATGATTGTCTTACTCCCCAGACTGTATGAGTGATTCTCAGATATAATGAAGGCTTTGCTTTGCTTCTCTCAAACAATGAGGCTTTAGGTTCATACGACCCCACTGTTGCAGGAGCACTTTCTAGGACATCAAGAGAAAGACGAGAGAGACAGAGGGCACTCAACTCTCCGTCTCTCATTCCTTCTCTTTATTACACTCTGTCTCTCTCTCCCTCTTAATCTCTCTCTCTGCACAGCCTATCTGTTGTTTTTGAGCTACTGTAAACTGTCTTCTTCCTGTGATATATTTTGAGCTATACACACTCGTAATCTGTTACACTGTGATGTGTTTCGCTAACAATCTGTTCCTTCACGATTACGATTTGGAGGTGCTACGCACACGTTATATCTGTTTTGTGCTGATGTTCTCTGAGATAACATTGTGCACAGCTCCACTGACCTCAACTCGTTTGGTGACCGACAGGTCCATCTGTATTTTATTCCGCTAGTCATGAACATGCATCTGACTACATCACTGATTCTGCCCCCGCCTCTCCCTCCTCTGTGGCAGGGCACGTCATCAAGGTCTTAGCTCTGATAATTACACATTGCTCATTGGATTTGATTAATACCCCGTGGCCGCTGACTGCCCCCATGAAATCAGGCCTGGCCCTAAAATGAGTCACCCTCCTCCGTTCATTCAGTTCACCCTACCAGGGCACCAACGGCCATCTTTCACAGGCTTGCTGAAACCCTACCGATAAGCTGGCTAAAGAAGTTATCACAACCAGTCAAATCACAATCCAGGGTAAAACAACTCCACACACTTGCTCTGATATGGGTATTACATTGGGATTTCTTCTGCTTGTGGGTTTTTGTAAATAACAAGCAGCTATCTGGAATTATTTCAGATTTCTTACAGATGTTCAGTACTGTTTAAGAAATTAGCTCTAACATTACACTGTCTCTCACTCCTTGTTTGGTGGTTCTGTTAGCCAAGCACGAACACACACACACACACTGACAGTTCTTAAAGGATCGCTCTGCCCATATCAGCACTCGCTATCTTAATAACCTAACGCTTCCTATTTTCCCAATGACACCCACTCCCATTATTTTCCTGTAAATGTGTATGCAGGGGAGATGAAAGATAACAGATGAAAACAATCTCCAGTTGTTGTTGTTATTGGTATGAAATAATATTTATATATTAATAATGGAACAGGAAGCGGGGATAATGATGTTTGAGTAAGTTTAGTCTCTATCTTTTCTTCTTGGAAACTATGATGTGTTTGTACTGATGAATCAGACGTCAGAAAACCCATTAGCAAAATATTTGTTTTGAAGTGATTTTCCCTATTCTCTAGTGTATTTTATCCAGCAGTATTTGTAATTTATTTTGAGTACTGTGATTTTCCCATTGTAATTTCATACTGCATCATTGCTCTGCAGAGCATTACTAAGGATACAGGTCTCTTTCCAGTTACTGTAGAGAGTTAAATCCAGCCTTAAACCCAGTGTTAAAAAATTGTATTACAACAGTAATAGTGGTAGTAGTATAGTGTTAAAAGCCACAATATACAATATGCAGTCTCAATCACATCACACTCTGTATTTCTAGAAATAGATAAGGTAAATATAACCCATGACATCAATCCTTTATTGTTAGCGGCAAAAATATGAGTGTGTCCTCTGAGATGGCTTGCCATGTGGAATGAATTGAGTGCACTGTGGGGCAGGCAGAAATGTTCTGGAAGCTGGACCACAGTGTCACCAGGTTAAATCTCAGAGGCAACCTTTCTCCCTTTGCCCTTGACCAAGGTTTCCTACCATCGAGGATACTTGGGAACTAGGCTAAACAGTGGAGTTTGAAATGGCAGGCGAAGCCTCATCCAACCACTTGCAGAGGGATTTTGGTACTTGCTCAAAGAGGTTAATAAATCCTCTTTGGGCTAGGGGGCAGTATTTTGACGTCCGGATGAAAAACTTGCCCAAAGTAAACTGCCTGTTACTCAGACCCAGAAGCCAGGATATGCATATAATTGATCGATTTGGATAGAAAACACAGTTTCTAAAATTGTTAAAAATAATATCTGTGAGTATAACAGAACTGATATGGCAGGCAAAACCCTGAGGACAAACCCCCCCCCCCCCCCCCCCCCCACAACAAAAAAATTCAGCCTACCACTGTTTCAAATGGCTGTCATGTTTAAATCCTCCCAGATTGCAGTTCCTAGGGCTTCCACTAGATGTCAACAGTCTTTAGAAAGAGTTTCAGGCTTGGTTTTGGAAAAATGAGCTAGAATTTGTTGTTTTGTGGCTCCCATTTTGGCTGTAGTGTTTTCATGCGTGTGGATGAGAGTGCCTTCCTTGTTGTTTATCTCCGGTAAAGACAATAACGATTCTCCGTCTAAAATGTTATTGTTTATTTACGTATTATGGTACCTAAGGATTGATTATAAATGTTTTTTGACTTGTTTTGAGAAGTTTATTGGTAACATTTGGGATTCATTTTGTATGCATTTAGATGGAGGGAAACTGATTGATTATTGAATGAAGCTCGCCAGTTAAACTGAGTTTTTGGGGATATAAAGAATAACTTTATTGAACAAAAGGACCATTTGTGATGTAGCTGGGACCTTTTGGAGTGCCAACAGAAGAAGATCGTCAAAGGTAAGACATTTATTATATCGCTATTTCTGATTTCCGTGGCGCACCTGTTACGGTTTTCTTCCCTCGAAAGAGAGTCGGACCAAAATGCAGCGTGGTAATTTAGATACATGTTTAATAAAGATGGAACACGATAATACAAAAACAAGAAACGGAACGTGAAAGCAGCTCCGACTGCTCCATGCAGACTGGCAGCTCCGGCTGCTCCATGCAGACTGGCAGCTCTGCCTGCTCCATGCAGACTGGCATCTCTGGCTGCTCCATGCAGACTGGCAGTTCTGGCTGCTCCATGCAGACTGGCAGCTCTGGCTGCTCCATGCAGACTGGCAGCTCTGGCTGCTCCATGCAGACTGGCAGCTCTGGCTGCTCCATGCAGACTGGCAGCTCTGGCTGCTCCATGCAGACTGGCAGCTCTGGCTGCTCTATGCAGACTGGCAGCTCTGGCTGCGCTGAACAGGCAGGAGACTCCGGCAGCGCTGGAGAGGAGGAAGGCTCTGACAGCGCTAGACAGGCGGGAGACTCCGGCAGCGCTGGAGAGGAGGAAGGTTCTGGCAGCGCTGAACAGGCGAGGCATACTGAAGGCCTGGTGCGTGGTGCTGGCACTGGTGGTACTGGGCCGAGAACATGCACAGGAAGCCTGGTGCGGGGAGCTGCCACCGGAGGACTGGTGTGTGAAGGTGGCACAGGATGGACCGGACCGTGAAGGTGTACTGGAGAGCCTGAGAGCAGGGCTGGCACAGGACGTGCAAGGCTAGGTAGGTACACAGGAGGCCTAGTGCGTGAGGCTGGCACAATCTTCACCAGCTGACTAACACGCACCTCAGGACGAGTATGGAGCGCTGACCCAGGTGCCATCAAATCCCTGACACGCTCCGTCGGACGAATATCGTACCTAAAGCACCAAACTAGCAACTCCCTCATAACTCTCTCCTCCACTTTCCCCATTAACTCCTTCACAGTCTCTGCTTCACTCACCTCCAACACCGGCTCTGGTTCTGGTCTCCTCCTTGGCTCTTCACGATAAACAGGGGGAGTTGGCTCAGGTCTGAACCCTGACTCTGCCACACTCTCTCTGAGCCCCCCCCCCCCCCAAGACATTTTTGGGGCTGACTCTCGGGCTTCCTTCTGCGCCGCCGTACTTGTCTCTTCGACTCCATTCTTCTATAACTCTCGGGCTTCCTTCTGCGCCGCCGTACTTGTCTCTTCGACTCCATTCTTCTATAACCCCCGGCGGGCTCCGGCACTCTCTTTTGGTCGACCGCCCACCTGTCTATTTCCTCCCAAGTAGTATATTCCAAACTTCGTAGCTCCTGCTGCCGCTGCCTGTCACCACGCCGCTTGGTCCTGTTGTGGTGGGTGATTCTGTTACGGTTTTCTTCCGTCGAAAGAGAGTCGGACCAAAATGCAGCGTGGTAATTTAGATACATGTTTAATAAAGATGAAACACGATAATACAAAAACAAGAAACGGAACGTGAAAACCTATACAGCCTATCTGGTGACAACTAACACAGAGACAGGAGCAATCACCCACGAAACACTCAAAGAATATGGCTGCCTAAATATGGTTCCCAATCAGAGACGAGAATCACCTGCCTCTGATTGAGAACCGCCTCAGGCAACCATAGACTATGCTAGAAAACCCCACTAAGCCACAATCCCAAAACCTACGAAAAAAACCCATACAAAAACACAACACAAAATAAACCCATGTCACACCCTGGCCTGACCAAATAAAGAAAGAAAACACAAAATACTAAGACCAGGGCGTGACCGCACCTGCCTGGTTGAAAAATGTTTATCATGCTTTTGTATGCGGGGCGCTGTCCTCAGAAAATCACATGGCCTGCTTTCGCCGTAAAGCCTTTTTGAAATCTGACACAGCGGCTGGATTAACAATATATTAAGCTTTATTTTGATGTATGACACTTGTATTTTCATGAATGTTAAATATTTATATTTCTGTAATTTGAAATTCGCGCTCTTCAATTTCACCGGATGTTGTCAAATCAAATCAAATTTATTTATATAGCCCTTCTTACATCAGCTCATATCTCAAAGTGCTGTACAGAAACCCAGCCTAAAACCCCAAACAGCAATGCAGGTGTAGAAGCACGGTGGCTAGGAAAAACTCCCTAGAAAGGCCAAAACCTAGGAAGAAACCTAGAGAGGAACCAGGCTATGAGAGGTGGCCAGTCCTCTTCTGGCTGTGCCGGGTGGAGATTATAACAGAACATGGCCAAGATGTTCAAATGTTCATAAATGACCAGCATCGTCAAATAATAATAATCACAGCAGTTGTCAAGGGTGCAGCAAGTCAGCACCTCAGGAGTAAATGTCAGTTGGCTTTTCATAGCCAATCATTAAGAGTATCTCTACCGCTCCTGCTGTCTCTAGAGAGTTGAAAACAGCAGGTCTGGGACAGGTAGCACGTCCGGTAAACAGGTCAGGGTTCCATAGCCGTAGGCAGAACAGTTGAAACTGGAGCAGCAGCACGGCCAGGTCGAGGTGGGTCGCTAGTGCCACGCCTAGCCATAAACAGGTTTTAAGTCGATATGAGAGATGGTTGCAATGTGTTTTTTTGTCTAGCTTTGCCAACAGCTAGATAGTGTAGTCATCAATGCCTTCAAGCTTCTCAGTCCAACACCAAATAATGACCTGTACATGGCTTCTCTCTCTAGTTGGTTGACATTCTTTTTTATCACTGGTAATGTCTGCTTCCCCCACTTGTAGTTCCATCAGAGCAACAGGCTAATGTATCCCTCTAAGGCACGAGGTAGCACCGTTGACTGATATGTAAATATCTAACAAAACCGTTTTGTCGAGCAACTTCCTTTCCCTGTTGTGAAACTCTTGAAATGCATCTCTTCTCTCTTTGAGTGTTGGATGATTTCAGGCATGTGTCTCCTTTCCTCTGTCTGCAAGCACAGGCTACCATTAACTTTTAAACACACTTTGAAATCTCCTCAAGACACTGTCATTAAAGGGCTGAGTTGTCTCAGTATGCCACTTAATTCAAAAAGCACGCCAACTTTAGTACAGCTACGATTCACAATTTCTTCCTCTCTTCCTCTTTTGTTCTCTTTCTCTATTTCTCTCTGCATGTTTGTGTGTGCATGCATGCCAGTATGACTGTCTTCTTGTGCTCATTCCACGTCTACAATATCATTCATTCTATTGTCATTTGACTCTATTCACAAATGTTCAACATCTAAAGAAACTTGGTGCCATTGTGGCAGAGTTATATTTAGAAAAGTTATATTAAAAAAAGAGAGGATTTTCAATACTCTCTAATTGTTGTTTATTTAGTTTGTGGCTGATCTGTTGATCTTGATGTTGATGTTGTTATTTTGTTATAACTGAGGCGTGGGAGGTGGTGGTCCCTGTTGTGGTAGGCGGGCTGACAGGTCAAGTGCAGTCATATGCTGCATCTTAATTTTCCTGTTTTAAATCAGCAACAGTAGGGAGAGTGATGTGCATATGCTGAAACAAAGGCACGATTGGCTACATTACATAGGTTGTGTGTTCTGTGAGCTACAGAAACAGCAGTATGGCTCCTAATTTTCTCCTACTGGAGAGTTGAAAAACGATGCCTGATCTTCCAGCCCACAGCATGTGCATTGGCCATAAATTTATTACCACACTTTTTATTTATTTAATTTAATTTTTACACCCCTTCTCCACAATTCGGATCTTGTCTCATCGCAGCAGCTCCCCAATGGGTTCGGAAGAGGCGAAAGTGGAGTCTTGCGTCCTCCGAAACATGACCCGCCTAACCGTGCCCCTTAACACCTGCCAGCTTAACCTCGAAGCCAGCCGCACCAATGTGTCGGAGGAAACACCAGGAGGCACCCGGCCCACCACAAGGAGTCGCTAGGGTGCAATGAGCCAAGTAAAGCCCCCCCCGGGCAAACCCTCCCGTAACCCGGACGAGGCTGGGCCAATTGTGTACTGTCCTATGGGACTCTCAGCCACAACCGGTTGTGGCACAGCCCGGGAATGAACCCGGGTCTGTAGTAATGCCTCTAGCACTGTGATGTAGTGCCTTAGACCGCCTCACCACTCGGGAGGCCTTAACACACAATTTTAAATGTGTGTTAAATCTCAGATTTATAGAATTTTTGTGTTTTGTGTATTCACACTTATAACACAACTCACACGTTACACTTTCACAGAACAACCTTGAAATAACCCTTCACGCACGGTTCTTTAAAAAAAAGTGTTCCCGACGGAGAAGGGCGACATCTTACGAGTTCCAAACCAACTTTGCAATACAATGACTTTTATCGTGTTTTACAAATTTCATTGACAGAAGTTTAAATTTTTGTATTATTTGTTGGTTTGGCAATGCCACTGTCAGCCAGATAAATATGCTGAGAAGGATTATCCCCACAGCATGGAAGGTACTTGGAGTCAAACAGACAGGCCTGGATGAGATCTTTAAGGTCAGGGCCCTCCACAAGGCTCACAAAATAACTTTAGACCCAAGCCACCCCCTGTACCCGGACTTTGAACTACTCCCCTCTGGGTGCAGGTATAGAGCACACCTCGGTAGGAAGAATATATACCTCCTAAATAACTTCCTGACTGAGGTTTTAAGATGCTGCTCAATATATCCACATAATTTTCCTGCCTTGTGATGCCATCTATTTTGTGAAGTGCACCCGTCCCTCCTGCAACAAAGCACAACCACAACATGATGCTGCCACCGCCGTGCTTCACGATTAGTTTGGTGTTCTTCTGCTTGCAAGCTTTTCCCTTTTTCCTCCAAACATAACAATGGTCATTATGGCCAAACGGTTCCATTTTTGTTCCATTAGACCAGAGGACATTTCTCCAAAAAGTATGACCTTTGTCCTCATGTGCAGTTGCAAACCGTAGTCTAGCTTTTTTATGGCGGTTTTGGAGCAGTGGCTTCTTCCTTTCTGAGCTGCCTTTCAGGTTATGTGGATATAGGACTTGTTTTACTATGGATATAGATACTTTTGTACCTTTTTCCTCCAGCATCTTCACAAGGTCCTTTGCTGTTGTTCTGGGATTGTTCTGGGACTTTGGGACAACAAAGTCAAGGTATTGGAGTGGCTATCATAAAGCCCTTTTTATTTTATTTATTTTACCTTTATTTAACCAGGCAAGTCAGTTAAGAACAAATTCTTATTTTCAATGACGGCCTAGGAACAGTGGGTTAGCTGCCTGTTCAGGGGCAGAACGACAGATTTGTACCTTGTCAGCTCGGGGATTTGAACTTGCAACCTTCCGGTGACCTCAAACCTATAGAAAATTTGTGGGCGGAACTGAAAAAGCGTGTGCGAGCAAGGAGGCCTACAAACCTGACTTAGTTACACCAGCACTGTCAGGAGGAATCGGACAAAATTCACCCAGCTTATTGTGGGAAGCTAGTGGAAGGCTACCTGACACGTTTGACCCAAGTTAATAAACAATTTGAAGGCAATGCCACCCGAATACTAATTGCGTGTATGTAAACTTCTGACACACTGGGAATGTGGGGATAGAAATAAAAGCTGAAATAAATCATTCTCTCTACTATTATTCTGACATTTCACATTCTTAAAATAAAGTGGTGATCCTAACTGACCTAAAACAGGGAATGTTTACTAGGATTAAATGTCAGGAATTGTGAAAAACTGAGTTTAAATGAATTTGGCTAATGTGTATGTAAACTTCCGACTTCAACTGTATATGGTTTCCAGTTTTCCCAGCAAAGTTCCTTCTTGGTTCCTTCCTTCTTCCTTCTTGGTCTATGGCCGTCTTGGATTCCGATTGGTTTCCGCTTGTGAGGGGATATACACGGCTGTGACAATAATCGAGGAGAGTTCTCTTGGGAGATAATACGTTCGGCATGTGATTGTGAGGAATTCTATGTCTGTCACGCCTTGGTCTTAGTATTTTGTGTTTTCTTTCTTTATTTGGTCAGGCCAGGGTGTGACATGGGTTTATTTTGTGGTGTGTTTTTGTATTGGGGTTTTTAGTAGGTATTGGGATTGTGGTTGAGTAGGGTTGTCTAGGAAAGTCATTGGCTGCCTGAGGCGGTTCTCAATCAGAGTCAGGTGATTATCGTTGTCTCTGATTGGGAACCATATTTAGGTAGCCCGGTTTTCACTGTGTGTTTGTGGGTGATTGTCCTTATGTCTGTCGTGTAGTTGTTTGCACCAGTATTAGGCTGTTTCGGTTTTCACGTTACGTTTATTGTTTTTGTATAGTTTGTGTTTTTTTCTTCATTATATATGTATCGAACTAACCACGCTGCATTTTGGTCCAACTCTCTTTCAACGGAAGAAAACCGTTACAGAATCACCCACCACACCAGGACCAAGCAGCGTGGCGACAGGCAGCGACAGCAGAAGCAGCGAAAGGAGGAATGGACATGGGAAGACGTTTTGGATGGCAAGGGTTGTTACACTTGGGAGGAGATACTGGCTGGAAGAGATCGCCTCCCATGGGAACAGGTGGAGGCACTTAGGAGAGCAGAGGCAGCACGGCGACGCGGATGGAAGCCCGAAAGTCAGCCCCAAAAATGTATTGGGGGGGGGGGCTCACAGGGAGTATGGCTACGCCAGGTAGGAGACCTGCGCAAACTTCCTGTGCTTACCGGGGGCTAAAGCGACCGGGCAGGCACCGTGTTATGCTGTGGAGCGCACGGTGTCTCCAGTGCACCGTATAGCCCGGTGCGGTACATACCAGCTCTTCGTATTGGCCGGGCTAGAGTGGGCATCGAGCCAGGTAAGGTTGGGCAGGCTCGGTGCTCAAAAGCCACACACCAGTCCTCCGGTGGCAGCTCCCCGCACCAGGCTTCCTGTGCGTGTCCTCGTTCCAGTACCACCAGTGCCAGCACCACGCACCAGGCCTTCAGTGCGCCTCGCCTGTTTAGCGCTGCCAGAGCCTTCCTCCTCTCCAGCGCTGCCGGAGTCTCCCGCCTGTTTAGCGCTGCCAGAGCCTTCCTCCTCTCCAGCGCTGCCGGAGTCTCCCGCCTGTCTAGCGCTATCAGAGCCTTCCTCCTCTCCAGCGCTGCCGGAGTCTCCCGCCTGTTTAGCGCAGCCAGAGCCTTTCTCCTCTCCTGCGCTGCTGGATTCTCCCGCCTGTTCAGCGCAGTCAGAGCCTTTCTCCTCTCCTGCGCTGCCGGAGTCTCCCGCCTGTTCAGCGCTGCCAGAGCCTTTCTCCTATACAGCGCTGCTGGATTCTCCCGCCTGTTTAGCGCAGCCAGAGCCTTCCTCCTCTCCTGCGCTGCCGGAGTCTCCCACCTGTTCAGCGCTGCCAAAGCCTTCCTCCTCTACAGCGCTGCTGGAGTCTCCTGCCTGTTCAGCGCAGCCAGAGCTGCCAGCCTGCATGGAGCAGCCTGAGCTGTCAGTCTGCATGGAGCAGCCAGAGCTGCCAGTCTGCATGGAGCAGCCAGAGCTGCCAGTCTGCATGGAGCAGCCAGAGCTGCCAGTCTGCATGGAGCAGCCAGAGCTGCCAGTCTGCATGGAGCAGCCAGAGCTGTCAGTCTGCAAGGAGCTGTCAGTCTGCATGGAGCAGCCAGAGCTGCCAGTCTGCAAGGAGCTGCCAGTCTGCAAAGAGCTGTCAGTCTGCAAGAAGCTGCCAGAGCTGTCAGTCTACATGGAGCAGCCAGAGCCGCCAGTCAGCCAGACTCTTCCAGATCCGCCAGTCAACCAGACTCTTCCAGATCCACGAGCCAGCCAGGATCTGCCAGAGCCTACTACCTGCCTGAGCTTCCTCTCAGTACTGGGCTTCCTCTCAGTACTGGGCTTCCTCTCAGTACTGGGCTTCCTCTCAGTACTGGGCTTCCTCTCAGTGCTGAGCTTCCCCTCAGCGCTGGGCTTCCCCTCAGTGCTGAGCTTCCCCTCAGTGCTGAGCTTCCCCTCAGTGCTGAGCTTCCCCTCAATGCTGAGCTTCCCCTCAGTGCTGAGCTACCCCTCAGTGCTGAGCTACCCCTCAGTCCCAAGCTACCCCTCAGTCCCGAGCTACCCCTCAGTCCCGAGCTACCCCTCAGTCCCGAGCTTCCCCTCAGTCCCGAGCTTCCCCTCAGTCCCGTGCTTCCACCTCAGCCCGAGCTGCCCCTCAGTCCAGTGGGGTCCTTGGTGAGGGTTATTAGGCCAAGGTCGGCGGCGAGGGTCGCCAATCAAAGGACGCGTTACAGGGGGACTAAGACTTGGTTGGAGTGGGGTCCACGTCCCGAGCCGGAGCCACCACCGTGGACAGACGCCCACCCAGACCCTCCCCTATGGGTTTAGCTGTGCGGCCGGGAGTCCGCAACTTGGGGGGGGGGGGTTCTGTCACGCCTTGGTCTTAGTATTTTGTGTTTTCTTTATTTATTTGGTCAGGCCAGGGTGTGACATGGGTTTATTTTGTGGTGTGTTTTTGTATTGGGGTTTAGGTAGCTCGGTTTTCACTGTGTGTTTGTGGGTGATTGTCCTTATGTCTGTCGTGTAGTTGTTTGCACCAGTATTAGGCTGTTTCGGTTTTCACGTTACGTTTATTGTTTTTGTATAGTTCGTGTTTCTTTCTTCATTATATTGGTATCGAACTAACCACGCTGCATTTTGGTCCGACTCTCTTTCAACGGAAGAAAACTGTTACAATGTCAGGTGAACAATATGACTTGTATGTTGTTACAATTACACCATGAGTCGTTAATAATGAAACAAACACCCCCACCCATTTTACCAGAGAGATCTTTGTTCCTGTCGGGCGCGATGCACTGAAAATCCGGTTGGCTGTACGGACTCCGTCAGCATGTCCCCAGCTAGCCATGTCTCCATGAAACAGTGTATGTTACAATCCCGGATATCTCTTTGGTAAGCAACTCTTGTATTCGTATTCCTAGTCGTCGTGCTGTTTGTGCTGGAAATTTCAAGTCTCTGATATCCAATAGTTCTTCCCGGCTGTATTTAGTAACACTTAAGGTTTTCTGGGATTACAATGTAAGAAATAATACATTAAAAAACTAAATACTAAACAGTTTCCTAAGGACTTGAAGCGAATCTGCCATCTCTATCGGCGCCATCTTACTTTGGATATAGAATACCTCATGGTAAGCTGAAGACCCTTTTATCTACCAAGAGAGTTCTCATCTGTAATTATCACGACTGTCTACATCCCGCACCAAGCCAACACCACTCTGGCACTCAACAAACTATATGGGGCCATAAACAAACAAGAAACTTCTCACCCAGAGGCATGGTTTTTGGTGGGTGGAGAATTAAACCTGACAAAGATGTTGGTTCCCAATTGGGGAACAGCCCCCCCACCGTCAGCTGGAACGGTGGCGCACGGAATGCAAAAATATTCGTAGAAATATTTAACCTCCACACATTAACATGTCCAATAGCTCAAATGAAAGATAAACAACTTGTTTATCTATCCAGCAAGTCAGATTTCTAAAATGTTTTACGGCGAAAACATAGCACATATTTATGTCAAACCACCACCGAATACACACCGAAGACACAGCTAATTTCCATAGCCAAATTGAACAAAATATGCAATCACCAAACGCAGGATTAAAATAAAAATAATTTCACTAACCTTTTGAAATCTTCATCAGATGACAGTAATATAACATGTTACACAGTACATTTATGTTTTTTTCAATAATATGCCATAAATATCCATAAATCTCTGTTTACAATGACGCATTGTTAAAAAAATGCTACTCAAATGTCTGGAGAAATGACGATGGCTTCTGCACATGCCGTCAGCTAACATGGAATACACAACATAAACTTTGACTAAATATGCATGTTCTACATATATATAGAAAGATACACTTCTTCTAAATGCAATCGCTGTGTTACATTTATTTTTAACTTTACAGATTTCGTTCACTAGGCTATAATGTGAGTCGGCGCTCAGGAATTAGCATTTTGGCTCCTCTATCTCGGAGTCCACAGAAACCCAAATTTAACACATAAATGTTCCCTTACCTTTGCTGTTCTTCCATCAGAAGACCTGGAAGGGTTTATACTTACCAAAAACAGCTTTAGTTTTGAAGTCTGTGTCTTTCGGTTATCAAACACGACATATTTCGGTTGAAATGCAGCCAAAAAGTAAAGTTAGTTCGCACCAAAACGTCGAAATTACATATTATATGTCGACTAAACTTGTCAAACTGGGTTCAGAACACAGCGTTAGCATGCTATATAGCTTCACAGCAATTCTCAGGACAAAGAGAAACACACGCATCGTTTAATCAATCTTGGAAGAAAGACACCACAGCAGCAGAATGCGCGTGAGAGTAACCTGTTTTCTCACGCGACCGAAAGGTTTCGGCCCGTCATTACTCTTGTGAGTGTGCGATTCACACAATGAGAAGCCCCATTGAAAGCGGACACCGCGCTGAAGGCATAGCAACTGTTCCCAGGACTGTAGGTGCTTGGGAAGGGTGGGGGCGATGACGTCAAAGTTGGGCCAACTTTTTGGATGACAAGAGAGAGTTTGGGAGAATGAGTGCCCTGAGAGTTCTGCTTTACTTACAGACATAATTTAAACGGTTTTAGAAGCTTTAGAGTGTTTTCTATTTGCATATATTAGCAATTTTGGACAGATTTTTTTTCTGTTTACCATGGGCACGCAATCACCCCAAAGGGGGCAGCAATCAGCCCTATCCCCAACAGGTTTTAACTTGGAGTGCATAAACTCTTGACCACTTTTATTCTACCCACAGAAATGCATACAAGGCTCTCCCTCGTCCTCCCTTTGGAAAATCTGACCATAACTCGATTCTCCTGCTTCCTGTTTACAAAGCAAAAGCTCAAACAGGAAGTACTAGTGATGTGCTCAATATGGAAGTGGTCAGATGAAGCAGTCGCGAGACTACAAGATTATTTGCTATTACAGACTGGAATATGTTGCGGGAAACATCCGATAGCATTGAGGAGTTTACCACAACAGACATGGGCTTCATCAATAAGTGCATAGACAATGTTGTCCCTACAGTGACTATCAGAGCGTATCCAAACCAAAAATCATGGATTACAGGCAATATCCACGCTGGGCTAAAGGCTAGAGCTGCCGCTTACAATGAACGGGACAAAGACATGGACACATACAAAAAAGCCCGCTACGACCTCCGATGAGTTAACCAGGTAGGCTAGTTGAGAACAAGTTCTCATTTGCAACTGTGACCTGGCCATGATAAAGAAAAGCAGTTCGACACATACAACAACACAGAGTTACACATGGAATAAACAAACATACACTCAATAACGCAAAATAAAACGTTTTGGGGTCATGCTAAGGTAAAACAATTTGGCTAATCTATACTTCCATATCAACAAGACCTATTCTTCAAGATCAAGGGGTATAACATTTATTGGAATGACTGGAATTCTGATAGACTTTGGATTTTAATGTAAAGATATAATTTAATCTGATTATTATATGTAGTTGAAAGAACCGACGCTGGAGCTGAGAAGCAGGTACGGGGAGTCAACATTTAACTTCTTGCGTTGAGCAATCCCGTATCCGGGAGCGTAATTATAGCCTCAAGCTCATTACCATAACGCAACGTTAACTATTCATGAAAATCGCAAATGAAATGAAAGAAATATATTCACTCACAAGCTTAGCCTTTTGTTAACAACACTGTCATCTCCGATTTTCAAAATATGCTTTTCAACCATAGCTACACAAGCATTTGTGTAAGAGTATTGATAGCTAGCATAGCATTAAGCCTAGCATTCAGCAGGAAACATTTTCACAAAAACAAGAAAAGCATTCAAATAAAATCTTTTAACTTTGAAGAACTTTTCAATGAGGAGGCTCTCAGTTAGATAGCAAATGTTAATTTTTTCCAAAAATATTATTTGTGTAGGAGAAATTGCTCCGTTTTGTTCCGTTTTGTTCATTCATTGTTCATGTTTCAGACTGAAAATGCAGTCTCTACAACGCCAAACTTTTTACCAAATTAACTCCATAATATCGACAGAAACATGGCAAACGTTGTTTAGAATCAATCCTCAAGGTGTTTTTCACATATCTATTCGATGATAAATCATTCGTGGCAGCTGTGTTTCTCCTCGAAGCAAACGAAAAATACACGCAGCTGGAGATTACGCAATAATTGCAACGGAGGACACCAAGCGGCCACCTGGTAGATGTAGTCTCTTAAGGTCAATCTTCCAATGATTTGCCTACAAATACGTCACAATGCTGTCGACACCTTGGGGAAACGACAGAAAGTCTAAGCTCATTCGTGACCCATACACAGCCATATAAGGAAACATTGGAACACAGCGCATTCAAAATCTGGGGCACTTCCTGTATGAAATTTCATCTTGGTTTTGCCTGTAGAATTAGTTCTGTGGCACTCACAGACAATATCTTTGCAGTTTTGGAAACGTCAGAGTGTTTTCTTTCCAAAGCTGTCAATTATATGCATAGTCGAGCATCTTTTCGCGACAAAATATCTTGTTTAAAACGGGAACGTTTGCAGTTAACTTCTTGGATATAGGGGGCGCTCTTTTAATTTTTGGATGAAAAACATTCACGTTTTAAACAAGATATTTTGTCATGAAAAGATGCTCGACTATGCATATAATTGACAGCTTTGGAAAGAAAACACTCTGACGTTTCCAAAACTGCAAAGATATTGTCTGTGAGTGCCACAGAACTGATGTTACAGAAAAAAAACTGATAAAAATCCAATCAGGAAGTGCCGCATTTTTTGAAACCGCCTCATGGCAATGACTCCTTATATGGCTGTGGAGGAGCTAGGAGTCAGCTTACATTTTCATTTGCGATTTTCATGAATAGGAAACGTTGCGTTATGGTAAAGAGCTTGAGGCTATGATTACGCTCCCGGATACGGGTTTGGAGTCGCAAGAAGTTAACACTACAGCCAAAATGGGAGCAACCTCGAAAAACTACAATTTCTGGCTCATTTATTCAAAAAGCAGCATGAAACTCTTTCTAAAGACTGTTGACATCTCGTGGGAGCCCCAGGAACTGCAATCTGGGAGGATTTCGCCTTATAATAAAAGTGACAGCCATTGAAAACAGTGATAGGCTGAATTTTTGGGGGATGGTGGTTTGTCCTCGGGGTTTCGCCTGCCATATCAGTTATGTTATACTCACAGACATAATTTTAACAGTTTTAGAAACTTTAGAGTGTTTTCTATCCAAATCAATTATATGCATATCCTAGCTTCTGGGCCTGAGTAACAGGCAGTTTACTTTGGGCCGCTTTTCATCCGGACGTGAAGATACTGTCCCCTACTCAAGAGAGGTTAACTGAGTCATGGCTTGGGGGTAGAAGCTGTTAAGAAGCCTTTTTGACCTAGACTTGGAGCTCCGGAACCGCTTGCCATGCGGTAGCAGAGAGAACAGTCCATGACTAGGGTGGGTGGAGTCCTTGGTAATGTTTTGGGCCTTCCTCTACCCATGATGAGGTTGCTACAACCTATCCTATGAATGAAAGTTTACAATGTAGGAGCACAGGCTGAGAGACATTTCAGTAATCAAGGTGACAGATATTGACACAATCAATTCCGTCTTGCAAAATCTTGCCTGCATCTAGATGATCTAGGGTGTAATCATTAGTCCAACAGCTGCAACTGAGAGTTTCTATTGGACAAATTCAGGTATGTTTATCCCCATTTCATTCCATTTGGTTACATTTAATAAACACTTATCAACAGAATTGGCGGAATAAATACATTGCTGGTCACATGCAAATACCGTTCACTTTCATAGCAGCCACATATAAACAGCATAATTACAACATAATTACTTCTTGCATCTACACGCTCTCTTCCTTTCACCTTTTCCCTTCGCTTGCAGACGTCAGTGCACAACACATCAGCTGTCTGTGACCAGGCGAAAAACCTTTCCAAGCCAAACCTTCATATCATAATTGCTAACAGCTACACACAGCCTACATCATTGTCACCATATTCGCTAATGTCAAGTCAACATAGCTACTAAAACGAACGCGTTAGTAAACCTGCTATAATCATGCAGTACAGTATACAGTTAGCAAGCAGTTTAGCAGTTACACTGGCGGGCCCGGGGGGCAATAAATGATAAAACCAAAACCGTACCTTGATTTAGAAGAGTTCCAGTGCTTGATAGTCCTACCCGCTGTACACTGACACTTGACAGAAACAGGCACCACGATATGGAGTCAGCAGGTACACCCAGTCCTCCTTTACCAGTGGAGGAGCGCGTCCAGCAGCACCTGACGATGCTCTAAAATCTTGGCACAGCCATGGATCGCGTGCTGCACACCATGGAGCGATGGGAGAGAGGGGGTTTTCCCACACACCCATCCACTTCACCCCAACCCACACCACTGTCCACTCCTCCGTCACCTGAACCCAGTGGGATTCGGCTCTCGCCCCCGAGGGCATATGATGGGACGGCTGCCGGGTGCCAGGGGTTCCTGCTCCAGTTGGAGCCCTACATGGCGACCGTCCACCCGGCTCCCTCGGGACTTGAGAGCATGTCCACGCTCATCTCCTGTTTGTCGGGGAGAGCACTTGAGTGGGCCAATGCCGTATGGGGGAGAGAAGGCCCAGAGTTGGTCCACTATGAGGATTTCACCCGCCGTTTCCAGGAGGTATTCGATCATCCACCTGAGGGGAGAGCGGCGGGGGAACGGTTGTTCCATCTTCAACAGGTGATGAGGAGCACACAGGACTTTGCACTGGACTTCAGGACCCTGGCAGCCAGCGCAGGATGGAATGAAAGGGCCCTGAACGACCATTACCGGTGCAGTCTTGATCTGGCACCGTGGCATCAGAGTCAGATCAAGGCACCTGCGGTGGATGAATGGTTTCTGCGCTCGGAGGAGACATGGGACACTGCCCATGTGCACCTGCAACAGGCCATCAGGCGGCAGAAGGCAAAACCTACCCCTTCGCCTGCCCTGCCGGAAGCTGGGTCTGCGGTGTGTTTGGCCATTTAAAGTCCTGAGGAGACTGAACAAGGTTTGTTATAGGTTACAACTCCACCCTGATTACCGTATTAACCCCTCGTTCCATGTGTCTCTCCTCAGGCCGGTGGTGGCTGGTCCGCTTCAGCTGTCTGAGGTGCGCGAGGTTCCTCCGCCCCCTCTGGACATCGAGGGGGCCCCGGCGTATGCTGTGTAAGCCATCATGGACTCAAGGCGTCGGTCGAGGGGCCTTCAGTACCTCGTGGAGTGGGAGGAGTACGGTCCGGAGGAGAGATGCTGGGTGCCGGTGGAGGACATCCTGGACCCTTCCTTACTGCAGGAATTTCACCGTCTCCACCCGGATCGTCCTGCACCTTGTCCTCCGGGTCGTCCCCGAGGCCGGTGTCAAGGGGGGTTACTGTCACAATTTCCGCCGAAGTTTGTGCCTCTCCTTGTTCAGGTGGCGTTCGACGTCACCGGCTTTCTAGCCGCCACCGATCTACGTTTCTTTTTTCCATTTGTTTTGTCTTGATTGTACACACCTGGTTTCCATTACGTCATAATGTATTCCCTATTTAACCCTCTGGTTCTCACAAGGTTTTGTGCATGTTTGTTCTTTGTTAAGTGGTCGTTCTTTTGTGTCGAGCCGGAATATTTTCCCTGTATGGAATTAGTTTGTGATTTATTTGAGTAAAGTACGTTTTTACTCAGTTCTGTGTCCTGCCCCTGACTCCGTCCTAACCGCTGCACACTGACACTATATATATATATATATATATATATATATATATAGTGCCTTCAGAAATTATTCACATCCCTTGACTTTTTCCACATTTTGTGGTTTTACATCCTGAATTTAAAATGGATTAAATTTGGAATTTTTTGTCACTGGCCTACACACAATACCCCACAATGTCAGTGGAATTAGTGGAATCGGATTAGTTGATTTGGCTATTTTAGCCCCCCCAGTTGCTGGCAGGTGTATAAAATTTAGCAAACAGCCATGCAATCTCCATAAACAAACATTGTCAAAAAAAAACTGAAGACATCAGTGACTTTCAATGTGGCACATTTATAGGATGAAATTGCTGTCCTGCTAGAGCTGCCCCGGTCAAATGACTCAGCCGTGAAGTGGTAGGCCACACAAGCTCACAGAACGGATCACCGAGTGCTGAAGTGCGTAGCGCATAAACATCGCCTGTCCTCGGTTGCAATACTCACTACCGATTTCCAAACTGTCTCTGGAAGCAACGTCAGCACAATAACTGTTAGTCGGGAGCTTCATGAATTGGATTTCCATGCTTGAGCAGCCGCACACAATCCTAAGATCACCATGCGCAATGCCAAGCGTAGGCTGTGGTGGTGTAAAGCTCACCACGATTGGACTCTGGAGCTGTGGAAACACGTTCTTTGAAGTGATGAATCACGTTTCACCATCTGGCAGTCCGACGGACAAATCTGTGTTTGGCAAATGCCAGGAGAACGCTACCTGATGCAATGCATAGTGCCAACTGTAAAGTTTAGTGGATGAGCAATAATGGCCTGGGGCTGTTTTTCATGGTTCCTTAGTTCCAGTGAAGGGAAATCTTACGATGACATCATACAATGACATTCTAGACAATTCTGTGCTTCCAACTTTGTGGCAACAGTTTGGGGAAGGTCCTTTCCTGATTCAGCATGACAATGCCCCCGTGCACAAAGCAGAAATGGTTTTTCGAGATTAGTGTGGAAGAACTTGACGGGCCTGCACAGAGCCCTGACCTCTACCCCTTTGGGATGAATGCGAGCCAGGCCTAATCTTCTAAAATCAGTGTCCGTTTTGACTAATGCTCTTGTGGGAGAATGGAACAAGTCCCTGCAGCAATGTTCCAACATCTACTGGAAAGCCTTTCCAAAAGATTGGAGGCTGTTATATCATCAAAAAAAATCATATTAATACCTAAGAATTTGGAATGAGATGTTCAACGAGCAGGTGTCCACATACTTTTGTTCATGTAGTGTACATTAAAATGACAAAAATCAAATCAAAACTGTAGAAATCATAATGGACCTATACTCATACAGTTGCTTGGCTGTCCAGCTCACTAATAATCACTAGACAATCTGGGAAAATAGACAATTTCAAAAACAATGGATAGCTGCTGTAGCTCAGACTCACATAACCTCCAGGCTACCATATCACACCCAAAAGTACAGATACACAAACCCAGAGAAATAGCAGAGAGAGTAATTGTCTCATACTATAATTTCACCAGTATTGAGTCATGGTCCAAGTGTGTCTGTTGCTGTAGGCATTGGCATGAGTAAAACATTGAAGGGACTCCACAGGGAACCCCTCTTCCCTAACTCCAAACCCCTTCCTCATACAAAAACAAACATATCAAAATAGCCTACCTCTTAACTGTAAACAATCCTGCAGTTAGTTACTTCAAATACATTCCAATTAGATTGAAACTTTTTTCATTCTAAACACTCAGGAGTGGTGTTATATTCAAATTACAATAATTTTGATTTCAATCTCAATTGGTTTTGGGACAAATGACTGTGTATATTTGTAAGGACATGGATGTGAACAAAAAAAACAATACCTAATGGACACATACTGCTTATGGAATCTCAGAGCTAGATAATCCATTTCTGCTGATGGTCATTGTGACATCTAGCACTCTCACACACAGTACAGCAGTCAAAATTGAATGCTTCATAATGTTGTGCAGATGTATGCTCTGTACCTGTATACACTCAGTTTAAAGCTCTTTATTTATAAAGCCATCCCAGCTTTTCACATAAGATGCTTTCCTCACCCGCAGTAACAGAATCATGCAGTTTGGTGGGGAGAAGATATAGCGAACACGATTGGAGAGGTAGAGAAGAGGAGAGATAGAGGAGAAGCGACAATAGGGTGATCTACACATCTCTTGCTTTACTCCAATCTCCCAGGAGGAAAAAAGAGTCAACAATGTATAACACTTCCCACGGCATAGTCGTGAAAAAGTTACAACTCATAGTGGATTCCATCCTTACCATGTGATCTTGGTGGTGAGCAATATCTGATTTGTTATTTGAAAGCATATAATACTATAGACAATATGGTACACTGAGTGTATAAAACATTAAGAACACCATCCTAATATTAAGTTGCTTTTGTCCTCAGAAAAGCCTCAATTCGTCCGAGCATGGAATCTACAAGGTGTCTAAAGCATTTCACAGGGATGCTGGCCCATGTTGACTCCAATGCTTCCCACAGTTGTGTCAAGTTGGCTGGATGTCCTTTGCATGGTGGACCAGTCTTGAAATACACAGGAAACTGTTGAACGTGATAAACCCAGAAGCGTTGCAGTTCTTGACACAACCCAGTGTGCCTGGCACCTACTACCGTACCCTTTTCAAAGGCACTTAAATATTTTGTCTTGCCCATTCACCCATTTGTCCCCTCCGTGTATAGTGTTATTTACTCTCAGCCTCAAATAACAGTCATGGCTATGAAGATAACTCTTGATCAGCGTTATAGTAAATGTTTATTAACAAACACTGGTATAAGGCCACACCATGTTGGAGGGCTTGTAAAAGAACATTTAATCAAGGGTAAAAAGCAAGGATGTAGCCCTGGTCAACCATTAAAATGTTACACTTGGTGGACTGTTTTCACTCTGTACCTCTTCACAGCTTTCAGCTAGGTTAATTATTCCCTCACCCCTGTACTTAAGAAAGGCTGTGTTTTTAACCTTTGATCTTGTGTGTGTGCGCATGGGTGTGTCTATGTGCACTGTCTGTTCTTCATCCATATATACTCAAAACAAAATATTTGAAGCCTTTCTCGGTTAATAACATAGTACTGTATGGTCTCAAACACCTTCTCTCCTAGCCTATATAGAACTCATGTTAATATGCTCCAGGGCTCAGGTGTTAGACATCCAATGCCCAGAGGGACTCTATTAGCTCAACAAATCATTAGATAGGCCAAGCTGACAGCCCAAATATCCCTGGATTTATGTCTGCTGAGAACAGCTTTAACTTTTTGTCTTCTAAGACTTAAAACCTCTCGTTGTGTGACTGGTGCCATCCCTGAAATGGAAAACCCTTGTTTCTCACTTTTCTTTGAACATAACATGTGAACTATAATGCATTTGGTCTTGGCATTTACGATCTGCTCTACAGGTCGCTCTCCATCTGAAGAGTGTATAGGTACTATATAGCTTACTGGTTCGTGATACAAGAGGAAGAGGGAGATAAAGAGCCTGAAGACATCAATTGAACCAAAATAAAACTCCAAAGCATGAAACGCCATGCTGGGGTGTATTCATTACGGAAACAGTTTACCGTTTAAGAACCAAATCGAAAGCAAACCGAGCAAACGGAACGAATTGTGTTGGGACTTACCTGAATTTGTCCAATAGAAACTAGTTTGCATTTTCTGTTTGGAGTAAACAGTTTTAGATGCAAAACATTGCAACAGATTAAACATTTTGCAACAGAATTAGCTTAATGATTACACCACTGATTTCCTCAGCAAGGTTGAGAGACAAACATAGTAAAGGTTAAGCAGGGCATACGCTACGCATTTTTGGCCCCGATTTAGCTGTCCCAGATACGTCCTTACCTATTTGGGGAGCGCGGCTTATATCAACGCTCATTATTAAATGTGAGTGGGTCAGAGATTCAGTCTGAGGGCTACCAATGCCGTCTTTGACCCATCTCAGATGTCCCAATATTTTCAAACATATTTTATTTTAAGGGCACAAAATCTGCAATGTTCTTGTAGTGTGAGATGTGCAACAACAAGTTTTGAGATCGGTGATCAGCAATAGCCAATGAGAGCTTGCCAAAGTAGAAGCCAGTGAGATAATAGCATTGTATCAACCAAATTGAGATGGTTTTGGATGAGTCGGACTGCAGAGTGAAGGAAAAGCAGCCAACAAGTGCTCAGCATATGTGGGATATCCTTCAAGACTGTTGGAAAAGCATTCCAGGTGTAGCTGGTTGACAGAATGCCAAGGGTGTGCAAAACTGTCATCAAAATGAAGGGTGGCTATTTGAAGAATCTCAAATATAAAATATATTTTGATTGATTTGTTTAACACTTTTTTGGTTACTACCTGATTCCATAAGTGTTATTTCATAGTTTTGATGTCTTCACTATTATTCTACATGTAGAAAATAGTAAAAATAATGAATGAGTAGCTGTGTACAAACTTTTGACTGGTAGTGTATGTAATTTGCTTTATGTAGATGAGACATTTCAATGTTGTTAATGCACAAAGTCATCAAAACCCTGATCTAATTTGACATATAAAATATACATTTGCAGCAAATTTGCAGCAAAAGCAGAATGTTCGCCACAAGATTTCCATAATTGTTTGCCAGAAGTTCACATGTTGCAGCAGATTTGCCGCAACAGTTTGCCCCAAAACTAATTTGCATGTGAAACTATGAGTTTCCCGCAGATTTTCCAGAACAATTTAACAGAAGCTGATTTTTCGGGAAAGGTTTTGGTCTTATATGAGCCTCAATATTTTGCCTTGCGACCTGACATTTGTATTTGGGAGAGCCAGTGTGCCTTTAAAAAAGTCTGCCAGATATTAATTGTTGAAATGTTTCAGGAAAGTGAGCGCAGATCCGTGACCATTGTAATTGCACTATTAATATAGAGAAACTACTTGTCTTTAGCCCAAACAATTCCAAAGATCCACCCATATCAACGCTGCTACGTTTTTCTCCCATCTATTGCTCATTGGCCCCATTTTATGTTCATAAACCATGTCGCAGGCGGTTCTAAACTAATCGCAGGCCATAACAATTTGTTTATACCTTGTTCAGTCACTTCACCTCATAAGCTAGCTAGCTAACAACTTGGTCACTTTACCAGTACAGACATTTGGGCAGGAAAGAAAGGAAAATAAATTAATGACCTTTGCATGTTCACAAACTTGACATTTTTAAAGAGATAGTACACACACACACACACTTACACACACCAACTGATTAATGGACTGCTGAATTTTTTTATCGTGCTTTTCCATATTATGCTATTATGTCTATCTCTGATAAGCTACCCAGGAAAGGGTTGAAAATAGCTCATATTAATATATATAGCCTTAGAAATAAGGTTCATGAAATCAATAACTTGCTAACATCTGATAACGCCCTCCATTTGGCAAATCTGACCATAATTCCATCCTCCTGATTCCTGCTTACAAGCGAAAATTAAAGGAGGAAGCACCAGTGACCATACGTACATACCCCAACCATAAGCCATGGATTACAGCCAGCATCCGCACTGAGCTAAAGGCTAGAGCTGCCGCTTTCAAGGAGCGGGACTCTAACCCGGAAGCTTCTAAGAAATCCCGCTATGCCCTCCGAAAAACCATCAAACAGGCAAAGCATCAATACAGGACTAAGATCGAGTCGTACTACACCGACTCTGTCCTGCAGTCTCTAGTTTTGTCTTATCTTGATTATGATTTAGTCGTGTTGTCGAGTGCTGCACAGAAAACTTTTGTTAAGCTGCATCTGGCTCAGAACAGTGTGGCACATCTTGCTCTTCGTTGTAATCAGAGGGCTAATATAAATACTATGTATGCCAGACTGTGTTGGCTAAGAGTTGAGGAAAGACTGACTGCATCACTTCTTTTTTATATATTTAACCTTTATTTAACTAGGCAAGTCAGTTAAGAACAAATTGTTATTTACAATGACGGCCTACCCAGACCAAACCCTAACATCACTAACTTAAAAAAAAATGGGAGCACCAATGCTACCAATGATATATATTTTTAGAGCCCTGGTTACACAACATCATGTATACATGTATCTCACTTAGTGCTGAGCGATTAACCAAAATTTGTGTATAAAAAATATTTGTAAACAACTAATTGACCAATGTCAGTTTTCTAGAGATAAATCAGATCCAGCCTGAAATGTGTGATGTGGTAGGGAGTTGTAGTTTTCAATTGGCCCATATTTTACATAGTCTAGTGCATAAAATTACAATGACCATAATCCATTGCGCATCTTCTTGTCCGATCTGTTTCTTTCATGCCTGCGGAAGAGACAGAGGAATGCGTGTGATCGTCAGGGAATATAGAGACCCAGCTGTTGCTTTGTAAGGTATCGCTACCTGAAAATACAGTATCTAAGTGATTTGATAGTTGGTATTCAGTAGTCATAAAATAATGCCTTATTTATTTTGAAGAACTGCAAAATTGTGATTTTGTCAGACAGCGTAGTCAGCAGCTCTATAGAGATGAGATGATGACTTTTAAAAAAAGTAATCAAATAAAACAAATGTAATATACACAACAATTTAAATATTTTATAAAAGTAAAGTGAACAAATGGTTAAGCAGTAATGGGCAGTCACTACCACCATGGGACTTGTATTAATTGTTTTATTTTGTTGTTGCAGCATTCAACCCAAATAATCTAAACCGAAATCGAAAACCATGATTATTTTTTATTCATCGAATCGAAACCCAACCGACCTCAAAAAGCACTAATCGCTCAGCAGTAATCTCACTATACCATGACACATCTCACATATACAGCGCCAATGGCGACAGCCTTACTGGGGTCCGACACGTAACGAAAATACATTACAAACAAAAACTGATTTTACAATTTACATACACTTAAAAACATTAACATGTATTGTGTGTGAGTGTGTGGTTATCTCTTGTCATCTTAACCAGCGGCTCAGACAGGAACTAAAGTCTTTCGGAATTGGTCAGCTGCTCGATTAAATTCTGGGTACATACCTGTTAAGAGAGGGGATTGAGAGATGCTATGTTCTGGGGTGTGGCAGGCAGGCAGGCAGGCAGGCAGGCAGGCAGGCAGGCAGGCAGGCAGGCAGGCAGGCAGCAGGCAGGCAGGCAGGCAGGCAGGCAGGCAGGCAGGCAGGCAGGCAGGCAGGCAGGCAGGCAGGCAGGCAGTAGTTAGTAGTTAGTAGTGGTAGTGTTTCAGTTACATATCATGGCTGAGCTTGGATAGGGCTTTAGTTCCAGGCAGGCAGGCAGGCAGGCAGTAGTTAGTAGTTAGTAGTTAGTAGTTAGTAGTGGTAGTGTTTCAGTGACATATCATGGCTGAGCTTGGATAGGGCTTTAGTTCCAGGCAGACAGCAATGGAGAACCATTCCCCACTGGACAGGTAAATAAGCCTTTTTCCAGTTTTAAATTACATTACGATCCAATGACTTACTGTACAGCTGAGTAATTGATATGCAAAGTAATGAGAGTTACTGTAGGGCAGAAAGGAAACTTAATTTCTACATTTTTGCAGAGCTACTTTTAACTGTGTATAGGTTGCATGGTTGCCGTTTTAGCTGGCAGCTTCAGTCATGGGGTATTTTCTTGTGCGTTAAAAGAAGTCAGGGCATACTTTGGCAGCTTGTAGTTTTACGCATCTTAAATTCACCATCATCTGTTTATTTGATCCTTTAGTCAGAACAGAACATTCTCACGGAACCAAACAGTCAAGATGAGGTTAAAAGGTGAGATGCAACATCATTAGAGTATGTTAATGTGTACATATTTAGCTGTTCAGCAGACAGGGTGAATTGAAAAAAGTTATACTCCACATAGAGGGAATCTGCATAGAATGCCTAGAATTTGTCTACCATCAACAAAATCCCAATTTAACCCGCTATGCAGCCAGATATTGCTTTATCTATGTGTTGACCATCCTAATGTCTTCCAGTGTTCAAAGGCGCTGCATATATTGGGGTGCTATTGTCCACACTCATCTTTTTGTGCTTCATCTGGTCCAAGTCCTCCATGGTACAGCCAAAGACCAAGGCTTTCAAAAGTATTTGGGTACAGAATTATTTTATAACACTCATAACAATAGGTTATCACTATAGTCATTTCTTATGAAATCTTAGAGGAACACGGATGGTAAAAAATATTTTTCTTCTTGTCTGCTGCATCACTTAAATTTTTTAGGTGTATTGAAGAGTGAAAAAACTCTAACACAAGTAAGTATAACACCGGAAGTAATCTACAGAAGCATTTGTTTGTAAAATAGAGATTCTGAAAGCCTATAATTACCTACTACTGGAACCAATGAATAAAATGAACAACTGCCAACCACCAAATGCAGTTGATATAGGTATTGGCGGGTAAGAAATATGAATCAGATATCCCAATTTGCCAGAAACAATGCCTGACAGGGGAGCTGTGCGCCCTGAGTTAAGTGCTGATAGATTAATATTTGGAGGTGTTGCGCACAGGCAGAAAAGTTGGTCTAATTTACTCTAAAGTTTACAAAGTGAAACTTTGTCCTCATGTTTCTTGGATATTTACATTGTTAGGTTGTTTCCAAGCTAGGTTGTTTCCAACTTTACTTTGAGTCTGTTGCTTCAACTGATGAAAGAGATGACCTACTCAGATCCCAAATCTCACACACACATACAAACACAGGCTCGAGCAGTGTTGCCAACAAATTTTCAGGGTAAGTTGCTAGAGGCAAGTTGATTTGTTGCTAAAAGTTGCTAAATGACGTTGTGATGTCATTGCGTAATAGAGTAAAATTGCATCATTACGTTGAATACACAATAACGTTACTCAAATCGACTGGCCAGCTCGGCAAAAAATATGATTTGACATTTGTTCAGGTACAGAACCCCACTCTTTTCTGTACTTCTGGCTGTACAATTTTGATTGAGACATGTTGATTGATGTTGTAAGTTCTGTTCAAGATCAAACATTCGTGAGCAACTATATTCATTGGGTAAACCCGTACTTCTGCTGCTGCAGTCAGCCAACAATGATTTGCAATTTGCTGAAATTGCTGCTGGCCTGCTGCTGCCTGTGCACGAGCTGAGCGCCTGCTGCTGACATCACTCACAATGCACTTTTGCAGCCAGTCACGTGTGTTGTGACTGAGAGTGTGACAGAGAACATCGTTTTTGTGTAATTTAGAGGGAAATTGCATGGATTTTAGCGTTTGAGTCACTTTTCAAAGTTGCTAAAAGTTCCAAATACATTTTTAAAAGTAGCTACATTTTTTGCTAGGTGCTGTTTGAAAAAAAAGTTGCCAGGGTAGTCTGAAAAGTTGCTAAATCTAGCAACTAAATTGCTAAATTGGCATCACTGGGCTCGAGTTACAAGCTGAACATTTTGTCTCTGATATTTTGGTTAAATGTAATACAATTGAGCAAAATGGCAAACAAAATATTTTGGCTGGTAAAAGATCTAAGTGGCTGGTGGACCAAAAATAAAAAATGTTTGCCCTGGAGTGATTTCACTCTTAAATGAATTATTCAAACAGTTAATTAACTGAGAATGTTGCTTTAGGTTGTCCATTATTTATCTTCTTTCAGTGCTTTTCCAGTAATGCATCCTATCAATTTGCTAAGTCAGGGTCCTATTAATACCGTCAAGGATGTAGTGGGGTTCATAACAAAACCATTACTAAATGGCATCCTCTTTTTTTCAATATACTCAGTACTTTGATGTTCTCCCATCGGTGAAGGTAACACATTAATCATGACAAAGAAATAATTAATTGAATGAACATTTAATTAAACAAAACTAAATAAATGGCAATGTGATGTCAAGCAGCTGTCCTAATCTATCACTAATGAGCACAGTAATTCCCTCACAGTTGAAACGGACCTAAACTCATAATCATCGCTTATTTATAAATGTAAGTAATGCAGTTTTTGTTCTGTCAGTATGAAAAAGATGGCTAATTGAATCTCAATTGATACATTAATACTTCAGGGTGACATGACAAAACAATTTAAGTTAGACATCCTTTTGTCATTCTCATACATTATTGATCATTTATTCTATCTCTGGGGAAATTAGCCCAATGCCTGCAGGCCGTTAGATTTTTAAAGAGTCAGAATGGGTAGGGTACGGCTATCCAGACAGTTAAATACTTCTGCCAACAGCCCGGATATGAATAGCTTTGCACGTTAAAATGTTTTTACTTATTTATTTAACATTTATTTAACTAGGCAAGTCAGTTAAGAACAAATTCTTATTTAAAATGACGGCCTACCTAAAATGGCATGTTTTATGTATAAAAAATCATTTTCCATCTCAATAACCAGAGCAAGTTGAACAAACTCGAAAACCAAATGTGTCTTCAAAGTGAATGTCCACCAACTAACTTTGTCTTGTAAGAAGTGGTGTGGCAAATATAGTCGGACCCAGGATCTGCTTCGATGGCAAGACGTGAGTAGAGAGAGTGAAGTACTGAGAACAGGTCCAAATGGAACTGAGCACACATCTCAATTTAACTGCTGTGTCTGTGCAAGAGTTGAATCAAACACACAGGCTGCAGATGGCAGTAGAAACTCAATTTGTGTCATTGTCGCCCAGTTTGTTGTACTGAGATCCTAGAGCTAGGGCTAACTACAAATTAATAGAAAGTGTAATTCTGTATAAATGTCTGTGCCCTAACAGTCTTAACTACCTGACTTTCCTCGTCTCTCATTCTGCATGACCCTTGATCTGAAAATGAATAAAACAATCTAAAGAAATTCATGATCAAGGTCAATTACCCATTCAGGAAGGGAGTAGAAGAGGGTAAATATACTATTCCAAAGTATTGAGACATAGCCAGGGAATGTATGAAATAGTGTGTCATAGTGTAATATGACACCTTTTAATCTTTATAGCATCATGAGTGGCATTTACAACAACATCGGAGTTGGGCTGAATATTATCCTTGTGAATGGTGAGTTGCATTAGAGAAGCCCTACTGTGTAATAAAAACATTTACGGTTAAGGCACTATGCCAACTTTGAAGTATTTTAGTAAGTACATTCAAACATCTTTTGTCTTCCAAGGTGAAAGTGGGGAGTTTGAAAAGTTTGGTTCCTTCAACATGTATTCTGAAAATAAGTACCTCTGACCTTGTGAAAAAAATAAGCTTGAAATTTGCTGATTCACAAGTGAAATAGCTGTGTTCAGTTGTTGAGCTGAATTTTTTCACATGTTTTTCACAGGGCAATAACATGCTTTCACTTCACGTGAATTGCAGTTTCACATTTGAAAGTTGCAGTTTCACATTGTAAAAACATTCACATGTGAAAATCTTACTTTCACATGTGGAATTGCAAGTTTTAACAAATTTTCACAATCACATTTGAAAATCCCATGTGATGTTTCACGTTACAAAACTCCACATGTGAAAATCCAATTTGCAGTTTCACATGTTAAAAAACTCCACATGTGAAAATCTCACTTATAAGGTGCATTCGGAAGGTATGCAGACCCCTTGACTTTTTCCACATTTTGTGAAGTTACAGCCTTTTTCTAAAGGGGATTAAATAATTGTCCCCATCTTATCAATCGTCACACAATAGTCCATAATGACAAGGCAAAAACAGTTTTTTTGCAAAAATGTTGAGCCTTGAGTCTTCTTGGGTATGACGCTACACCTGTATTTGGGGAGTTTCTCCCATTCTTCTCTGCAGATCCTCTCAAGTTCTTTCAGGTTAGATGGGGAGCATAGCTGCACAGCTATTTTCAGGTTTCTCCATTGATGTTCGATCGGGTTCAAATCCATGCTGGCTGGGCCACTAAAGGACATTCCGAGACTTGTCCCAAAGCCATTTCTGTGTTGTCTTCGCTGTGTGCTTAGGGTCGTTGTCCTGTTGGTAGGAGAACCATCCCCCCAGTCTGAGGTCCTGAGAGCTCTGGAGCAGGTTGTCATCAAGGATCTCTCAGTACTTTGCTCTGTTTATCTTTCCTTCAACCCTGACTAGTCTCCCAGTAACTGCCGCTGAAAAACATCCTCACAGCATGATGCCACCAACATGCTTCAACCTTGGGATGGTGCAAGGTTTCCTCCTGACATGATGCTTGGCATTCAGGCCAAAGAGTTTAATCTTTGTTTCATCAGACCAGAGAATCTTGTTTTTCATGATCTGAGAATCCTTCAGGTACCTTTTAGCAAACTTCAAGTGGGCTGTCATGTACCTTTTACTGAAGAATGGCTTCCATCTGTCCACTCTACCATAAAAGCCTGATTGGTGGAGTGCTGCAGAGGTGGTTGTCCTTCTGGAAGGTTTTCCCATCTCTACAGAGGAACTCTGGAGTCCGATTGCTCATCACATGTAATAATAACATTTGCAGTTTCACATGTTCGAAAACAACACGTGATTTTTCATGTGAATGATCCATGTGAATTTTTTTTTTTACGTAACCAAAAAGCATATGATTTTTACAGGTGATCTTTTTGTACGGGTGGTATCTGCATGCAAAACAAGAATGCAACATGATAGGTAACTTCAATTTAACTTCCTGGTACTATTTCCATGCATCCCAAAGAGACCACTGTATAATATTTAGGTAATTAACATTTCACATTCTCAAGCAATTCTCAAATACCTGCTAAATAGTGGACTGTAAAACACAGGATAAAAAACATGTTTGGTGTATTTCCTGTGGTCTCCTTAGATCATCCAGCTACAAAGTAAGTTGTCAATAAAAAGAAGCTGAATTGACATAACTGATCCCAGCCCTGTATGGTAGCTCCAACTCTAGGTCGGGATAGACACAAATGAGACTTTTCTGACTAGCATGCCATTTAATAACCCGACTAGACAAAATCGAAAACTGTTGGATGCCATCTCTCAGGATGACCAACACAATCAGGGAGACGTTTGTCAGTATGGGGAGCACTGGGGCGAAGTCACTGGAGACCAGAGATGGCTGGGTCTTTGTTGGAGCAGGTTACATGAATGGACAAAGCCCCTTGAAAAAGTACAGTAAGCATGTACTTTTCAATAAAGGTTATAGAATATCAAATAATGTGTGCACTTTGCTTCAAGGAATCATACATGTTCTTCATTGTGTTTGTTTGTTTTTGTATTCCTCCATATACTGTAGGCAGTGAAGCACAACTTTGAGACAAATGTATATGATGGCTGGCCAGGGGTGATGGAGATGGGAGGCTGCATCCTGAGGAATAGCAGAGAGAGGGGAATAAGATGGCTACACGGAAGAGTTCCTTTACAGAGCTGACCTCATTATTCAATTTGTAAAACATTACATGTTGATGCTTAGTTATTATTTTCAGTTTACTTCAACTGTATCAGTTTATCTATCCTTTCAGACTTCAAATCAAAGTTTGTGTCTTGTAAACAGTTTAGCAGATATTGTCACGCCCTGACCTTAGAGAGACGTTTTATTTCTCTATTTGGTTAGGTCAGGGTGTGATTTGGGGTGGGCATTCTATGTTGTGTATTTCTATGTTGGCCTGATATGGTTCCCAATCAGAAACAGCTGTTTATCGTTGTCTCTGATTGGGGATCATATTTAGGCAGCCCTTTTTTCCCCACTTTCTGGTGTGGGATCTTGACTATGTTTAGTTGCCTGTCTGCACTAATTTGTATAGCTTCACGGTTCATTCGTTGGTTTTGTTGGTTTTGTTAAGTGTTTCATTCATTAAAAGAGAATGTACGCTCCACACAATTAATACCCAATTCTTAATCTGACCTCAACTTCAAGTTAAAACCCCATTAGCTTTAGTCAAAAAGTCATGGCGGCTACAAAAGGCAAAATGACATGTGACATTTTTACCCGGACTCGGAGCAATAGTCGTGGAATGTTTGAACATTTTAAAGAGGATGGCCCCACAGCCACCCTGTTTTATTGCCCTTAGAGTTGTTGTCTATGAATCAGGAATGTCCGGGGGGATTGTGTTGGCAGCAGACACATTATAAATAAGACCCAGAACAACACATGTGACCCCAGAACACTAGATTTTAAAAATAAAACCCAGAACATTAAACAGAAAATTATGTCTCGTAGGCCAATTCTCGGGGTGCTATCCGTCTCTTGTCACGAACCAAATGATAAAAGCATCAAGGACATTTTGTATGATGCCACTGAATGTTTTAAAGGAGTTTTGGATACGAGTGATGGACATATGGCTTACATATTCCAACCTGAGGATTCAACTGTGAAGGTTTTCACAGATGGCGGTCCCAAACCCCTTTATCATGCAAGAGTTTTTCTCCTGCACTGCATATGAGAGAATGGCTTAAGATAAGGCTAGCGCTCTGTCAAATTGAACAGGCCCTGAGTGGTACAACCTTGCCAGGCTATGCATTGGAAGAGCTTGTGTGCGGGCGCAGTGATTTGAAAGCCATAAGGATCTCTTCAATGGCGTTATAGCCCCGACTCCAAAGTGACAATTTTAGCATATGAACAATTTGATAGTACAAATGCAGTTTGTCAGTTCATAGGTATTTTCCAAAGCCTGCAAGGATGTAAACTTTTTATGCCAGTGTTTAGCTTTAGATGGATTGATTACCCTATATTCATAACCCTGATGAATAAGCTGGACAGTCTTTTCCAAAATCGTGAACAATTACATCGCTGGCCGCTTTTATCCTTAAGACATTCCCAGGGTCTACATGCAAGACGTTTGATCTATCCATGGAGTGAAAACTTACGGAGCCTTGACGGAGCATGTGTGGGATATCCTGCGAGCAAGAGAGTCTGTCTTGACAATGGTGATTTGGAGACGGATGGATGTATAAACAGCCGGGCCCTTTATCTGTAATAAAGGAATAGTAAAAATGTTTAAATAATTATAGCATATTTTTAAAGGTCTGTATTAAAGATTTAGAATTAAATGGTATTAATGCTATATCTCACCCTTTAACGAACATGAATCTCTCATTTTCTCTCTCGCCCCGGTCTGTCGCGGAGAAATGCAATGTCTTAAAAAAAACAATGTCTTATTTTATACAAATAAAGTCTTTCCTACAACCGCATGTTATAAACATTTAAAGATTATTAAAAGTTTAGTACTGTGTCTGGTAATGATGTATAACTGTTGTTCAACCAATGTCGATACATAAAAAACATATGTGCATGTTTCAATATTGCGCAGTAGAAATGTTTTAAAAAGGTCTGTACTAGATATTATGAATTAAATAAATGGTTTTAAAGCGGTATCTCACCTTTAACCTCTTGCAGCTCCCCCCCTACTTTGTGCAATTTCCGTCTGAAGACATACCCAAATCTAACAGCCTGTAGCTCAGGCACAGAACCAAGGATATGCATATTCTTGAAACACTCTGAAGTTTGTGTAAATGTAAATTGAATGTAGGAGAAAAACACACAATAGATCTGGTTTAGATAAAACAATGAAAAAAACATACGTTTTTTCTTTTTCTTTTTGTATCATCTTTAAAATGAACAAGATAAAACAAACATTCAGATAGGATGATGGGGACAATTTCAGTGAAAAATATAAGAGGGCAAGAGTACTTGTGCAAAGTTTCAGAATGATAACTTCCAAAATGAGTGTGCTACATGACATTTATCATGAAGTCACCCAGGTGTCCCACACAAAGTAGCCCAAATGTACCCAAGTGGCCAAATTGGTGAAGGTATACATTTTGAAACAAATAACTATATACAAAATGCCAAAATGGTATTCTAACACCCCCCCCCCAAAAAAAACAAATTTGAGAAAAAATTAAGAAAAAAAATGGGGGAAAAAACCCATTATTGATTATTAAATATGGAAAAAAAAAAAAATATATATATACATTTACAAAATAACATGGGTAACTATTTACACACTTTCAATATTTGGATGACCCTCAGTCCTCTATCAAATCAAATCAATTTATATAGCCCCAGCCTAAAACCCCAAACAGCAAGCAATGCAAGTGTAGAAGCACGGTGGCTAGGAAAAACTCCCTAGAAAGGCAAAAACCTAGGAAGAAACCTAGAGAGGAACCAGGCTATGAGGGGTGGCCAGTCCTCTTCTGGCTGTGCCGGGTGAAGATCACAGTGGTTGTAGAGGGTGCAACAGGACAGCACCTCAAGAGTAAAAATTAACAGTTTAGGGTTCCATAGCCGCAGGCAGAACAGTTGAAACTGGAACAGCGGCAAGGCCAGGTGGACTGTGGACAGCAAGGAGTTATCATGCCAGGTAGTCCTGACGCATGGTCCTAGGGCTCAGGTCCTACGAGAGAGAGAAAGAGAGAATTAGAGAGAGAGCATACTTAAATTCACACAGGACACAGGATAAGACTCCCATTCGGAGTCAGTGTCACTGTGAAATAAAATGTTCAGCTAGAATAGTTTCACATATGAGCCCTGTATCAACAGGTATAATAAACAGATATATATAGAGAGTTGAAGGTTGAATATATTATTATAACCTGCTAGATCTACTGTCTCTTTTAAATTATGACATTTCAGCTAGATCTACTGTCTCTATTATATTATTATTACCTGCTAGATCTACTGTCTCTTTTATATTATGACATTTCAGCTAGATCTACTGTCTCTATTATATTATGACATTTCAGCTAGATCTACTGTCTCTATTATATTATGACAGACCAGCTAGATCTACTGTCTTTATTATATTACAACAGACCCGTTGTATCTACTGTCTCCATTTCACTTTGGCCATTGATGTGGTCCTGCCCTCTCCTCAACAGCCTCAAATAGGCTATTTCATGTGGGTTGGGGTGGGGCGGCAGACACACGCATCTCACATTTCATGACATTACATGTTTATATATTGCATCTAAATTTAAAAAATAATCACAAACAATATTTTATATTATTAATTTCCAACAAGGGCATTAGCATGATAAGAACTTACCAGTCCAAAACGATGTCCTCTCCCGTTCAAAAAATATTCCTCCACAATCACTAAATTAAGCATCCTACAACAATCTCTGTCTCACCTTCCCAATCAATTTATTCTAAAATTGTGTGTACATCTGTATATCTAGACTTAGATTTAGCTTTCCCTGACTTAGTCGCCATAATGATTGATATATTAACAGCTGAATCTGCGCATTCACCAAACAATGCGTGCGTAATATGCGTAGTTCCTTCCGGTATGAAATTTCAATAGTGAATGACTCACTTTACGCTGAAGCTTACTACATGGGTTGGTCTTGCAACACATAAACATGGTGTATTGCCTTTTAGCTCAGCTCATTGGCTATCTACCCAGCTAGATTTCAAGACGATCAGTGGTCATTGGGTTAAAAGACAGTCAATCAACGAAACAGCGGGCAAATCATTGGTGCACAATGGAGGTCTGCGTCCGTGTATTGATTATAGAGGTCTAAATTCCATCACAGTGGGGTTTAGTTACCCACTACCTCTCATCGCTACGGCAATGGAATCATTTCACGGGGCGCGATTCTTCACAAAACTGGACCTGAGGAGCGCGTATAATCTGGTACGTATCCGGGGAGGAGATGAGTGGAAGACCGCATTTAGTACTACTTCTGGTCATTATGAGTACTGCGTCATGCCATACGGGTTGAAGAATGCTCCAGCCGTTTTCCAATCCTTCGTAGATGAGATTCTCCGAGACCTGCTCGGGCAGGGAGTGGTAGTGTACATTGATGACATCTTGATATATTCTGCCACACGCGCGAAGCATGTGTCTCTGGTGCGTAAGGTACTTGGGTGACTACTGGAGCATGACCTGTATTGCAAGGCGGAGAAATGTGAGTTTTTCAAACAGTCCGTTTCCTTCCTGGGGTATCGTATTTCCACCTCCGGGGTGGTGATGGAGGATGATCGCGTTACAGCAGTGCGTAATTGGCCGACTCCGACCACGGTGAAAGAAGTGCAGCGGTTTTTAGGGTTTGCCAATTACTACCGGAGGTTTATCCGGGGTTTTGGTCAGGTGGCTGCTCCCATCACCTCACTGCTGAAGGGAGGAACGGTGCGCTTGCGCTGGTCAGCAGAGGCGGGCAGAGCTTTCAGTCGTCTGAAGGAGCTGTTCACCAATGCGCCCCTTGTTGGCGCATCCGGACCCCTCTTTAGCGTTCATAGTGGAGGTGGATGCGTCTGAGGCTGGGGTTGGAGCCGTGCTGTCCCAACGCACGGGCATGCCATCCAAACTCCGCCTGTGTGCTTTCTTTTCGAGCAAGCTCAGCCCAGCGGAGCGAAACTATGATGTGGGGGACTGGGAGTTGTTAGCTGTAGTCAAGGCTCTGAAGGTGTGGAGACATTGGCTTGAGGGGGCTAAATACCCTTTTCTCATCTGGACTGACCATCGTAATCTCGAGTACATCCGGGCAGCTAAGAGACTAAATCCACGTCAGGCTAGATGGGCCATGTTTTTTACTAGGTTCCAGTTTACCCTCACATATCGGCCAGGCTCCCAAAACACCAAAGCTGATGCACTGTCTCGCCTCTATGATACAGAGGAATGGTCAGTAGAGCCAACTCCCATCATTCCACCGTCATGTCTCGTGGCACCGGTGGTATGGGAGGTGGATGCTGAGATAGAGAGGGCCTCACGGTCAGAGCCGGCTCCTCCTAACTGTCCAGTAGGGACCAAGTACGTGCCGAGGGTGGTTCGGGACAAGCTGATTAGGTGGGCTCATACTCTTCCCTCCTCGGGTCATCCTGGTATCAAGAGGACAGTGCAGAGTCTGAGAGGGAGATACTGGTGGCCCACACTGGCTAAAGATGTGAGATTTTATGTCTCCTCCTGCTCAGAGCAAGGCTCCTCGGCACCTACCTAGAGGGAAATTACAACTCCTCCCCGTTCCACAACGGCCGTGGACACATTTATCGGTGGATTTTCTTACCGACCTTCCCCCGTCCCAGGGAAGTACTATGATCCTGGTCGTTGTGGATCGGTTTTCTAAGTCCTGTCGTCTCATTCCATTGCCCGGTCTTCCTACGGCCCTGCAGACTGCTGAGGCTTTGTTTACCCATGTCTTCCGGCACTATGGTGTGCCTGAGGACATCGTCTCTGATCGGGGTCCCCAATTCACGTCCAGAGTGTGGAGGGCGTTTATGGAGAGACTGGGGGTCTCGGTTAGCTTAACCTCAGGTTTTCACCCCAAGAGTAATGGGCAGGTGGAGCGCGTTAACCAGGATGTGGGCAGGTCTCTGCGGTCCTATTGTCGGGACCGGCCTGGTGAGTGGGCTAGGTATGTTCCTTGGGCCGAACTAGCCCAGAACTCCTTACGCCACTCCTCTACTAACTTGTCTCCTTTTGAGTGTGTGTTAGGTTACCAGCCGGTCCTGGCTCCATGGCATCAGAGTCAGACCGAGGCTCCTGCGGTGGAGGAATGGGTACAGCGCTCCAAGGACACCTGGAAAGCCGTTCAGGACTCATTACGGTTAGCGGGAGAACGGCAGAAGAGGAGCGCTGACCAGCACCGCAGTGAGACCCCCGTGTTTGCACCGGGGGACAGGGTCTGGCTCTCGATCCGAAACCTGTCTCTCCGCCTGCCCTGTCGGAAGCTGGGGCCGCAGTGTGTGGGGCCGTTCAAAGTCCTGAGGAGAATAAACGAGGTGTGTAATAGGTTACAACTTCCTAGGTATTACCGTATTAACCCCTCGTTTCATGTGTCTCTCCTCAGGCCGGTGGTGGCTGGTCCCTTGCAAGAAGGTGAGGTGTCTGAGGTCCCTCCGCCCCCTCTGGACATCGAGGGGCCCCCGGCGTATACAGTTCGAGGCATTCTGGATTCGAGACGCCGGGTGGGGGGCCTACAGTACCTCGTGGACTGGGAGGGGTACGGCCCGGAGGAGAGATGCTGGGTTCCGGTGAGGGACATTTTGGACCCTTCTCTCCTGATAGAATTCCACCGCCTCCACCCGGATCGCCCAGCACCTCGTCCTCCGGGTCGTCCTCGAGGACGGTGGTGGCGCGCGTCAGGGGGGGGGTACTGTCACGACTTCCGCCGAGGTTGGCTCTCCTGCCCGTTCAGGCGGTGCTCGGCGGTCGTCATCACCGTCCTACTAGCCACTACCGATCCCTTTTCGTGTATCTGTTTATTTTGTCATTCATTTTCGTCTGTCGGTGTTATTGTGTTTCTTATTCTCCGGTTAGTCTGTTATCCTGTGTTGGATCATTTCACCCTGTGTGTGTTTGGGTTGACCGTGTTTGTTTTGTTCACCGGAGAATAAACTTTATATCGCTATCTGCTCTCTGCGCCTGATTCCACCCACCTTGATTAGACGTGACACTAATATTTATTTTATTTTAGCTGAGAGAGGAATAGGCCCTATAGCCTAACCTAGGCCTATTAACGTAACCCCTTTTATGTCAAGTAAGAAAATTAGCCATGTAAAACCTGTTATCTTGTCTGGAGAACAAATTGACTAGTTGGCAGACAAAGTGATCATATACTGTGAATTTATATTTGGCATATTTTTTTTGCTGTTGTTGTATTTATCATTGTCACATAGGCCTTCATCATTTATCACCATTGATAGCCTTTCGATTAAGACACATCTACAGACCTAACGAGAGGCTCAGTGTGTCAATTATCTCCATGCCGCCTAACAAGTCCCCAGGCCCAGACTGATTTCCCAGAGAGTTTTACGAAGCTTTTTGGCCCCAGTTTTGCCGTATTTTCATTCCAATGCTGGATGAATTTTGCAAAAACGGAGCTCTGCCAGACTCAGCCCGAGTTACAGTGTTGCTCAAAAAAGACAAGAACCCTCTATCCTGCTCGTCTTTTCAGCCCATAAACTTGTTGGATTTTGACAAAAAAATTATTACCAGATTGTTCGCCAAAAGACTAAACACTTTTCTTCCCAAAATAATAAAAGGAGACCAAACTGGATTTATTAAAAACAAGTACTCTTCTTTTCCATATTATAGATCAAGTAAACGCACAGAAGACCCCTGTCCTGCTGGCTTCACTGGATGCTGAGAAGGCGTTCGACAGGATGGAGGGGAGCTTTCTGTTCTCACTCTTAGAAAAGTTCAATATGGGCCCAAACTGAATCCAGTAGTACGTTAGAATGCTTTCCCTGGGACACTTGCCCGATTTGTGGCAGCTGCTCCTAGTGGCCAAGTTCTCAGACAGGGACGACACTCAGAACCTGGGACTGTATTTCAGTCAGTAAACGACATACGAGGGAGTAAATAAGGTCATAAGCGAGGGGACAACTTTCTGGAATTAAATGCAGCTCTAGCAGATCCTGAGAAGGTCAACCTAAAGAGGTGAGAAGCAGAAAAGACCATAACAAACAGTTATAAACTCCCACACACACTCACACACCTAGGCATGGTCCGTCCAGCCCAGTGATTTCCAGCTCCTGGTAGTAGCCAGGGGGATGACTGGAGACATAGCGACAGTGACACCCCTGGCTGGAGCTTCTGTCCCACGTTGTGCTTTCTCCCTGGGTTCCTGCACTGTCAGGTCCAATTAGCATAATCCCCCCCCTACTGTCCTTAAGTCTGCTAAGAGTGGGGAGTCATCCAGCAACAGGTGGCTGAGAAGGGTCCGCTCTTGTACAATGGCCATGCTCAGACATGTGCTCACTCACACACATACAGTACATATACTCCTCTCTCTCTCTCTCTCTCTCTCTCTCTCTCTCTCACACACACACACACACACACACACACACACACACACACACAGACACACACACACTACCCAGCCGTCTCATTCTTACTCTCCTTCTCTTTATACAATCTAACTGATAGCATGACCTTGCAATAGTTGAGGTTTGATTTGTGGAGTTATGGATCCCTCCTCAACCAGCCAGGACAGCCAGTCTTGAGGAGCACCTTGTGAACTAGCCTTGTCTGGAGTACAGTACAGCACCCCTGTCTGTTGTTGTCAGCGTCCCAGAAGGAAAGCTAGGAGGCCCCTCTTCTCTACCATTCATCTGCTCCCTCCCTGGAGCAGGCAGGCAGGGTGGACAGAGCAGAGCAGAGCTGAGGGAGAGCCTGGAGCCTGACCCTGCCTGGAGGAGTAGAGGGACGTAGGTGAGGGAGTGGTGAGGGAGACCCAAACTGTGGTGAGGGAGACCCAAAAGAGCCACATCTGGCCAGGTATACAGACCTCTACATGCAGGAGCATGGGGGCATCTTATTCAAAGAAAGTAAGTCGGCTTCCTCTTCTAAGACGGGCTGGAGTTGCTGTTCAACACTTAATATGTCTTACTATACTGCCTGAATACATCTTGTTAACTAACCCTAAATATGTTTGGTTGCTTATTTATTGATTTACCTGTTGGGGGTGTAGGGAAGGTATGAGAGGGAGTCACATTCGTTGGCCTTTCGTTGGCCTTTGATCTAGACTACTTGTAACTAAAGCTATGGTATATAATTTGCTGAAAAAATGATTTATTTGAAGACTCATTATAAAGAACCAAGTACGCCTTTTGCAGACAATCTCTTTAATGGCTTAGAAGAGACAGAAATACCTGTGTCTGTTTGATATAATACCATGTTCAGTATAGTAACTGTGGACTTTACTGACTAACAAATTAATTGAATCACTTGGCTGAACATCACACAGAACATAAGCAACTTTTACTAGTCAGCCTTCAGCTGTTTGAATGGCAGGATTAGCAACCTTGACCTTTCCATTGTTTACCGTCACACATCCATGAATCCATGAATGTAACTGTGGATAATGCTGGGCATGAAGGCATGCATAGAGAATATAAATTCCGCAAATACTCCAGAGGTTTCTGATTAACTAGGGAACTTCATTGTTGGCCATTGAGCAAGCGACCATGTCCAATAGAGTATGCATAGGGCTGCATTCACAAACATTTGAACTATGGGGTGGGACGCGCCTGTTTGAGGATGTGGATCAGGTTGTGTTACCATGGAGCCAGTGGATGACAGCTGACAGCTGTGGTTCCCAGAGGGTTACTAGAGCATTATGGGATGCATGTGTCCTCTCATCACCCTAGGGGCCTGTGTCATATCTAAGGGGAATTTATGACCGAGTCAGATTAATGGGCGTATGTCTGACTGTAATTCACACAGTATCTATTTATGTGCTATGGTGAAGCCAGCCTGGAGTCAACATGTGTTCATGTGAAAGAACAGGGAAATGAAAAGTGCAAAAGTTAGGAAGTTTGTCATAAGAGAGCACCTATATCAGACACCTGCAGTCTGTTGCAGATTTTTCTGCATAGCTATGTTTACCATACCATTGTCACCAAGTAAGGGGAAAAGGTACACACACCACATACAAATAGTCTTATACTGTGATGAAATACAACCATCATAGGACTAGAATATTTACTCCATAACATTCACGGATCTCAACACAGTGTGACTGTATCTTCAGCTATCTCTTCCCATCTTTACAAATGAAATGACTCAACCTTGCCCAATATCACCAGCATTTTAACTGCATAATCCCAATCCGAATTATCCCCCAGTTTTGTAAAACAACGTTAGAAGTGAGGCATTAAGAAACATACTCACTCTGTATTATGTGCCTCTTTACAGAAGCTAATGGGGCATTATAATGAGGAAATGATGCCCTAATTCATTTTTAAAGCAATGTTCCTTATTATTAACAACGGGTTACATAACAGAATACACTTCAGTAGACAACCAGCTGTAACATGATTGGTTCAGTCTAACCCTTTTGTTTTGATCTCTCCCAATTCTTTCTCATTGGATGGCTAGGGATTGTTTGACATTATTTTGACAGGGAGTCAATGCTGAGTCCAAGTTCTCTTTTCCAGATGAGGCCTGTATAGCAACACAATACACATCAAAATTCAATGAACACATTAAAGTAACATTCATATACACATTAAAATACATGTTATAATACACAGCAATACACAAAAGGCAGAACACCATCATAACAAATTATGTTATGTCCTCTAACAACCGTCTGAAATGTACCAATTCCTCCAATTTTATAGTGTACTATAGATCATTCCACACGTAAGGTGCAAAAAAAATTCAAGCAGATCTACCCAACTCACTGGTGATTGAAGAGTCTCTTATAGGGTATATAGTGCCTTCAGAAAGTATTAATATCACTTGATATATTCTACTTTTTGCTGTTACAGCCTTAATTCAACATGTATTAACTTAATTTTTTTCTCACCCATCTAGACACAATACCCCATAATAACAAAGTGAAAACATGTTTTTAGGAATGTTAGCTAATTTATTGTTAAATTGGTTTTTGATCATTGCTAGACAACCATTTTCAAGTCTTGCCATAGTTTTAGAAGTAGGTTTAAGTCAAAACTGTAACTCGGTCACTCAGGAAAATTTTTGGAAAGCAACTACAGTTTTAGATTTGGCCTTGGGTTTTAGGTTATTGTCTTGCTAAAAGGTGTATTCATCTCCCAATTTCTGGTGGAATGCAGACTGAACCAGGTTTTCTTCCAGGATTTTGCCTGTGCTTAGCTTCATAACGTTTATTTTTTATTCTGAAAAACTCCCCAGTCCTTGATAATTACAAGCATACCCATAACATGATGCTGCCACCACTGTGCTTGAAAATATGGAGAGTGGTACTTAGTAATGTATTGGATTGGATTTGCCCCAAACATAACATGTTGTATTCTGGACAAAAAGTGATTTGCTTTGCCACATTTTTTGCAGTATTACTTTAGTGCCTTGTTGCAAACAGGATGCATGTTTTAGAATATTTGTAATTCTGTACAGGCTTCCTTATTTTCACTCTGTCAATTAGGTTAGTATTATGTAGTAACTACAATGTTGTTGATTCATTCTCAGTTTTCTCCTATCAAAGCCATTCAAATCTGTAACTGATTTCACCATTGGCCTCATGGTGAAATCCCTGAACAGTTTCCTTCCTCTCTGGCAACTGAGTTAGGAAGGACACCTGCATCTTTGTAGTGACTGGGTGTAAATATACACCATACTGTCACGTTCTGACCATAGTTCTGTTATTTTATCTTTATTATGGTCAGGGTGTGAGTTGGGTGGGCAGTCTGTTTGTTTTTCTATGTTGGTTTTTGAGTTTGGCCTAGTATGGTTCTCAATCAGAGGCAGCTGTCAATTGTTGTCCCTCATTGAGAATCATACTTAGGTAGCCTGGGTTTCAGTTTTGGGTTGTGGGTGTTTGTCTTCCGTGTCAGTGTTTGTCGCCATACTGGACTGTTTCATTCATTTCACGTGTAATGTTTTTTATTTCGTAGTGTTCAGTTTGTTTTAAAAGAAACATTATGGACACTTACCACGCTGCGTTTTGGTCCTCCGATCCTTCTCGCTTCTCCTCCTCAGAAGAGGAGGACGAGGTTCGTTACACATACAAAGTGTAATTAATAACTTCACCATGCTCAAAGGGATATTCAATGTCTTATTTTTAAAATGTTACCCATCTACCAATAGGTGCCCTTCTTTGCGAGGCATTGGAAAACCTCCCTGGTCCTTGTGGTTGAATCTGTGTTTGAAATTCACAGCTTGACTGAGGAAACTTACAGATAATTGTATGTGGGGGGTACAGAGATGAGGTAGTCATAAAAAAATGTATGTTAAACACTATTATGCACAGAGTGAGTCCATGCAACTTATTTAGGCTTGCCATAACAAAGGGGTTGAATACTTGTTGACTCAAGACATTTCAGCTTTTACTTTTTAATTTATTTGTAAAACTTTAGAAAAACATAATTCCACTTTGACATTATGGGGTATTGTGTTTAGGCCATTTTATCACTTGTAAATTCAGACTGTAACACAACAAAAGTCATGGGGTGTGAATACTTTCTGAAGGTACTGTAGACTGTTAAAACTGTATCAGGTTGACCTTACTAAACTCATATTAATCATAGAGGGGAAGAGATGCATGTAACACCAGGGTCTTTTATTTGACTGCAACCATGATGAGACAGAGCATGGATATGGCTCTCAGTTTCTTCACTGATAGTACTGCATTTTCCCTACTGCTATCTGGGACATCGAGTAGAGTTAAATCTGTCTTGTGCCAAAAACCCACTGAGGCAGATTAAGGCAATCAGAGAAAATCCCTGTCCACATTACCCAATGGACAGACTAAAAATACTGGCTACCTCTTTAGAAAGAATTTAACTGCAAAGTAACTGGTGTTATGGACATGCAGAGAAACTACAGTATCAGTGCTATGTTTTTTTCACAGGTCTAAAGTTACCCTAAAGCTTGCCATTTGTATTGCACAGTAATGTACACTGCTGGTCCCATGTTTCATGACCTTAAATAAAAGATCCCCAAATTAGTCCTATAAGCACAAAAAAGCTTATTTCTCTCAAATTTTGAGCACAAAAGTGTTACCATGCTGGGGAATCTAAAATGTGCCGTATTTTTCCAACAACACAATGCGGCAGATGTCTCAGGTTTTGAGGGAGTGTGCAATTGGCATGCTGACTGCAGGAATGTCCACCAGAGCTGTTGCCAGAGAATTTCATGTTTATTTCTCTACCATCTCTATCATAAGAATTTGGCAGCACATCCAAGCGGCCTTACAACCGCAGACCACGTGTATGGCGTCGTGTGGACAATGTCAAAGTTGTGAACAGAGTGCCTCATGGTAATGGTGGGGTTATGGTATGGACAACAAACACATTTTATCGATGGCAATTTGAATTCACAGAGATACCGTGAAGAGATCCTGAGGCACATTGCCATGCCATTCATCCAACGCCATCACCTCATGTTTCAGCATGATCATGCATGTCCCCATGTCGCAAGGATCTGTACACCATTCCTGGAAGCTGAAAATATCCCAGTTCTTCCATGGCCTGCATACTCACCAGACATTTCACCCATTAAGAATGTTTGGGATGCTCTGGATCGACGTGTACGACAGCGTGTTCCAGGTCCCGCCAATATCCAGCAACTTCTCACAGCCATGGAAGAGGAGTGGGACAACATTCCATAGGCCACAATCAACAGTCTGATCAACTGTCGCGCTGCATGAGGCAATTGGTAGCCACACCAGATACTGACTGGTTATCTGATCCACGCCACTACCTTTTTTTAAAGGTATCAGTGACCAACAGATGCAAATCTGTATTCCCAGTCATGTGAAATCCAAAGATTAGGGCCTCATTTATTTATTGAAATTGACTGATTTCCTTATATGAACTGGAACTCCGAAAAATCTTTGAAATTGTTGCATGTTGCATTTTATTTTTGTTCAGTGTATTTGATAGAACAGCACTGTAATAATTCTGCTGAGCAACCATTCGTCTGTTACCTACAAACCCAGAATATATTTGTAGGTATTTCTTACATAATTGTTTAATTAGACTTTCAGACATAAGACCCGACCCATGCAGAAATTTGGAATGCTTTTTTATTAAACTGCCTGGCTCATTGATGAGGTTCTTTAGTCACTATTGTCTGTGGCCATCGACAGTGTCTAAATGAGGGAAGGAAGAGAAAGATGGTGGAGGAAGGTGAGAGTTGATGGGTAGTAGCCTACAGGTCTGTCCTCAAAGTTCTGGGTCATGGCTAATTAGGTGCTAAGAGTGTTTAAAAAAGGGAAAGCATTCTTAATCCCCAAACAGTTTACAGTCAATTAAACATCTATTCATTTAATTGAAATGTCATGGAAACAACGTTGATTCAAGCAGTGTGTGCCCAGTGGGAATGCACAATGGAATTGGAGTACACTGGGACACTAAAGAAAACATTAACAACCTATTTTGAAATGTATTCAATACTCTTTTAGTTATTTTCTATAAGTACCATTTGATCAGTTGTGGAGCTTTGAGTAAGCAGTCGCAACATTCTCCTTGAGAGTTTTTGGGAGTAAATCAAGGCATTGTTGAGGTGAGGCACGGTAGGTGCGAAAGTGTTCACCCCCTTGGCATTATTCCTACTAACCTGGAATTAAAATTAAAATATTTGGTGGGGGGGTGGGTGTATCATTTGATTTACACAAGATGCCTACCACTTTGAAGATGCAAAATATTTTGTATTGTGGAAGAAATAAGACAAAATAACAGAAAACTTGAGTGTACATAAGACCCCCCCCCCCCCCCCCCCCCCCCGGTGTACAGCAATCTTTAAATCATACCACAGGTTCTCAATTGGATTGAGGTATGGGATTTGACTAGGCCATTCCAAGACATTTAAATGTTTCCCCTTAAACCACTCAAGTGTTGCTTTTAGTAGTATGCTTAGGGTCATTGTCCTGCTGGAAGGCGAACCTCCAACCCATTCTCAAATTTATGGAAGACTGAAACAGGTTTCCCTCAAGAATTTCCCTGTATTTAGCACCATCCATCACTCCTTTAATTCTGACCAGTTTCCCAGTCCCTGCCGATGAAAAACATCTTGATGAAAAACATCTCCCACAGCATAATGCTGAACCACCATGCTTCACTGTGGGGGTGTTTTTCTCGGGGTGATGAGAGGTGTTGGGTTTGCGCCAGACATAGCCTTTTCCTTGATGGCCAAAAACCTACGTTTTAGTCTCATCTGACCAGAGTACATTCTTCCATATGTTTGGGAAGTCCCCCACATGCCTTTTGGCGAATACCAAATGTGTTTGCTTATTTTTTACTTTAAGTAATGGCTTTTTTCTGGCCACTCTTCCGTAAAGCCCAGCTCTGTGGAGTGTACGGCTTAAATTGGTCCTATGGACAGATACTCCAATCTCTGCTGTGGAGCTTTGCAGCTCCTTCAGGGTTATCTTTGGTCTCTTTGTTGCCTCACTGATTAATTCCCTCCTTGTCACGTCTGCTCCCACTCTTCCCTCCCCCTGGCGCTTGAGGACGCCAGGTTGCCCTGCATCACACACTACTGCCATCCATCACGCACTGCCTTCCCTCGTCACACACATCAGCGTTATTGGACTCACCTGGACTCACTTATCACCTGTTTATTTCCTCCCCTATATTTGTCAGTTCCCCAGCTCTGTTCCCCACTGTTGCATTGATAGTTTTTTTGTCTTTGTTTTCTGTATGCTGACGCTATTCCTGTCTCGTTATATGTCCATCATTTATTAAATGTTACTCCCCGTACCTGTTTCGTCTCTCCAGCGTCAATATATGTGACACTCCTTGCCTGGTCCGTGAGTTTTGGTGGGCGGCCCTCTCTTGGCAGGTTTGTTGTGGTGACATATTCTTTACATTTTTGAATAAGTGATTTAATGGTGCTCCGTGGGATATTCAAAGTTTCTGATATTTTTTTATAACCCAACCCAGATTTTTATTTAACTAATTATGTGACTTCTGAAGGTAATTGGTTGCACCAGATCTTATTTAGGGGCTTCATAACAAAGGGGGTGAATACCAATGCACGCACCACTTTTCCATAATATATATATATATATTTTTTTTAAACAAGTTCTTTTTTTCATTTCACTTCACCAATTGACTATTTTGTGTACGTCAATTACATGAAATACAAATAAAAATCCATTTAAATGACAGGTTGTAATGCAACAAAATAGGAAAAATGCCAAGTGGGATGAATACTTTTGCAAGGCACTGTAGGCATGAAGGTTTTTAAACAAATGTTCCCGTTCATGGTTAAGGTTGTATATGTTGGCTCAATCAGAAATTACCTTTACAAGCTACAATGCCTATAGCCCATGATAGGATGGAATCCTGGCATAATTTAGGAAGACATTTTGGGGGGAATAATGCGAAGGGGGATTAGTACTTTTACAAGACACTGTATCTGTAATGATATGGCTGTAGTGAGAGGGTGAGGGTAGGGTAGCTTGGGTAGATGGCTACATTGAAATAGGAAACATCCATGAGCTATGTTTGTTGATGATTTGTGGGTCCCTATGCCAACCAGATGTACTGCTTACTTATTAAACACACAGAGGTGGTAATGATGATAGGACTTCTGACTAAAACCTTTAAGACTGACAATAAACTTAGAATCTGTAATGTAATGGTTTACTGCAATGCCCTAATGTTCAAGATGCTCCAAAGACCAAGCTCTGGGCAGGACAAATTCCATGCCTGAAAACCAAGTCACATGTTTAAAACTGTGAGACAGAAGACTAGCACTTGCTATTTAAACTAAACACAGGCCAAAAAGGCAACTCAATATTAAGGTTAATTAAAGAGTAAGCCACATACTAACCTTTCTCTGACCCTCTGCAAATGCTTACTTAAAGGCCCCTACCAGAGGGCAATGCATAATTCCTGTCGTAGAGCGGAAATTGTTTAGGTTCCTTGTTTATGTCCCACCTCTGAAGACTGACGCAGGCTGCTAATACTTATTCACAAATTGAGGGTTGGAACGTTGTGGTGATTTCCACATGGAGTGGGGAAATAACAACAAGTAGGGCATTGACAGATATCAGTGTAGCTAGCTAGCATATCTAGCAAGCTAATGCTATCTGTTTCTGTTTTTTTTACGACACCATGTTCAAAAGATTAGCTACCTGGCTAGGCTATCACACATGGAAAAATACTATAGTGTATACTATGTTAGGAATATTATAGTTCACTGTCGTGTTTTGCAGACTGAAGTATGGTATACTGTAGTATTTACTATAGTTTTTTTGCAGACTGTGGTGTACCGTAGTATTTACTGTAGTGTTTTGTTATTATCTTTAATATATACGTGGGGGGCTTTCTCCTTGAGAAAACCTACTGGAGTTACAGACATATTCACAGATAAGACAAACCTGACCTCTCCCCTCTCTGGGCCCCAAGTAACTTTTTCCCACATAAGCATACTTATGAACATTGATAAAACATCTTATTTATCAATGTTACCAAAATAATTCTGATTCTGCCACAACAGTAGGTAGGTAGGTATAAAGGAAGGACTGGGGTCTGTACATTCAGCACTTCAGCTGTCTTCCATACCGTAGGGAACACTATATATGGCCTATACTTGGCATGTAGGTTTCTTACTTACGGGTGGCACATATTAGGATATGGGGGACAGGAATGGGTAGGGTATATGCTAATGAAATACTGTAGTATTTACTATAGTTAAAAAATATATCTTCTTGCAGAATGTAGTGTTTTTGTGGACATTTATGAAATATTTTGTGTGGATAATACTTCAGTATTTCCTATAGTGTTCTACAGTATACTACAGTATACTACACAATTCTATACTAAGTACTACACATGATCGAGGGATAGCCTACTACAGTGTGTAGTATAGTATTCTACTTAAGTGATAATGCCCGAGAAGCGGGTGTTTGGAGGACATATTGGCACGGATGTTGGTCAAACCGTGCAAATATATCCTCCAAACACTGGTTTCTCAGGCATTATCACAATGGGTTACCAACATATTCAAATAATGATTTATATATTTTTATTTTTTTAAATTTTGATTAATTTATTCATATTATTTCATCCTTCCACAAGATATAGTCCTGAAACAAATCTAGGGTTGCTACCCAAGCCGGCTGGTCGTTCGTTCTATTGGTTCAGTTGCCAGAGACGCGACCCAGTCATTTAGTATTTTTGTTCTGTATCTATGGACGTTCAGTCGTTCGTTCTAAATGTACCATTGCCATACTGGCTAGCAACGTTCTCATCCATTGCTTGATAGCAAGCCAACGACAGCTAACTTACAGTCAGGTCAAATAGTGCAGCCAGAATAACAAAAGTAGCTGCATTTGCATTTGTTTAAGCTGTTTTCTAGTGACATTTATTTGGATACATCCATAACAATGTGCTAATGAGGCACCTGGCATAGAAAATGTGCTCTCTCGTCAGGACGCTGTTGTTCAGGGGAGCTAGCCAACAACACAGCTCACACAATCAATTCAAACTGAAGCTGAAAAGACTACAAACTAGCTGCACCGTTTAGTTTTACCTTCTTCAATTTACATTTACACTTTGTAAACATTCATAAAAATGAGGCCAGCTGTTCCATGATTTCGACTGGCTGAGAAATGTTGCCTGCCTGTCTGTCTCTACCCGACTCCTGACATGTTCCTTACTATCGGACAGCTGGAGATCGAATTTGAATATTGAAACAATGTTGCAAAGGCAGAGAGCAAGGTTTATACAAATCTCTGCTGTTGAAAACTAAATGTTAGTCTAAAAGAAATGTGTGATAATGTCTAGATGTATTTTATTGTGGATATAAAGTTTATACATTTCCTGGCTAGGCTGATGAGACAGTGGATTGCACAGTCAGATGGAACAGAGTAAATAGGAATTTTAACGTCATAGATTGTGGAATAGACACCGTCTGGAATGCAGTTTTAACCTATCAGCGTTCTAGATTAGAACCAGCCACTGTATAAAGTATACTACAGTTTACTCTAGAATTCTATAGTAAGTACTGTAGTATTTTGTATGTGGGATAGCTGGTTTTGGAGCAGGATTTGTCATATGCATTTAGGGAAAACTTCGCCACAGATGGATGGGGGAAACCAGCATCTATTGTTATCTCCAAAGTTGTGTCATCTTACATATTGCGGATGCAAATATGCCATAGAAATAGAAGGTACATTTTCCCTGTAATTCTCCTTTGTTTATGGCGCAACAAGCAACCTGGTCTCAGATAAAGATGTGCAATACTATACGTCCTCCAAGAGGCATCATAAGTTACTTCATCCAATTCGTATGCTATTGTACGACCGGGTAAGATGTATGATACTATACGTCCTCTGATTTGTATGATATTGGTATTGTATCCATTCATTATGTAACCTAACATAATTGAACATATCATACTAAATGGATTGCCACACATTTACCTACAGATTAATACAAATTGTCCTGAGACCACGTTGCAGACACAGCTTGCCCTGGCAGTATCCGTAAGACTTCATTAAACAGGAGGAATTCAGGATCAGTCTCAGTGAGTACAGAGACGTCTGTGAATAATGGGTTTAAATATGCCCAAAACAGCAGTTTGTGTCCTGTGAATTTCTATATAAGGCAATGTGGAAAATAAAATTATACATTAGTATACACTTGCCAAAAGTGAATGAGGAGCGATGTGGATGTCTGTACCTGTTGTTATTGTTAAGGTTCACTGAATGTTTAAAATGAAGGATTGACCATTGCTCTCTGGGCCATGACATTTAGGATGATGCCTTTGATGCATTTTGAGCTGTAACAATCCCAGGGCCTCCAAACCACCAATCGCCAGTCACTCCCTCAACCATGAAGCCAGTGTGATGCTGTATTTAAACAAAAAAGATACACTCCAAGCAGGAGAGAACACTTATCACAGGGAGAGAAAACAGAGAGAAACATAATGTTGCTTCATTCCCATATCTGAGAAGAACTGGGCTGGACGGAATGTGCTGTAGCTGTGTCTTTCTATTACATATTTTAAAGCTCATATAGGTTAATGTAACCTACCCTCCTATGATTACATACTTCTTCAATAAACTATCATGACTATTATTGTTATCAAGAAAACTGACACCATCCATGTTTTGTAATAAACTAAATTGTACTCTATAATATGTTATGGAAACAGTACTGCAGTTATGACAGTGCTGCTGATTAAAAAATATTTCACATGTAAACATTACAATGGCGGTTTGTCCTTGAGAACATTTCAGTCATTCTAGAATTTGAAAAATGCACCAACAGCAGCAGAGAGAGAGGTTTACACAATAATGTCTGTTACATGGCAATAATGATAAGATATCAAAACAAAACTCCAATTCTAAATCCACTTGAGCCCAACCCTGCTGGACAGCCAATCAATACCAAGCTGGCAAAGCAGAAACCCCAGACAACATCATACCAGCCAGGCCTGGTCTCTCACCTGTGTGCACACATTTTGATCCCAGGCCATGCCAGGCTGACGCTGGTGTCAGTGCAGCCTATGATGGAACTACAACCTGCCCTGTGTCGTCCATCCTTGTGTGACATGCTGTCAGACATCTGTCCCTGTTGCTGGCATGTGACCTACAGTCGCCCAGCTGCAGATCCATATGACCAGATGGTGTTTGTGTTTACCTGCATGCTCCTGTCCTCATTACAAGCTCTTCTGGCTCCACCATATAGGACATTGTTTTATTTGTATTTTATTTCACCTTTATTTAACCAGGTAGGCCAGTTGAGAACAAGTTCTCATTTACAACTGCGACCTGGCAGTTATACTTAAAATACTATACCATCCAACAGTTCAAATCCCTCAGATATCGGTATTTTCACCAAAGCTGCAACATGGAACTGAAATGGTACTGTAGCTGTAACGAGAGTAGAGGGCCTCACTTGGACTAGCTCTGAAGGTGCTGCTATCACAATCAGTTGTGGCAGATATATACTGAAAGTACAAAACATTAAGAACACCTTCCTACTATTAAGCTAGCCCTCAGAACAGCCTAAATTTGTCAGGGAATGGACTCAAGGTGTTGAAAGCATTCCACAGGGATGCTGGCCCCTGTTGACTCCAATGCTTCCCAACGTTGTGTCAATTTGGCTAGATGACCTCTGGGTGGTGGACCATTCTTGATACACACAGGAAACTGTTGAGCATGAAAAACCCAGCATCATTGCAGTTCTTGACACAAACCGGTGTGCCTGGTACCTACAACCAAACCCCGTTCAAAGGAACTTAAATCTTTTGTCTTACCCACTCACCCTCTGAAAGGCACATATACACAATCCATGTCTCAATTGGGATCATATCTTTCACCTGGATCTGTCAGTCTGTCATGAAAAGAGGTGTTCTTAATGTTTTGTGCACTCAGTGTACAGTAGATGTGTTTCTCCACTAGGGGGCAGAATCAGTAGTCTCAACAGAGTTCAATCTGATAATGCATAAATCTGAATTTGTATGACCATTGCATGTTGTGTAGTCTTGCTGTTGTTATTGATGTTGTTGCTGTTGTTATGTGTGTGCGCACATACATGTGTGCGTTAATGTGGGTGTATGTTACAGCCTGACTCAGGAAAGTGAACACTTTGCAGTTTAAAATTGTCTTTAAAAATGTTGTTCTGCCTGAGTACATTAGTTTTCCTTCCTTTGATGACTTGTGGTGTAGAACTGGGATCCCAGATAGGGGGCGGTGAGAGTAACACTAATGTACTGTCCTGAGGTGTACACTGCCCCTGAGCACTGATTTAGGATCAGGTTCATGGAGTGGTGCTCATATTTGTTTACTTTCAGTAAACAAAAAAACTGTCTATTCAGGATCCTGACTTACCAAGGAACTAGCTCAACTTCTCCAAGTCCTCAACGGAGTCGACAGTGGGTTAACAGCAACACTGACCGTGTCACTACCCATTATCAAGGGGCAATGCTGTCCTACTACGTGTCAGGTTCTAAATCAACATTACAGGTTTTAAATATGCACACTCTCTTGGGTAGTTCCCTCTGTCTCTTCCAATGAACTAGTCCTGAATACCTCTGACAATCTCTCTGTTTTTACTGCTCTTTCATCGTATCTAGAAAGCTGTGCATTAAGGAACTCCATATGACTCAGGAGGATCATGTAGTGTACTGTACTGAGGCAATGTGTCAGCCACAAGACTTGATTGTGTAAGATATAGATATTTATATACATGTTTTAAATGGCCAATGATGATTGTGTAATTATCATGATATACTCACATTGTGGGTGTGGACGTGTTTAACAAAAACAAAACAAACAAAGATTTCACCAACTAGGGATATTTTGTTAGTCCCAACAAGGTCAAATGCTATTTCTAGGGGGTTTAGGGTTAAGGTTCGATTTAGTGTTAGGGTTAGAATTAGGTTTAGGGTTAGGAGCTAGGGTTGGTTTAAGGGTTAGTGTTAGGGTTAGGTTTAGATTTTTGGGTTAAGGTTAGGGTTAAGGGTAAGGGAAAATAGGATTTCAAATGGAACTGAATTGTGTGTCCCCACAGGTTAGTTATACAAGACTGTGTGCGTGTGTGTAATTGAATGCATAACACTGATCTCTAATGGGCCAGGTAACCAGTCCTGCTCCTGGCGATATCAACCAGGCAATATCAAGGTTAGGGTTAAAGTTAGAATTAGTGGTTGGAAGGTGCCATGGTTGTGTACTTCCTAGCAACCCTGCTCTCCCGTCCGGAGCCTCTGCTACCAGCCTGTGTCGTCTGGGTAACCTGAGCACCCTAAGGTGTGAAACCAGAGCACCAGATCACCGGACCAGGGTCCAAATCGATTTGACAAAAAAAGTCCAACCTCTTTGTCTCAAACCTTTATTATGGGGAAGAGGCATAGAGGCACTTTCTCAGGATGCTTAATAAAACCAGAGGAAAATCAAACAGGACTCTGAATGGAAAGGTCAAATGACCACTGGGTGGTAAGGAGACACTGGGCCAGGGCAATACACAACATAACATTCTAAACCCAGGTCAGCCAGCCTGTAGGCATATAGTAGGATGCTTTATGAACACCGTGTTTCCCGCTATCTATTGCTGTTCACTGGACCCTATGATTACTTGGCTACATAGCTGATGCCTGCTGGACTGTTCATTAATCATGGTACTCCATTTTGTTTATTTTGTTTATCTGTCGGCCCCAGCCTCAAACTCAGGCCACGTGTGTAGTTAACTGACCCGCTCTGTCCATTCATCGACATTTTACCTGTTGTTGTCTTAAGCTGATTAGTTGCTGTCTTACCCGTTGTTGTCTTAGCTAGCTCTCCAAATCAACACCTGTGATTACTTTATGCCTCGCTTTATGTCTCTCTCTAATGTCAATATGCCTTGTGTACTGTTGTTTAGGGTAGTTATCATTGTTTTATTTTACTGCAGAGTCCCTAGTCCCACTCAACATGCCTCAGATAGCTCTTTTTTCCCACCTCCCACATATGCGGTGACCTCACCTAGTATAGCTAGTGCCTCCAGAGATGCAACCTCTCTTATCATCACTCAATGCCTGAGTTTACCTCCACTGTACCCGCACCCTACCATACCCTTGTCTGTACATTATGCCCTGAATCTATCCTACCACGCTCAGAAATCTTCTCCTTCTATTCTCTGTCCCCAACGCACTAGACAACTAGTTTTGATAGCCTTCATCCTACTCTTCCTCTGTTCCTCAGGTGATGTAGAGGTTAATCCAGGCCCTGAGTGTCCCCAGGTGCTCTCTTTTGTTGACTTCTGTAACTGTAAAAGCCTTAGTTTCATGCATGTTAACATCAGAAGCCTCCTCCCTAAGTTTGTTTTACTCACTGCTTTGTTTTACTCACTCCGCCAACCCTGATGTCCTTGCCGTGTCTGAATCCTGGCTTAGGAAGGCTACCAAAAATTCTGAGATTTCCAACATTTTCCGTCAAGATGGAACTGCCAAAGGTGGGTGAGTTGCAATCTACTGCAGAGATAGCCTGCAAAGTTCTGTCATACTTTCCAGGGCTATGCCCAAACAGTGCTTCTAATTTTTTTAAATTAATCTCTGAAGAAATAAGTCTCTCACTGTTGCCGCCTGATATAGACCCCCCTCAGCTCCCGTCCGGAGCTGTGCCCTGGACACCATATGTGAATTGATTGCCCCCCACCTATCTTCAGAGTTCGTTTTGTTAGGTAACCTAAACTGGGATATGATTAACACCCGGCCGTCTTACAATCTAAGCTCAAAAAAATGATCAAGGAACCCACCAGGTACAGCCCCAAATCCGTAAGCATGGGCACCCTCATAGATATGATCCTGACCAACTTGCCCTCCAAATACACCTCTCCTATTTTCATTCAGGATCTCAGCGATCACTGCCTCATTGCCTGCATTCGTAATGGTTCCGCGGTCAAACGACCACCCCTCATCACTGTCAAACGCTCCTTAAAACACTTCTGCGAGCAGGTCTTTCTAAGCAGGTCTTTCTATTTACCTGGCCCAGGTATCCTGGAAGGATATTGACCTCATCCCGTCAGTAGAGGATGCCTGGTTGTTCTTTAAAAGTAATTTCCTCACCATGTAAGTAAGCATGCCCCTTGCAAAAAATGTAGAACTAAGAACAGATATAGCTCTTGGTTCACTCCAGACCCTTGACCAGCACAAAAACATCCTGTGGCATACTGCACTAGCATCGAATAGTCCCTGCGATATGTAGCTTTTCAGGGAAGTCAGGAACCAGTACACACAGTCAGTTAGGAAAGCAAAGGCTATTTTTTCAAACAGAAATTTGCATCCTGTACTCCAAAAGGTTTTGGGACACTGTAAAGAACACAGAGAATAAGAGCAACTCCTCCCAGCTGCCCACTGCACTGAGGCTAGGAAGCACTGTCACTACCGATAAATCCACGATAATCAAGAATTTCAATAAGCATTTCTCCGCACCCCCCGCAGTTACTTGCCCAAGCCTCCCCAGCTTCCCCTCTCCCAAATTCAGATAGCAGATGTTTTGTAAGAGCTGCAAAACCTGGACCCATACAAATCAGCTGGGCGTGACAATCTGGACCCTCTCTTTCTAAAATTATCCGCCGCCATTGTTGCACCCCCTATTACTAGTCTGTTCAACCTCTCTTTCGTATCGTCCGATATTCCTAAAGATTGGAAAGCTGCCGCGGTCATCCCCCTCTTCAAAGGGGTTGACACTCTAGACCCAAACTGCTACAGACCTATATCTATCCTACTCTGTCATTCTAAGGTCTTCGAAAGCCAAGATAAACAGAACACTGACCATCTCGAATCCCACCGTACCTTCTCCACTATACAATCTGGTTTCAGAGCTGGTCATGGGTGCACCTCAGCCACGCTCAAGGTCCTAAACGATATCATAACCACCATTGATAAGAGACATTACTGTGCAGCTGTATTCATCGACCTGGCCAAGGATTTCGACTCTGTCAATCACCGTATTCTTATCGGCAGACTCAACAGCCTTGGTTTCTCAAATGACTGCCTCGCCTTGTTCACCAACTACTTATCAGATAGAGTTCAGTGTGTCAAATCGGAGGGCCTGTTGTCCGGACCTCTGGCAGTCTCTATAGGGGTACCACAGGGTTCAATTCTCGGGCCGACTCTTTTCTCTGTTTATACCAATGATGTCGATCTTGCTGCGGGTGATTCCTTGATCCACCTCTATGCAGACGACACCATTCTGTATGCATCTGGCCCTTCTTTGGACACTGTGTTAACAAACCTCCAAACGAGCTTCAATGCCATACAACACTCCTTCCTTGGCCTCCAACTGCTCTTAAACGCTAGTAAAACTAAATGCATGCTTTTCAACTGATCGCTGCCCACACCCGCCCGCCCGACGAGCATCACTTCTCTGGACGGTTCTGGCTTAGAATATGTGGACAACTACAAATACCTTGATGTCTGGCTAGACTGTAAACTCTCCTTCCAGACTCACATTAAGCATCTCCAATCCAAGCCTCCTTCACTCACACTGCCAACATACTTTTGTAAAACTGACTATCCTACCGATCCTCGACTTGTCATTTACAAAATAGCCTCCAACACTCTACTCAGCAAACTGGATGCAGTCTATCACAGTGCCGTTCATTTTGTCACCAAAGCCCCATATACCACCCACCACTGCGACCTGTATGCTCTCGTCGGCTGGCCCTCGCTACATATTTGTCGCCAGACCCACCGGCTCCAGGTCATCTATAAGTCTTTGCTCAGTAAAGCTCTGCCATATCTCAGCTCACCGGTCACCATAATGACACCCACTCGTAGCACGCACTCCAGTAGGTATATCTCACTGGTCATCCTCAAAGCCCTCACTTCATTTGGCCGCCTTTCCTTCCAGTTCTCTGCTGCCAATGACTGAAATGAATTGCAAAAAATCGCTGAAGTTGGAGACTTATATCTCCCTCACTAACTTTAAGCATCAACTATCTGAGCAGCTTACCGATTGCTGCAGCTGTACACAGCCCATCTGTAAATAGCCCAATCCATCTACCTACCTCATCCCCATATTGTTTTCATTCACTTTTTTGCTATTTTGCACACCAGTATTTATACTTGCACATCATCATCTGCACATCTATCACTCCAGTTTTAAATCGCTAATTTGTATTTACTTCGCTACTATGGCCTATTTATTGCCTTACTTCCTTACGCCATTTGCACACACTGTATATAGATTTGTATATACATTTTTCTATTGTGTTATTGACTGTACTTTTGTTTATCCCAAGTATAACTCTGTTTTGTTGTTTTTTGTCGCACTGCTTTGCTTTATCTGGCCAGGTCGCAGTTGTAAATTAGAACCTGTTCTCAACTGGCCTACCTGGTTAAATAAAGGTGATTTTATTTTTTATTTTTTTAAGTAGGGGCTAGGTCCAGTGCTTACAAAAGGGATTTGGCCCAGGAATCCTCTACTGTAACTGGGATTTCTGGAAAACGTGGTAATTTTGGGAAAGGTACCAGAATTTTGCAACCCTAGTACTGAGACAGACATGTTATAGGACAGGTTAGGCCTGCTTGGATTTGATTGTCCACTTATAGAGGCAAGGCATGAACCTCAATACACTCCTGGGGCAGGAAAATTAAGAGGATAAAGTTATGGACACTCATAAGCACTGGAGATCAATACAGAGCTTACTGTTCGTTATTCAGACAGTATGAGTTGACTCATCATTGACAGAGGGGCTTATGCAGTGTGTGGCTGTAACTATAGAGGGATTTTATTCCACACTAAGCTCATTTAAAACTTGACTCTATTGTTATTGGCACAGGCTTTTCTTCTTATACCTTCTTAGAGAGCCCCCTGGTAATTGTAATACTGCTTAGAGCAACTCTGTTGTACTTCAAAGCAATGAGAGAAAGCATTAATATCAAGAGCAATGTATTGCAAAAAAAAGTGAATCTTTTTTATTATAACTATTCAATTTTACAAAAATGTATTCCATTTACCATGAAAAAATCTTTAGACATTATCATGACTGAAGCTTCTACTTTGATCACGTCACAACAAAAATGTGTATCATAGTACTTGATACAATCAACAGATATTATGTATTTTCCATGTGAGAACATGTATTATTTATAATTTGTCATATTCACAGAACATTTTAGAGTTGGGAGTACATGAGGAACACCCTGTCCCAATACAGTGAAAAAGGCCTCGAAACCTCAAAACCTTCATCCCCCAACTCTCCATTTCCATGAAAGACACAGAATTCACCCCATACCCCACCAGTGGATTAACAGAAATGCCCCCACCCCAGTAATGCCAGGATGTGGGTTGGGGGGGGACTCAAGACAGTAAGGGCCTTGTCACCACACCAAGCCTGAGAAGGCCTCACCTAGCAACCGTAGACGGCAACACAATAACCTTTCACACAGCCGACAGGACGTCCAAAAGGCCCTTTTGAACGGAGCTCAGCTCACCCCTGTGAAGAGGCTGTGCTGCAATGCTTCATTATGAACAACCAGGAGGGAGGGAGGGAGGGAGGGAGGGAGGGAGGGAGGGAGGGAGGGAGGGAGGGAGGGAGGGAGGGAGGGAGGGAGGGAGGGAGGGAGGGAGGGAGGGGAAAGATGAAGCAGTTACAGAATGGAGTAGAGGTATGGGGAAGAACAGGGATAAAAGGTGAGGAGGATGAAGGAGAAAGATGAAGAGAGGAATGGATAGGAGTAAAATGAGTAAGAGGAGTAGAAGTGAGAGGGATGGAGGAGGTTGGGAGGGCAGATAGGGACAAGACACCAATGGAGGAGTGTGTCAGTTCTGTTGTCACTGTGCCAGTTGCCTTCAACTGTTTATAGTCCCCAGAATGGTAATGTCCATTTAAAATCAATGAGGAGAGACACTAATGACGTCACAAGCATGGTGGGCGGATATGATCAAAATGTATCGATGTATCGTCTGAACCGATCTCTGCCCCCCTCCCCCCTCTCTCTGCAGAAGGCGTACAACATCAACCAACAGCAGCAGCGTGTGAAAAACGGAAAGCACCAGAATGGCACAGGTACGTCTGGCCTTCTAAGTGTGATGAAATAATAACAGGCCTGGGAAGTAAAGCCAAGCACCTCTGAGTTACCATCCTGTGTTATCAGCCTTTCCATGTACATAGAAGAGTAATGGACCTGGCCCTCCACTCACCTGTCTTCCACACACTTGGCACATTTGACTGTTTTACTGGTCTGGTTACAGTGTTTGTGTTATGCATGAAAATATGTTTTTAAAGGGTCCAAATCATCCAGCAAGAACCTTAAGGGTCTTACAAGAGTCTTACAATTCAGGACCTGTGCTAACATGATAAACTCTGATTGCGTCGATTTTGTGAAATAAAATGGTACTTGGTACTCGACAGAGACTTAAGAGTCCAACATTAAGTCAACATGTCTTGAAGAGTTTTCTTCAGAGTGCTAAAGAGATTTTTTTTTAAAATACTAATCCCCATGTCTCACTTTGTTGAAAAACTAAGGATATGTTTAATGAAAAGCAATATGTATAACTGTAACAAATAAGTCAGTGAACAACTTGTCACCCAGTTATCTTTTCCATAGTGGTAAGTAACCCTCTCTTTGTCAGGAGAAAAATATCACAGTGAGACTGATAACCCTATGGGTGATGGCAGGCTAGCTCATCATCTCTATGTAGCCTAGCTAATGCTGTATACACTATACATCCCTTAAAGCAGAGGCATTGGAAAAGTAATGTGGAGATGAACAGCCCAGTGTGCTCTTCCGCAGTACAGCCAGCCTGTCTACTGTACTACACTCTGCCGAGTATGAAAGCACCCAGATGATTTATGGTTAATATGAGCATTGGGCCAGAGAGCTTAAACTCTCTGCTAATCCTACGAGCTATAGACCATTGAGGATCAGAGAGAGGGGGAGAGATGGAGAGAGACAGCGGGGGGGGGGGGGGGGGGGGGGAAATAAGGAACTAGAGAGTGAAAGAGAAAGAGAGAAAATAGTGAGAAATTATTTAAAAGAGAGAGGGAAATGGATCATGAGTGGATAGAGGAAAAGTGAGAGAAGATTTAAAAAATGTGTAAGAGAGAGCATGAGAAAGAGAGCGTGAGAGGGGGAGAGAGAATATCTAACAGCATGTTAGAGAGTGAAGGGAGAGGCAAAAGAGAGAGTAATAATATTAGAGGGAGAGTGAGAGAGCACAGAGGGGAGGGAAGGAGAGCGGGAGGGGCGGGACAGTGGAATGCCCAGGGTCATGTGACTGTTTACTCTAGCCTGGGCACAGAAGTTTAAAGGAGTGCTGCACCAGCCCTGCCTCTGACGGGCTTCTACACAGAGACATTTAGGTTTCAGAGACAGGACACACAGAGACACGCGGACAGAGAGAGAGACAGACACAGAGAGAGGCATGGCACAGAGAGTCACCCACAGCCACAGCCTGTTCCCTCCTGGCCAGTCTGGGAGGCCCAGGGACGTGATGGTCAAGTCAGGTAAGACCCATGCAGAGCCAGACTCCACTCTGTCACTATGGCAGAACAGCAGGGCTGACACAGAGGAATCAGCAAAAGCCAGATTTTACAGGACAGTGTTTTATATGTTATAGACTTTATTTAGGGGAAAGGGACATTGTGCAAGTACAGAGAAGGTAGTGAGATCTGTACAGCATGTTGATAATACAACATGGTTTCGCAAGGACAGTGGGATGTATTATTGAGGTTAGCTGGTGGGAACTTTGTAGATACTATATAGATGTTGTTGTCAGTTTCTATTTATGAGGGAGAACGTGTTTCAGACAAATCTAAGAGGGTTCATTGGCAGTGCCTGGAACAGACAAACAGAGCGAAATATACTCGAAGTTGTGACATAAACAGCATTAGATCAGTTTCACAGAAAATCAGTTGTGGACAGTTAGCTTATATCTATGACTGATGCAATGGCACAGCAGCACAGATTGTCATGTTAACCATTTGGGAACGATGTGCTGGACACACCAAGGTGCCACAAAGCTCTCTGACTTCACATGGCAAGATGATGACAGCATAGCAATTGTAATCACCTAATTTGATTATTTTCTAATCCGTAATCCTTGAATAAAGTGTTTTTTTAATGTAAAAAATCTACTTTATTTAACCAGGTAGGCCAGTTTAGAACAAGTTATCATTTACAAATGTGACCTGGCCAAGATTAAGCAAACCAGTGCAACAAAAACAACAGCACAGAGTTACACATAAACAAATGTACAGTTGATAAATCTATGTACAGGGTGTGCAAATGTAGACGATTAGGGAGGTAAGGCAATAAATAGGTCATTGAGGCAAAATAATTACAATTTCCATTAACACTGGAGTGATAGATGTGCAGATGATGATGTGCAAGTAGAGATACTGGGGTGCAACAGAGAAAAAATAAATGACAATATGGGGATGACGTAGTTGGGTGGGCTATTTACAGATGGGCTGCGTAAAGGTGCAATGATCGGTAAGCTGCTCTGACAGCTGATGCCTAGTTAGTGAGGGAGATATAAGTCTCTAGCTTCAGTGATTTTTGCAATTCGTTCCAGTCATTGGCAGCAAAGAACTGGAAAGAAAGGTGGCCAAATGAGGAATTGGCTTTGGGGATGATGTTTATTTCAGATAGATTAATTTAGATACTGTCCAAGGAGAATTTTTATGTTTGTACCCTTGAGAGTCTTGGGACATGAACATGTGCTCTGTGCAGAAAAGCCTCATGTCCTCTGTCCATCAATTGGACAGTGCTGGCCTCCTATGTGCACTTTAAACTGATCAATGGTTGTTCTGTTGTCATATATTGCTCAAACTGTATGAGACACAGCTTTCGCAACCTATTTTTCTGTGATTTCACTTGCAGTATCTGGATGTCTTGTTTATTTAAGTAGAATAACACTGGGTTCACCTCTGTGGTATAATGGCAGAGTTGTGATCAAGTCAAATAAACTGTACTGATTGCCGTGCATGTTATCAGAGGGTGTGTGACCGACTGCCCTGCATGAGTATGGCAACAGTAACATACTCTACTTAAACATACACACCATGTACCTTATTCAAGCAGAATGTGTCTACCGTTCTATCTGTATCACTAATTTATCTAGTGACCCTGAGTGAATAATTTGCTTAATTCAACTCTACAGTCACAATTCTAAGTAGCGTACTATATGATTCTGATGGCCTGTCTGGTTAGGCATAACATCCGTCATCCTTGGCTGCTGCTGATACGAGGTTAGACCCCTGCCTTTTTTAATGATAATGACTTCATGGAGCCTCAGTCTGAATTTCATGGTGTGTCGTCAATCTGTATTCACAGTGTATTCTGGGAAAACAACTCTCCCACCCTGCCCCGTGGGAGCCTGTGTTGCCACGACGACAACCAGTGTTCTGTTTGTATACAATCTGAAAACTCTTTCGTCTGATTTTTCCTCCCAAGGTGCGTAACGTCAGAACGAATAAATTCCCTACCCAAGCCATTTGCATGCACTTCCTAGAATACCAGGGAAGTAAATCTCACTGAAAAACATTAGAATGTGCCTTGGTTGAAAGTCATAAGGAAATAATTGATTGACAGGCCAACCTATTTCACCTTAATTTCCCAAAGTAATGTATAATCAAACAATGTGTAGCCTGCTTTCACTACAATAACCACTTACTCAGGATTTTAAAAAAGCATTTAAAAGAACAAACAGCGACTCAAACTACATTGCCATAAAATGGTTTGCTGTAGAATGTGGGAGGATGGGGACTGAAAGGGCTCATGTTTCTCTAGCCACTGTAGCCTGAGCCTGCTCTCCTGCCACAGACACCAAGAGGAAAATAGTATTTCCCATGCTCTTCGAGGGTTTTCAGAGAACCCTCTAAACGCATTGTCCCAATGCAACTGGATGATGGACTCAGGGCACAGAGGTACAATTAACTTACCCAGGGTGCATTGAGATGACATCTAGCTTGGTCTAAATGTCAAATCAATACAACCACAGTCAGGATTATATGACTGAAGAACTACTGAATTCACCCACGCGACACTCTGCATCTCGCTCTTGATCTTTTGAGAGTCTTGTCTATTTTACACACACACACACAATACATACACAGTACACCCATAGAGAGCACATTCCTCTCACTGTATGAGTGGTTGTGTAGAGATGTGTAGAGATCCAGCAGAGAATTGGAGTACAGTAAGCTTCTTTAGAAATCGCTACTGCTTTAGAAACAGCCAGAGGTGGGACCAAGTCATTATTACTCGAGTCAGAAGCAAGTCTTAAGTCACAAGGTCTGAGTCTCGAGTTGAGTCCCAGGTGGTGAAGGTAGGAAACAACACCTCCACTTTGCTGAATCTCAACACAGGGGCCCCACAAGGGTGCGTGCTCAGCCCTCTCCTGTACTCCCTGTTCACCCATGACTGCGTGGCCATGCATGCCTCCAACTCAATCATCAAGTTTGCAGACAACACATTGTCGGTGATCAGGCCTACCACTGTTGTGTCATTGGCAAACTTAATGATGGTGTCGGAGTTGTGTTTGGTCATGCAGTCATGGGTGAACAGGGAGTACACGAGGTGACTGATCACGCACCCCTGAGGGGCCCCCGTGTTGAGGATCAGCATGGCAGATGTGTTGTTACCTACCCTTACCACCTGGCGGTGGCCCGTCAGGAAGTCCAGGATCCAGTTGCAGAGGGAGGTGTTTAGTCCCGGGGTCCTTAGCTTAGTTATGAGCTTTGAGGGAACAATGGTGTTGAACGCTGAGCTGTAGACAATGAAGAGCATTATCACATAGGTGTTCCTTTTGTCCAGGTGGGAAAGGTTCATGTGGAGTGCAATAGAGATTGCGTCATCTGGGGATCTGTTTGGGTTGTATGCAAATTGGAGTGGGTCTAGGGTTTGGGGATAATGGTGTTGATGCGAGCCATGACCAGCCTTTCAAAGCACTTCATGACTACATACGTTAGTGCTACGGGTCGATAGTCATTTAGGCAGGCTACCTTGGTGTCCTTTGGCATAGGGACTATGGTGGTCTGCTTGAAACATGTTGGTATTAAAGACTCATTCAGGGACAGGTTGAAAATGTCAGTGAAGAAACTTGCCAGTTGGTCAGCACATGCTCAGAGTACATGTCCTGGTAATCTACCTAGCACTGTGGCCTTGTGAATGTTGACCTGTTTAAAGGTCTTACTCACATTGGCTACAGAGAGCATAATCACACAGTCGTCTGGAACAGCTGGTGCTCTCATGCATGTTTCAGCGTTGCATGACTCGAAGCACGCATAAAAGTCCTTTAGCTTGTCTGGTAGGCTCGTGCCACTAGGCAGCTCACTGTGCATCCCTTTGTAGGCCGTAATAGTTTGCAAGCCCTGCCACATCCGATGAGCGTCGGAGCCGGTGTAGTAGGATTCAATCTTAGTCCTGTATTGACGTTTTGCCTGTTTGATGGTTCGTTGGAGGGATTCCTTATAAGCGTCCAGGTTAGAGTCTCGCACCTTGAAAGCGGCAACTCTACCCTTTAGCTCAGTGTGGATGTTGCTTGTTATCCATGGCTTCTGGTTGGGGTATGTACGTATGGTCACTGTGGGGACGGCGTCATCAATGCATTTATTGATGAAGCCTGTGACTGATGTGGTGTACTCCTAAATGTCACCGTAAAAATCTGTGCTTGCAAAACAGTCCTGTAGCTTAGCATCTGCGTCATCTGACCACTTACGTATTGAGCGAGTCACTGGTACTTCCTGCTTTAGTGTTTGCTAGTAAGCCGGAATCAGGAGGATAGAGTGATGGTAAAAAATAATTGGCAAATGGAGGGCAAGGGAGTGCTTTGTACGTGTGGGGAGTTAAGGTGGTCTAGAGTTTGTTTTCCTCTGGTTGCACAAAAATATAGATGAAAACAATCTTGGTAAATAGTGTGGTCTACAGCTTATCATGAGATACTCATGTGAGCAAAACCTCAAGACTTCATTAATATTAGATATCGTGCACCAGCTGTTATTGACAAATAGACACAGACGCCACCCTTCGTCTTACCGGAGGCAGCTGTTCTATCTTGCCAATGCATGGAAAATCCTACCACACTGTCGTCGTTCAGCGACGACTCTGTGAAACATAAGATATTACAGTTTTTAATGTCCTGTTGGTAGGATAGTCTTGATCGGAGCTCATCCAGTTTATTATCCAATGATTGCACGTTGGCTAATAGGACTAATGGTAGAGGCGGGTTACACACTCGCGATCAGATTCTTACAAGGCCTCCCGACCTACGACCCCTATATCTCTGTCTCTTCTTCATGGGGATTTGGGTCTTGTCCGGTGTCTGAAGTAAATCCTTTGCGTCTGACTCGTTAAAGAAAGAATCTTCGTACCAGTATGAGGTGAGTAATAAGATATCCAGAATCTCTTTTTGGTCATACGAGACGGTGGCAGAAACATTATGTACAAAATGAGTTAAGAATAACGCGAAGAGACACAAACAATAGCACAATTAGTTAGGAGCCCATAAAACGGCAGCCATCTCCTCTGGTGCCATTATATCAATTACAACCAATAAACTGGTTCTACAATGTAAAAGGTAATTTACAGATCCTTTGTTACATTGGTACGCTCATCTTAATCAGACTTAATGATTATTAATGATACTTCATACGTACATGGAACAATCATTTTCTCTTAGTCAACATTCTGACTGCAAAGCGTGGAGTGCAGGCCACGTAGCCTATTTCTATACCCACTGAGGTGCATGCGCTCCTATTACGCACAAACATGAATGACAAGCGACATAGGACACAGACACACGGAACTCCGATATTACCCGTAAAATATGAACAAAGGAAACCATACATTGAGTTAAGTAAACAGAACTTCTACATGAGTCTTGTGAACGTTCATGTGCACAATAAACGTTGCGCCCACTCAGTGGGTAAGAAATGTTTGGCTAAATTCAAATGTATTGTTGGCCTATCAAACATGAAACATATATGTCTACGTGTTGCAATGCAAGGCACAGGGATGGAATGTTGAAACGCTATAAATTATTGTAGTATTAGATGGAATGTAGATTTATCACATAGGGCCGATGCAAACGTGTGAAAGCAAGAACACACATTTCAACAAGAGAAAAATAGCACTCCCCATTGGCGGGAGTTTGGAGTGCGCAAGTGAAGAGCCGTGCCTATGATGCGTCTTCGCCACAGTAATAATTCATTTTAAACTAATTCCAAATGCAAGCTTCATAAGTACAAAACAAATATATAATACCAGTAGGCCTATATTAGTAATTGTTGCCACATTGCTGATGAGGTTGCAAACTAAACAGTTAATATTCTTGAATACCAAACCATTTTTGGAGCTGCAAATGTATTTATGACGGGACTAGCCAATCTGTTGCAGGTTTTTTTGCAAGGGCGATGCTGCGGCTACTGTCTCTGGCTGCATGCAGAGTAATCCAACTAGACTCTGTGCCACAAAATGAGTGACAAAACATTACAAAACCTGGCCAGATAAGTTCAAGTCATCAGTCTCAAGTCAATGTCGAGTCCTGAGTCTTGAGGCTCCGAGTCCAAGTAAAGTCTCATGTTATTTTATTTTCATCAAATTTGTGACTTGTGGACTGGTGTCCACAACTCTGGAAACCGCTCCCTCCATTTATCATCAAGGCTCACTATAGAAGGCATCTGTGATTACAGCAAGTTTGCATTGCTGGACCAGCACTCATAAAAAACAATGACTCTGGTTTTCTCTTTCTGTATGTCTCTCTTTTTATTAATTTCCATGAATACCTCCCTCCTTTCCTGTGTTGCTCACTTACTTTCTAATAATTTGTTTATCCCATCTCTCTCCCTACTGTACTTCCCTCTCACTCAGCTCTTTTTGTACTGCTCTCTTTCTTTTGATTACTATATCTCTCATCTTCTCCTTTTCTCTATTGCTTTCTCTCTTTCTATTACTTTCTATCTTTCCCTCTCGGTGAATTGCATTTTACTTGTGCTCTCCCTCTCATCTCTGTAGACTGACAGGCCCACACTGTTCAGTGACTAATAATGCCCTTATAATCCTCAGACAAACAGGACCGCCTAGGTCATATACTTCTGCTGTTGTTCCTTACAAGTTACTGCAGGTTACTGCACTGTACACATGTAACGGTTGTCTTCACCGTCTGACGACGAGTATGAAATATCAGACCAACGTGCAACGTGGTATCTGTTCATGATGTTTATTACTGAACACTGAAATACAAAATAACAACGTGAAAAAAAACGAAACAGGTGCGAAACACACTAAACAGAAAATAATCACCCACAAAACACAGGTGGGAAAAGGCTACCTAAGTATGATCCTCAATCAGAGACAACGAACGACACCTGCCTCTGATTGAGAACAATACTAGGCCAAATACGTAGAAAATATAACATAGAAAAAAGAACATAGACAACCCACCCCAACTCACACCCTGACCAACCTAACACAAAGACATAAAAAAAGAAACTAAGGTCAGAACATGACAACACAGCTAAAATGCAAGACTGGCACTGTACTTGTCAACCTGCTGTTAGTGGCATTCTGTCCAAATGAGAATGAGGCAGATGACCAAAATAGCCTTAACTAGCATTTCAAACAATGGCCTGAATTCAATCACCTGTATTTCCACAGCAACCTAAGATACACATTTATTTCTCCATCTAAAATTAGTTGATGTATGTCTTACTGTTTTCAATGCTCAACATCATCTCCTGTTGGTCCCAGTCCATCAACATCCTGTCACTAGCCCTGATTGGGGAATACTGAGACAAGACAACCACAGCACATTTAATTTTCTGAAATATTAAGTAGCAGAGATGGTGTCTACTTGCACTTGCGAAATAGAGTCATTGTTCTGAGCGAGCCTACTTGCGTATGACACCTGATCTCTCTCCAGAAACAGCCTGGCACAGATCAGGTGCTTCTTAATCTGTCTGTTCTGATGGAGAAAAGAAATATGTGTAGAAAACAAAGGGCTGGGACATTAGGTACAGACAGTATAAACCCATGTCTTTGCTTCACGTACACTATAGACAGTACCAGTCAAAAGTTTGGACACTTCTCATTCAAAGGTTTTTCTTTATTTTTACTATTTTCTACATTGTAGAATAATAGTGAAGACATCAAAACTATGAAATAACACATATGGAATCATGTAGTAACCAAAAAAGTGTTAAACACATCAAAATATATTTATATATTTGAGCTTGTTCAAGGTAGCCACCCTTTTCCTTGATGATAGCTTTGCACACTTGGCATTCTCTCAACCAGCTTCATGAGGTTGTCACCTAGAATGCATTTCAATTAACAGGTGTGCCTTCTTCAAAGTCAATTTGTGGAATTACTTTCCTTCTTAATGCGTTTCAGTCAATCAGTTGTGTTGTGACAAGGTAGGTGTGGTATACAGAAGATAGTCCTATTTGGTCAAATACCAAGTCCATATTATGCCAAGAACAGCTCAAATAAGCAAAGAAAAACGACAGTCCATCATTACTTTAAGACATGAAGGTCAGTCAATTCGGAAAATGTCAAGAACTTTGAAAGTTTCTTCAAGCGCAGTTGCAAAAACCATCAAGAGTTATGATGAAATTGGCTCTCATGAGGACCGCCACAGGAAAGGAAGACCCAGAGTTACCTCTGCTGCAGAGGATAAGTTCATTCGAGTTAACTGCACCTCAGATTGAGGTCCAAATAAATGCTTCACAGAATTCAAGTAACAGACACATCTCAACATCAACTGTTCAGAGGAGACTGGGTGAATCATGCCTGCAGGGCTCAATTGCTGAAAAGAAACCACTACTAAAGGACACTAATAATAATAAGAGGCTTGCTTGGGCCAAAAAACATGGACTTTATACCAGTGTAAATCTGTCCTTTGGTCTGATCAGTCCAAATTTGAGATTTTTGGTTCCAACCGCGTGTCTTTTTGGTTCCAACAAGCGTGTCTTTGTGAGACGTAGAGTAGGTGAACAGATGATCTCCAAATGTGTGGTTCCCACCGTGAAGCATGGAGGAAGAGGTGTGATTGTGTGGGGGTGCTTTGCTGGTGACACTGTCTGTGATTTATTTAGAATTCAAGGCACACTTAACCAGAATAGCTACCACAGCATCAGTACGCCATCCCATCTGGTTTGCTCTTAGTGGAACTATCATTTGTTTTTCAACATGACAATGACCCAACACACCTCCAGGCTGTGTAAGTGCTATTTGACCAAGAAGGAGAGTAATGGAGTGCTGCATCAGGTGACCTGGCCTCCACAATCACCCGACCTCAACCTAATTGAGATGGTTTGGGATGAGTTGGACCACAGAGTGAAGGAAAAGCAGCCAACAAGGGCTTAGCATTGGTGGGAACTCCTTCAAGACTGTTGGAAATGCATTCCATGTGAAGCTGGTTGAGAGAATGCCAAGATTGTGCAAAGCTGTCATCAAGGCAAGGGGTGGCTACTTTGAACAATCTCAAATACCGTATAAAGTATATTTGATTTGTTTAACACTTATTTGGTTACTCCGTGATTTCATATGTGTTATTTCATAGTGGTGATGTCTTCACTATTATTCTACAATGTAGAAAATATATAAAAAATAAAGAAAAACCCTTGAATAAATACGGGGGTCAAAAATGTTGACTGGTACTGTATATACAAAAGTATGTGGACACCCATTCAAATGAGTGGATTCGGCTATTTCAGCCACACCCATTGCTGACAGGTGTATAAAATCGAGCACACAGCCATACATACTCCACAGGAAAACATTAGGATAAGAATGGCCTTACTGAAGTGCTCAGTGACTTTCAACGTGGCACCGTCATAAGATGCAACATTTTCAACAAGTCACTTCTTAAAATTTTGGCCCTGCTAGAGCTGCCCTGGTCAACTGTAAGTGCTGTTATGGTGAAGTGGAAACGTCTAGGAGCAACACTGGCTCAGCCGCGAAGTGGTGGGCCACACAACCTCCCAGAACGGGACTGCCAAGTACTGAAGCACGTAGCGCGTAAAAATCGTCTGTCCTCGATTGCATCACTCACTACCGAGTTCCAAACTGCTTTTGGAAGCATTGTCAGCACAAGAACTGTTCGTTGGGAGCTTCATGAAATGGGTTTCCATGGCCGAGCAGCCACACACAAGCCAAAGATCACCATGCGCAATGCCAAGCATTGCCTGGAGTGGTGTAAAGCTCACCACCATTTGACTCTGGAGCAGTGGAAAAGCGTTCTCTGGAGTGATGAATCACACTTCACCATCTGGCAGTCTGACGGACTAATCTGGGTTTGGCGGATGACTAGAGAACGCTACCTGCCCCAATGCATAGTGCCAACTGTAAAGTTTAGTGAGGAATAATGGTCTGGGGCTGTTTTAAAAATTTTTGGCTAGGACCCTTAGTTCCAGTGAAGGAAAATCTTAATGCTGCAGCGTACAACAACATTCTAGACGATTCTATGCTTTGTGGCAACAGTCTGGGGAAGGCCTTTTCCTGTTTCAGTATCACAATGCCCCCGTGTACAAAGCGAGATCCATATAGAAATGGTTTGTCGAGATCGGTGTGGAAGAACTTGACTGTCCTGCACAGAGCCCTGACTTCAACCCCATCGAACACCTTTGCGATGAATTGTAACGCTGACTGCGAGCCAGGCCTAATCACCCAACATCAGTGATCGACCTCACTAATGCTGTTGTGGCTGAATGGAAGCAACAATGTTCAAACATCTAGTGGAAAGCCTTCACAGAAGAGTGGAGGCTGATATAGCAGCAAAGGGGGGACCAACTAAATATTAATGCCAATGATTTTGGAATGAGATGTTCAACAAGCAGGTGATCACATACTTTTGGTAATTGAGTGTATCTGTGTATGTTCTGATGGGACGATTTACATCCTAACAATTGAACCAACATTCTATGAATGATTATATAACTTCCATTGAGAGCACTGGGGAGTGACTAAATCCCATGCACTTCCCATGTCACTTAGGTTTGAGTTTTAGTCACCCCACCTTTATGAAGTCATTTAAAATAAAAAGAAAGTCAAAGCTCGGTGAACCTGGTATTCCCTCTGGGGTTTGCTTGTGTGTACAGTCGTGACCAAAAGGTTTGAGAATGACACAAATATTAATTTCCACAAAGTTTGCTGTTTCAGTGTCTTTAGATATTTTTGTCAGATGTTACTATGGAATACTGAAGTATAATTACAAGCATTTCATAAGATTGACAATTACATGAAGTTAATGCAAAGAGTCAATATTTGCAGTGTTGACCATTATTTTTCAAGACCTCTGCAATCTGCCCTGGCATGCTGTAAATTAACTTCTGGACCACATCCTGACTGATGGCAACCCATTCTTGGATAATCAATGCTTGGAGTTTGTCAGAATTGGTGGGTTTTTGTTTGTCCACCCGCCTTGAGGATTGACCACAAGTTCTCAATGGGACTAACTTTTTATGGCTGCAGGGGCAGTATTGAGTAGCTTGGATGAAAGGTGCCCATATCAAACGGCCTGCTCCTCAGTCATAGTTGCTAATATTTGCATAGTATTATTAGTATTGGATAGAAAACACTCTGAAGTTTCTAAAACTGTTTGAATTATGTCTGTGAGTATAACAGAACTCATATAGCAGGCAAAAACCTGAGAATTTCCACTTCCTTTTTTTTTCAGGAGGTGGCAGATTTTCAATCAAGGTCTCATTGAAATTACAGCGATATATGGATGAGTTTTAATTTCCTACGCCTTCCACTAGATGTCAGCAGTCAATAGAACTTTGTCTGATGACTCTAATGTGAAGGGGGGTCGATTGACACAGGAAATAGTCACCACAGCCATGAGTGGACCATGCTTTCACTAGGTGCGTTCACAGGGGAAGGACTTGCATTCCAACGTTCCGGTTGGAACGTTATTCAAAATATATGTCAACAACATTCTGAAGATTGATTCAGTACATTGTTTGACATGTTTCTACTGACTGTTACGGAACTTTTGGACATTTCGTCACGTTATAGTGGACGCGCTTTGTGACTTTGGAATTGTTTACCAAACACGCTAACCAAAGTAGCTAATTGGAAATAAATAACGGACATTTTCGAACGTATCAAGCATTTATTGTGGACCTTAGATTTCTAGGACTGCATTCTGATGAAGTTCATCAAAGGTAAGGAAACATTTATTGTGTATTTTCTGGTTTCTGTTGACTCCAACATGGAGGATAATTTGGCTACTGTTCTGAGCGCCGTCTCAGATAATTGCATGGGTTGCTTTTTCCGTAAACTTTTTTTGAAATCTGACACAGCGGTTGCATTAACGAGAGGTATATCTATAATTCCATGTGTATAACTTGTATTACCATCTACATTTATGATGAGTATTTCTGTTGAAACGATGTGGCTATGCAAAATCACTTGATGTTTTTGGAACTAGTGAATCTAACGCACCAATGTAAACTCAGATGTTTTGATATAAATATGAACTTTATCAAACAACACATGCATGTATTGTGTAACATGAAGTCCTATGAGTGTCATCTGATGAAGATAAATCAAGGTTAGTGATTCATTTTATCTTTATTTATGCTTTTTGTGAATGCTATATTTTGCTGGAAAATGGCTGTGCTTATTGTGGTTGGGTGGAGACCTAACATAATTGTTTGTAGTGCTTTCGCTGAAAAGCCTATTTGAAATCAGACACTTGGGTTGGATTAACAATGATAATAGCTTTAAAATGATATAAGACACGTATGTTGTAGGCATTGTAATTATGAGATTTCTGTGGTTTGAATTTGGCGCCCTCTATTTTCACTGGTAGTTGTCATATCGATCCTGATATCGGGATTGCAGCCATAACAAGTTAAGATCTGGGGAGTTTCCTGGCCATGGACCCAAAATAGCGATGTTTTGTTCCCCGAGCCACTTAGTTATCACTTTTGCCTTATGGCAAGGTGCTCCATCATGCTGGAAAAGGCATTGTTCATCACCAAACTGTTCCTGGATGGTTGGGAGAAGTTGCTCTCGGAGGATGTGTTGGTACCATTCTTTATTCATGGCTGTGTTCTTAGGCAAAATTGTGAGTAAGCCCACTGCCTTGATTGAGATGCAACCCCACACATGAATGGTCTCAGGATGCCTTACTGTTGGCATGACACAGGACTGATGGTAGCGCTCACCTTGTCTTTGCCGGACAAGTTTTTTCCTGATGCCCCAAACAATCGGAAAGGGGATTCAAAAGAGAAAATTACTTTACCCTAGTCCTCATCAGTCCAATCCTTATACCTTTTGCAGAATATCAGTCTGTCCCTGATGTTTTTCCTGGAGAGAAGTGGCTTATTTGCTGCCCTTCTTGACACCAGGCCATCCTCCAAAAGTATTTGCCTCACTGTGCGTGCAGATGCACTCACACCTGCCTGCTGCCATTCCTGAGCAAGCTCTGTACTGGTGGTGCCCCGATCCCGCAGCTGAATCAACTTTAGGAGACGGTCCTGGCGCTTGCTGGACTTTCTTGGGCGCCCTGAAGCCTTCTTCACAACAATTGAACCACTCTCCTTGAAGTTCTTGATGATCCGATAAATGGTTGATTTAGGTGCAATCTTACTGGCAGCAATATCCTTGTTTGTGAAGCCCTTTTTGCGAAAAACAATGATGATGGCACGTGTTTCCTTGCAGGCAACCATGGTTGACAGAGGAAGAACAATGACTCCAAGTACCACCCTCCTTTTGAAGCTTCCAGTCTGTTATTTGAACTCAATCAACATGACAGAGTGATCTACAGCCTTGTCCTTGTCAACACTCACACCTGTGTTAACGAGAGAATCACTGACATGATGTCAGCGGGTCCTATTGTGGCAGGGCTGAATTGCAGTGGAAATGTTTTTGGGGGATTCAGTTCATTTGCAAGGCAAATAGGGACTTTGAAATTAATTGCAATTCATCTGATCACTCTTCATAACATTCTGGAGAATATATAAATTGCCACCATACAAACTAAGGCAGCAGACTTTGTGAATATTAATATTTGTGTCATTCTCAAAACTTTTAGCCGCGACTGTTTGTTTAACAGTTAGCGAAGAGGGTGTAAACTAGCGTTTCAGCATCTCAACCCACAGCTCCAAAGAGCCCAAACAGAGCCAAGTGCCTTGCGGATCACCTGCCGTTGCTCAGCTGTTGCTAATGTGTGCCAATCAGCAGGAACATTTTCCCATCTCCTGTTCTGTGGATGCAGCGGCTATTGCCTCTTTATGGGAATGTGGAACCTATGGCCACCTTCTTGTTTCCCTCGCTCAAGCCTCAATTGCTAGTATGTGATTACCCTGTTTCCCTTCGCAATCACTAACACTGGTATCTTTCTCTGTTCATTCATCCTGTCCCACCCTCTCTTCTACTCTCTGTCCTACAGCATCGGCCTATGCAAACCTGCAGTGGGAGCAGCAGCCCAGGCAGGATGGGAGCCACCCACCTCAGGACTACCCTCACAGGGACCAGCCCCCAGTGGCTGACTATATCCCCCAGCCCAATTACATGGAGGGAGATCATGATCTCATCAAGCCCAAAAAGCTCCTTAATCCAGTGAAAGCCTCCAAAAGCCACCAGGACCTCCAACGAGAGCTGCTAATGAGCCAGAAAAGGTACAACTCCCACCCAATAGAGTCCCATACAAAATCTTGTATGAGACAGCTGATTGAGGTTATTATCCAGCATTCTAGCTATCAGTGTTTTCCAGCTCTTCTGTGTCTACATCTGTGTGTACACACAGGTCAACCTGACAAGGCATTCAGCATTCTAAGCCAAGCCCTCTGTAATGTTTTGCATCACTAATACTCATTTTGTATGAGATGGATTTTCCTACAGTAATGCCCCATTACAGATCCATATGATGACATTAAAGGCACATACCCATATCAAGGCATTACAAAAATAAAGAGATCCAGGATTACTCATAATCACTATATGTACCTAAACATGTACGGATTTACATAAAAGGAGAAGTACATTCTAAAACATAGACATCATTAGTCACGAAAGGTCAGATGACAACTGATCATAATACTACAATGGTGTAATCCCACTTCTCAATTATATAAGCCAAAGGTACTTTATTGTAACAACATAACAAACAGAAAGGATTTGATTTAAAAAGGGTCATAATGATTGAAACAAAGTGTTACAGCATAGGCAAGATTCCCATTTCCCCTCTCTCCCTCTCCTGACTAGAACCCCATAAACTGCCCCTCCAAAATGATTTCTGAAAGGGGTCTTGGAGATCCACTCACAACATATGCTAGTAACTACACTTAAAAGTTCCCAAAATATTTAGTTCCCAGGAGGCAGGATATTTTCAACATGCCAGGTTGGGTACACTCTTGTAAAAAAAAAAGGGTTCCAAAAGGGTTATTCAGAAAACCCTTTTTGTTTCAAGGTAGAACCCGTTTTGCTACCTATAACCAAAAATGGTTCTTCAAAGGGTTCTCCTATGGGGACAGTTGAATAACCCTTTAAGGTTCTAGATAGTACCTTTTTTCTAAAAGAGTTTGGGGGAGATGGGTGTTAATCTCCCCCACCCACTATTTAAAGGGTCTCAAATAGGAATTCTAAATGACTACAGAGAATCAGCTGTGTTTGGATCTTGGGATGAAAAAAATGAAAAAAGTGACAATAGTTCTGTTTGTTCATCTTGAGATGCCATAGCCAGTATACACTTCCTCAAAATACAGTGCCTTGCGAAAGTATTCGGCCCCCTTGAACTTTGCGACCTTTTGCCACATTTCAGGCTTCAAACATAGAGATATAAAACTGTATTTTTTTGTGAAGAATCAACAACAAGTGGGACACAATCATGAAGTGGAACGACATTTATTGGATATTTCCAACTTTTTTAACAAATCAAAAACTGAAAAATTGGGCGTGCAAAATTATTCAGCCCCTTTACTTTCAGTGCAGCAAACTCTCTCCAGAAGTTCAGTGAGGATCTCTGAATGATCCAATGTTGACCTAAATGACTAATGATGATAAATACAATCCACCTGTGTGTAATCAAGTCTCCGTATAAATGCACCTGCACTGTGATAGTCTCAGAGGTCCGTTAAAAGCGCAGAGAGCATCATGAAGAACAAGGAACACACCAGGCAGGTCCGAGATACTGTTGTGAAGAAGTTTAAAGCCGGATTTGGATACAAAAAGATTTCCCAAGCTTTAAACATCCCAAGGAGCACTGTGCAAGCGATAATATTGAAATGGAAGGAGTATCAGACCACTGCAAATCTACCAAGACCTGGCCGTCCCTCTAAACTTTCAGCTCATACAAGGAGAAGACTGATCAGAGATGCAGCCAAGAGGCCCATGATCACTCTGGATGAACTGCAGAGATCTACAGCTGAGGTGGGAGACTCTGTCCATAGGACAACAATCAGTCGTATATTGCACAAATCTGGCCTTTATGGAAGAGTGGCAAGAAGAAAGCCATTTCTTAAAGATATCCATAAAAAGTGTTGTTTAAAGTTTGCCACAAGCCACCTGGGAGACACACCAAACATGTGGAAGAAGGTGCTCTGGTCAGATGAAACCAAAACCCTGAACACACCATCCCCACTGTCAAACATGGTGGTGGCAGCATCATGGTTTGGGCCTGCTTTTCATCAGCAGGGACAGGGAAGATGGTTAAAATTGATGGGAAGATGGATGGAGCCAAATACAGGACCATTCTGGAAGAAAACCTGATGGAGTCTCTGCAAAAGACCTGAGACTGGGACGGAGATTTGTCTTCCAACAAGACAATGATCCAAAACATAAAGCAAAATCTACAATGGAATGGTTCAAAAATAAACATATCCAGGTGTTAGAATGGCCAAGTCAAAGTCCAGACCTGAATCCAATCGAGAATCTGTGGAAAGAACTGAAAACTGCTGTTCACAAATGCTCTCCATCCAACCTCACTGAGCTCGAGCTGTTTTGCAAGGAGGAATGGGAAAAAATGTCAGTCTCTCGATGTGCAAAACTGATAGAGACATACCCCAAGCGACTTACAGCTGTAATCGCAGCAAAAGGTGGCGCTACAAAGTATTAACTTAAGGGGGCTGAATAATTTTGCACGCCCAATTTTTCAGCTTTTGATTTGTTAAAAAAGTTTGAAATATCCAATAAATGTCGTTCCACTTCATGATTGTGTCCCACTTGTTGTTGATTCTTCACAAAAAAATACAGTTTTATATCTTTATGTTTGAAGCCTGAAATGTGGCAAAAGGTCGCAAAGTTCAAGGGGGCCGAATACTTTCGCAAGGCACTGTAGTAAGAATTAATTTAAAAAAATAACTAAAGAAATCTGTCAATAATTTAGACGTTATTGCAGAGGAGATCATAGTTGCGCAATTTTACATTAAGATGTTTGTTGCAGTAATTCTATAGTGAAATTTGCATAAAATGAGTTGTCTATCATTGTATGACAACAAACACTTCATTGAAGAATCCCTAATGTTGACCAATGACCGAAGAAGGGGCAAGGACAATTTTTGTGTGCACGAACAGCCAAAACGAACAAAAACGTCTTAAAATTTTGTCATAATATGCATGAACTTGCCTTAAGGCATATAAAATAGCAAATAACCAAACAGAGCAGTGTTTTCTCTCCATTGAAACCTGTCGTCTGTCTCTCTCTTTCTCTCAACATTCAGATCTCTTTAATTAGCAGGCCAATTAGAAGCCAGTTGTTGCTAGGTGACAACCCCTCAAGATACTGTCCCAATCACTGAGTTGTTGGGAACTGGGCAAATCCCCATGGCTCAAGCACTCCAACCATCCTTTAGGGGACAGTGGGAACTCAAACCTTTAACTTCTTATGGCTGCAGGGGCAGTATTGAGAAGCTTGGATGAAAGGTGTCCAGAGGTACCCAGAGTAAACGGCCTGCTCCTCAGTCCCAGTTGCTAATATATGCATATTATTAGTAGTAGTGGATAGAATACACTCTGAAGTTTCTAAAACGGTTTGAATGATGTCTGTGAGTATAACAGAACTCATATTGCAGGCAAAAACCTGAGAAGAAATCCAAACAGGAAGTGGGAAATCCTAAGGCTTCCACTAGATGTCAAACGTCTTTAGAAACTTGAATGAGGCTTCTACTGTGATGTGGAGCCGGATGGGAGCTGTTTGAGTCAGTGGTCTGGCAGAGAGCCAGGTTCTGGTCACGTGCATTTCACATGATAGCAGGTGATAGCGACCTGCATTCCATTGCATTTCTACAGACAATGGGATTCTCCAGTTGGAACATTATTGAAGATTTATGATAACAACATCCTAAAGATTGATTCTATACTAAGTTTGACAAGTTTCTTCAACCTGTAATATAACTTTTTGAAGCTTTTGTCCGACGTTCGGGTGGACCTCCACAAGCTTTTGGATTTGTGTACTAAACACGCTAACAAAAGTAGCTACTTGGACATAAATTATGGGCATTATCGAACAAAACAAACATTTATTGTCGAACTAGGATTCCTGGGAGTGCATTCTGATGAAGACCATCAAACGTAAGGGAATATTTCTAATGTTATTTCTGATTTCTGTTGACTCCAACATGGCGGAATTTTTTTTTTTTTGAGCGCCGTCTCAGATTATTGCATGGTTTGCTTTTTCCGTAAAGTTTCTTTGAAATCTGACACAGCGGTTGCATTGAGAGGTATATCTATATTTCCATGTCTAACAATTGTATTTATCGACATTTATAATGAGTATTTCTGTAAAATTATGTGGCTCTCTGCAATATCACCGGATGTTTTTGGAACTAGTGAACGTAATGCACCAATGTATACTGAGATTTGTTTTATATAAATATGACCTTAATCAAACAAAACATACATGTATTGTGTAACATTAAGTCCTATGAGTGTCATCTGATGAAGATCATCAAAGGTTAATGATTCATTTTATCTTTATTTGTGCTTTTTGTGACTCCTCTCTTTGGCTGGAAAAATGTCAGAATTTTTCTGTGAGTTGGGGGTGACCTAACATAATCGTTTGTGGTGCTTTCGCTGTGATTACCTTTAAAACGGTATAAGATACATGAATGTTTGAGGAATTTTAATTATGAAATTTCTGTTGTTTTCAATTTGGCGCCCTGCACTTTCACTGGCTGTTGTCATATCGATCCAGTTAACGGAGCCCTAAGAAGTTTTTAAGAGAGCGTGCAAGAGGGCCTTTTATGCCCCTCCAGCCCTGCTGTTTTCTAGTGTTCCTCTTGTTTGTTTCATTATGCAGTTGGATTTGTATTTATAGTCATGGTATTCAGTGATCATAAACATGAATCCAAATCTTTTCCAACATGCAAGAAGAATACAATTATATAATATAATTATACAAATATAATATATAATGGCCCGGAAACCCCATTCCCAGGAAGATAGAATGCAGTACATAACAGTGAAATACCTCCCCTATCTGCTCTTCTCTTTCTGTCATCAATCTACAGTATGTTAATTAATTTTCATGGTGTATCTGAACTTGATTACACTGTAGGTAGTCTGTTAATCAATCAGGTGCTAAATAGGTTAGAATAACCTCATCATCATACAGGAGAGCCAGACCAATCGTTTATAGCCCACTAGTCTAGTAATACATAATTCACTCTAAAGGAAATCTGTTAAAGAAAGGACACGCATGTCTCACCTGCAGCCTCTATTCTAGTAATATGACCATTATTAAACATGTCCACCGTCCAGTGTTGATATGACAGAGAGAGGAAAAACCAGTACACTGAACATGGAGTGTTCTTAGAGTGAGAAATTGGAAGAATATAAAAACATAGAAATGAATTGATAAATGTAGCAGGAATTTCCAGTCTAACATACAGTATTCCATATATGTGCTTGGGGCTATGTAAGGTTATCTTTCACTGAGCCTGCTTTGGTGCTTCTGTCAATGTTCATCTAGAACAAACAGACACCACATCGAGGGACCCATTTGGCCGTGATCAGCAGATTATTATATTTCCCTTGAGATGCACACACATGCATTAGCGTCTGCTTTTCTACAGGCAGGCAGGCAGGCAGATACTCAGAGGTAAGCTGGCATGGCACCATACTTTCAATTAAGCATTTATCTGCAGGGCTTGGGTTGGCACTGCTACTGGTGCTAAGAGGGGTATGGCTGTGAGAGTCAAAGCCCAGAAGAGGCAATCTGTGTTGGGCACCATGACAGAGAGAGCCCTAACAACGCTGGGAGATAAGCCACACCACAGAGGTGGGGGTGCAGGAATTAGGTCATCAAACTGAACAGTCTCTCTTTCTAACTGATTGGTCTCCACTCTCTTTTCTCTGATTGCTTTTTCTCTCCTCCTCTCATTCACTCTCTCGCTGTAGATAAGGCTTTTTATATCATTGAGTGGCATTGATGGCTGGGAGATCTTAGGGGGCGGATAGAAGAGAAAAGAGGGACTAAAAAGCATTGACAACAACACACAGAGAGAAAAAACATCTTTGGGTTCAAATGTCACTCCAGTTCACAATGCTGCGTAGCTAGGAAGGAAACAGGAGCCTATCTATGGATTTCTAAGCAGTGAGGAGGTATAGAGGAGTCAGTGGTCCCAGGGTCATGAGTATAGACAACAGAAACCAGAAAGTAATATAGTGGGCTCAGATATCAGCCCTTTTAATGTGCTATTCTTGTCCTGTGGTTGGCCAGCGAACTATACCTTCCATAGATTTCTTGGGGAAAATAGATTGTAGTCAATACTGGTAGTGTGTTCATTTCATAAACAGGCTGCTGCTATACACAGCAGTTTAGTAGTGTGTGCATGAGAGTGTGTGTGTGCGTGTGTGCGTTTAGACACTACTGCACTGTTGGAGCTAGCATTTCGCTACGACCGCAATAACATCTGCTAAATATGTGTATGTGACCAATAAAATGTGATTTGATTTTTATTTGTTTTGTGTGCAGAGAAGCGGGTGAATGCTGATGAACACAGAATCACTCTATTTTAATCACCTCCATGTTTGTTTGTGTACACCTCTCCGACTTATTCGATGAGCACAGACAAAATTAATGAAAACACTAATCACACCTCCCATAGCAGCCCTCCCTCTATCTGCCACGTAATACAAACCTGTGACTGCACCTCCCTAAGGAAGAAGAAGGCACTACATTCATTTAATTAGCCGTCTCACAGAGGAGAGCTGAGAGGAGGATTGCCAAGAGTCCCACTGTTTTGATTTACATTTGGTTGAGTTGTCAACTAACATGAGTTAAAAGTGAAACCAACCAAAATGTCACCATGTCATTGGATTTAGGTTCAAAGTTAAATCCAACCTAAAAGTTGGATTTAGGTGGATTTTTGCAAATCAAATAAATGTTTCACATTGATTCAACATAATCACGTATTTTGGGGTGAAATGATGAGGAAACAACATGGATTCAACCAGTTTTTGCCCAGTGGAGAGTTCAACACCTATCTTATCCTGAGTGTAATAGTGTGTCACTCTGAAGTTAGCTGATGTGAGATATTGAGGGTAGATATTGAATGTATTCTTTATCAGTTTTAGAGGCCATGTGCAGTGATTGAGTAAATTCAAAGCATATTAACAATTGAGAAGGATGGTTTTTTGCCATCCTGATAGAACAAAGGTCCCACAAAGACTCCTGTTGGCTTTTTCTATCTAATTTGAAAAGAGGCTGCCAATCTAAATGGATTGGTATCACCATAGAGATCCAGAGACACACACAAAAACACAGCTCGTGGATCACCAGTCCCTAGCCCGCTCATGTTAGGACTACAGGAGCCTTTATCAGCAGGAAATGTTGCTTTAGGCTACTTCTACGCAATTGTTGTTTACTAAACTGCAACTCAATCCTTTCACGTTTGGTTGTATCAATAGGTGAGGACAGGATATCAGATGACAGAGCAAAATCAGAATTTTGCATTTGGCATGATAAGAGTGACCTCTGCTGGAGACAAGATGAAAACATTGAAGTTAAATTCAAATGCATATGACCTTAGTAAATACCTTCTGTCCCGCCGGCTCATAGGGGTGGTGTTGTTGGTGTGGAGTCTAAGCCGGAGCTGCAGCGAGTGTTAGAGGCCAGGAAGAGGGAAAAAGTGATAAAGCAGAGGAAGGAAGAAGATGAGGCCAGAAAGAAGATCTCTCCTCTGGAACAAGAGCTCCTCAAGAGGAAGGATAAGCTAGAAGTGGTAGGAATCATCAATCGGTCAATAAAATTATATTGCTATAGAACATTTTACAAAGGCATCAGTCACAAATTGATTGAAAAAACTCCCTTTTGTTTCTGATACAGTTGGAGAAGGAGCAGGAAAAACAAGAGGAGACAGTGAAAGCCCCAGAGTTTGTCAAGGTCAAGGAGAACTTGAGACGTACGTCCTTTCACAGTAATGGAGAGAAAGAGGTGTAGAGACCAACCGGTCCAGGTATACAATTTAGTTGGAATCTGCTGGAGTTTGCACACAAGTGTGTATTATACGTGTGAATGGACAAAGAACTGCTGTGATGTGCTCCTCTGACTGCATAACTCAGACAACAGCAAGGAACTTCTACCTGTTACAAGGACTGGTCGACAAGCCATGACACAATGCCTTCACTATCCTACTCAGAGCAGAGACACAGGGAGAGACAGAGAAGGAAGGTTGACTCTGCATTGGGCTACTGTTACAGTCAGTAACATAGGCCAAACTATAGCTGTGACATCTCAATCCAGAGTAACTGGCATGAGTGTGAGGGTCAAAGAGGGGAGCAGCTATTCACTAGTGGACATAGTGTTCCGGATTGCAACGACTCTAGAAATAAAGCCAAAGTGGGTGTTCTTCTACAGTGTCACAGCAGTGGCTACTTTTCATTTTAAGCTGTGTATATCCAAGAGTCATTCTCTAGGATACAGTATAAAAAGCACACTGTACCTGCACATACAATCAATACAGAGTGTTAACAGGAAACAATCCAATTAACTTAATGGCACATTCAAAATCTTCTCATGCAATTTAAGGTCACGCATCTCAATGTGAATTCTCTCACAGAGAAAGTTCCTATCCCTAACAGTGCCTTCCTAGTTGCATGTCATCATAATCCAAAAGTTCAAAACAAGAAAAGCTATCATTATAAAACTGTATACTATCAATCATTTAATGTCACCTGGGCATCATATAGAGTACTGTATGTAGGTGAATGTGAGTGTTGGTGTGATTTTGAAGAGACACAAGAGGCACAGATATTTATATTACCTCCAACCCCATCTCACCTTCTTTTTTTTGGAACATTTACATGTTTTGGAAAGTGATATTTATGTTTTGTGTGTGAGACAAGGTAGATATTCTCACATTTGTAATTCTATCACAGCTATTTTTAAATAGTATTATGTAGCGATACACAATTAAATGCAATCAGTTGAATAATCTTATTTCAAAACGGCACTTTAGAAAATGAAATGATGTATCTGAATATGTATTTTAGTGATCAATTATGAATTAGTCATTTTTTAAATAATGATGATTAAGTTTGAATTTGTTTTTATCCTGATTGCGTATATTTGTATTTTTGTGTTTTTTTACACCACATATTGTTCTCTGCCTTTACTGACTCCTGAACCACTTACAATGTTTAATGGTATAAAACTGTACATGATATAAACATGAAGACATTACTTCTCGTTTATTTTTCAGTCTCTTCATTGCATAAACGTACGACTTTATTAATGTATGATTATTTCAATAGCTTTAATAACAGCAATATGATTGTTATGAAGAACAATAAAAGATCAAATTACTACATATCTGAGAAGGGAGGTACAAAGGGCTTAAGTAAGATTGCTTTTCTTTCTAAGAAAATAAATAAAGGACTAACACTGCATTGATAGTAGCACTGTGACCATTCATTTGGATGGAGAATGTCTAGACTCAATGGTAGTTTATTGAATGCTGTTGAAGAAGAAATTAATATTTGGTGAGCTACATTAGAGAGACAAACACACCACTTGATCCAGCCTTCTACCATCATGGCTGAAAGTTCTAGAAAAACAAAGTTCCATCAGTAAGTTCGCAACAGTGTATCGAGTTTAGTGTCCTTATTGGGTCCATTTAGGCAGAGCCAGGAAGCTGTCTCTTGTGCCAAACAACCAGAACACAGGGCACTCACTACAGTGCCACTTCCCATGGAATGTTACAAACCAGAAAGTAAGATGCTGAGCAACATCGTCAAGGCTGGAATTCTGGACCGGTGACACCTGAACAGGTAAACAAGCCAAAGCCTGGGAGAGAGTGAGTGGCAACTCTGCTAAGCCTTCATTAAGATAGGAAGATTGTGGCAGTACAGAGTACATTGTCACTGAAATTCTAAAGATGTGTCTGTCTGTGACATTTTTGTATCGGTTTGAGCCCTCAATGTAATATCCAATATTATATGACCAACCATGCAAATTCTCCAAGGTATCCAATGGAATGGTTTCATGAGAGTAGGATTTTTGCCCTGAGAGAATAGTGAAATGCACGAGAGAATGATTCAGAATCAGTCCCTGACCTAAGAATACTTGATGGCTATGAGTAATACAGACAGAATATCTCGTTTGAAAATGATTTTTATGGTGATTTGACAAATTATGCTAATTATATTTCCACAGGGGTGAGGACATCGACTCTAGGCGTTTTGCTAAGCATTGCGAGACACCATTAGACATAGTCCCCTGTGCCCTCACTAAATTCTTTGGCCCCATAATTATGGGGGTAGAGTAATGCGACACTCTGCATCACAAGAAGACTCTTTGTCCTCAAACCACTATCACCCTCCTGTGTGCTTAATCCTAAAGAATCTTCAGGATCCGATTTGTAGTGCTCCGCTACACAAGAGCCAAATTGTTTCAATGTTGCCTTGGTGAACCTGAACTGAAGGGTAGTGCGAATGGAACACCTATAATGAAAGTGCCCACATTCAGCCCTGACTCCTGAGTAATAGCTGAGTAATAGAATTTGCTATTCTTAACAAAGTGACTAAATACAGCAGTGGAAGTATCCTATTTTAGATTATACTATAGAAACCGATAACTACCGATAAGTTCAGCCAGATAAGCAATTTCTACTTTTTAAATAGAACACAACAGAAATATGTTACTTACAACTAGTCTGTGTCATAACTGTTGTAGCGATGAGGTATTTACGTGATACACACCATGTTACATTTGTGTCTGCTCTTCAGTTTGATTAGTGCAGAGATGTGTGATTGTTTATATATTTTTCCTTATTGAACAAGCTAATTTGACCTTAAATTAAGCTGCTCGTGGTGCATCCATAAGTAAATGCTTAGAAATAGAGCACCCTCTTTGGCCTTGTTCCACCTGTCTAGATTCTACACAGACACACACATACACATGCTCACACACACACACGATGAACGGTGTTGTTGAGGTGCTTGGGGGGGGGGGGGGGGGGCGTGGTGTTTTCTCAGGTAACATACAAAGAGCTAGGGCTTTTAGGGGCATTGCACTTTGCTTGTTGAGAGGCAATGAGGCTGTGTATGGATATTGCGGTGCCACTGCTGGCTATGGTGCACATGACCTACATCTGTGAAGCAGGTAAGAGTCCATATATTACCTGTATTATAAGTATCTTTAAACCCCTGAACTGGAAACAGCTCAGTTACAGGTGTTTCAAGAACACTCAGGTAGTACTGAATAGAAACAAGTAATGGAATTGGTCATTTAATTGCCACATGAGGGTTTCAAAGCACCTTATAATGGCTATACAAGTAAGTTATTGTAACATCTGTCTCTCTGTAAGACTCAGAGCTGGTGATCCATATCAAAGTGATGGTGTTGCAAGGACAAAAGAAAAACAAATATATGGAGTAAAAATAGACTCATATTTGATTTGATATTATTTGACTTGGTTCTATCACTATTTTCACCATTGTCATCCGATACTACATTTGACATTGATATTTTAGTTACTTAGGACATTATTCCTATGGACATTAAGTACTGTGTGTTGGTGCAAATATTCCTCTGTGGGTTTTTTGTTGTTTTTGTAGCTCTGCTGAGGAAATCCACAGCGGCTGACTTCCTAAGACCAGTAAGAGAGAAGCGTGCTGCAGAGTGTTTCCCTGCAGGCTGCAGTATGGAGGACAGTGATGCTGAGGAGCTACTGGAGGCCAACTCACACTACGTGAGTTCAGGCTGGCAGACACACTGGAGTATAGACAGTAAATATGGGTCACCCAATATTATAGTCTTACTCAAATTCATGCTACAGTGTTCCTCCTTTTAGGATGGCTAAATCAAAGCTAGAACTGATTAAATCTGTTTCAGCTAACTGGGTCTCTACTGAAATGTTTTATTTTATCAATGTATACGGGCCACAGACTGAGAAACACGGCTCTGTAAGTTGATCCTCCAGGGCAGTGGTGCATCTACCACTACTGCACTCTAACATACAAGAGAACAAAGACAAGTCAGGACATTGACCCTGACATCTGTTTCATTTGCACCAACTTGAAATATCACATTTCTAGTATGAGAACTGTTACTAGACCTGAACTTGAACAACTCTGACTAACTCACCAACAGACAGAAATAATATGCAGTACTTTATATTTTGTAAAACCATAAAGCCATCTATGTGTAACGCAATTTGTGAGGATTAAATAACTTTCTGAATTCGCAGAAGGACAGTCCAAAGATGCTGTTGAATGGTGGCACTGGGGCAGGGGTGAACTCGGTAAGTTCCAAATTTCCACGTTTTTTAATGGAAAACAAGGTTCACACAGTCCATAATATTTCGTTTTCTGGTTCTTGTTTTCAGAGTCCTGGTAGTGAGGCTACGGTGGAGGAAGGCTCAGGGATGTAGCCCTGGGATGTACTGTTGCATCATCAGGCCAACGCCAGGAGAACTGCAGCAGACAGACAGGAGATGCATGGGTCTTATCTATAACGAATGACAAAATGCAAGGCCAAATATTCCACATTATTAATCATTATCTTTTGGGATGGGTGGAATTATAAAAACTTTAAATAATGGAAATGTAGAATTCCAAGGTCTTTGTGAAAGATGGATTTATTTTAATATTGTTATTGTCTCTGCTTTGTCAAACCATTGGATTTATGATTTGGGAGTCTACTAAGATTTGTTTCACAGTACTTCTTGATTTTTAACAAAAAACGGCTAACACTTGTTATATTAGTTAAAGAATCATATAATTGCCTACCTTCATATTGGTGCTTCGTAAGAATGGTGCTCAGTACCTCATTTATTTTGCAAGTTATCTTTGTAGAATCATAGATCTTAAACTGCATAGGTACAGCTCTTTATAAGCCATGAATTGTCCAAAGGAAATATTTCCCACTTTGACAATTAAGAATGGTAAAACTTGAACTATGAGAAGTAATTGAAGTTGATATACTAAATGATATTATGTGGAGCAATGGAAAATATTTGTATAATATTTTGACAATGTACTTTTTGAAGATTTGCAAACAAAATGCTTTTACCATTTACAACTAATTTTACAATATTCCATTGTAATGTGCCTACTCCCAAGTCAAAAATTATAGGGAATTATCCCTGACCTGTATCACCTGTATTTAAACATCCAACTTACTGATTTAGAAATATATAGGCAGGCCTACTTTAGAAATGTCTGTGTAAATATCTCAATAAATGCATATTTTAATCAATTGTTGTTAGATAACTTTTGTATATGTGGTGTCCAAGATATTACCAACATAGATTGGGGAAATGAAAATATGTGCTATTAAGTGTGAGGCAATATTATTTCACATGAAGAGATCAATGGAAACAGCTATGTAAGCCTGTGAAGAGGTAACATAAACAGATATCTGCAATATAGAATGAACCATCTCTACACCTGTGAAGACAAAGGGCCTTTTTTTAAATGTGTAAATCTGAACTATCTGTGTATATCAAGACTCTGCTTCCCTCCTCAGGTAAAATATGAAACCTCAGGAAAAAGATGAAACCATGCTTAGAAACATGACTCAGAAAGGAACATCACATATTACTGATTAGATAGAATAACTATCCAAAACAATACATGCATGTAATCTTCATCCCATGCATGTAAGAGATCACTTGTTCACAGTGGAAATTCCTTTTCCTACCAGGAGAGAGAAACTGCATGTGAATCTAATTCTATCTGCACCTGTCCATTGTCCTCCCCAGCTCTAGCAACTCAGTGAAAGCATGTTGACAAGGGGTGGCTGGGCTGGTCCATACAAGGCTATCAGGGAGAACTACAGTATGGACACCAGACACCGTGTTCTGACACTGTTCCTACCTGTCCCTGGTGAGATGTTGTTAGGAGAAGCCAGGCAAGGAAGTATGGAGGTCTGTCAGCTATACCGTGGGAGAAGAAACGCTCCAGCGAGTCGGAAAATTGATCATGTCGAGAGCTGGGCTTGGGAAAGGAATGGGAGAGGGGTTGTAAGAATGGAGGTCTGAGAAAAAAGGAACACCAGAAAAACCAACAGGACAGACAAAGGGTACTTTGATTTTCTAGAATGTAAACTGCTAGAGCTATTGTTAGCCCTCTGCTTTAGTGAGTTAGGGTTTTCATCCTTGTAAATAAGAATTTGTTCTTAACTGACTTGCCTAGTTAAATAAAGGTTAAATAAAAATAAAATAAAAATCCCATGAGCTAGATAGTAATCTGGACCGGAGCACATAAAAGGACGTTGTACATTTGTTTTTTAAGTCATCTTATTGTCATGCAGGATCTTTTCATGCTCAATGTCATAAAGCAAAAGTAAACTTTATTTTGTTATTTTGGCTCCAGAAAAACCAATGGATCAATGTGACTGAGTGGGTTCAAACCAAGGTCTCCTATGCACCACAAACATTGGGCTCGTTTGAGTGGTAAGGCTGAAGCAACCGACTGCAGACGAGAGTCGAAGAGTAATGTCGGGGGAGGTGCATTTGCAACAGGAAAAATGCATCATGGCAGTTTGCCGTTGTTTATAAAAGTGTTTTCTTTTTAATGTTGAAACCCCCATATTACACACTCACAAACTGTTAATATATGTGTGTGCATTGTACTTTGAATTCAATTGGTGAGCAAGCTTCACATATCACATTCAGTTGTACATTGAAGTCTACACATGAATCGCGGCAAAGCTGGTTCCCGTTTCAGTCAAGTCTTTGGTCAAGCTAAACAAGTAAAACAAAAACACCCTATATAGAGCCTTCCACAATGCAGGCGCTGGCTGCAGGAGGAAGTTAATGAAGAGCAACAGCAGAAACTTGCAGTCAACTACAGTCAACTTCATGACCTTTGAACACTTGGTTTTTGTAGTTTATGTTGTTGTCATGTAGACACAAGATGGACAATATTTTTGGAAGGTGGTGACTGACTTTGTGTTAGACTGCTGAGCAAAAGTCTAGGGCCAAGATTCAATCAGATCAAGCGGTGTCGGTGGTGGAACTGCATTGGAGGTGGGAAATTGGTGAGCAGCTGCTCTTGTGATTATTGTCACAAAGCTCCACTCGCGTTAGAAGTTCAGAACGATAATGTGTAGGCTATGTAAAAAATCATTCAAACTAAATAATGAGGATTTCTATCATCTTAATCGAGGTGTACATTGCATCTCTCATTCCAGTGTTGGAACTTGTGAACAAGGCTGCATGGGATTTCTGTTAATGTGACGTGCAGCAAATGGCAATGTCTGCTTTAGGTGTAATGCTGGGAGCCACTTGTGGATTTGACAGCTCTAATGCAGTTCCACCTCTGACACCATCAAAACATCTGCTATTCGGATGTTGGCTAAAGCGGATCTGATAGAATCTAGCCCTAGCCCTAACTGTGGGTGTGTTCAAGTGGTAAGCCTAACAAAGCCGACTGTAGACGAAAGTCAGTGAGTGAAGTCGGGGGTCGGGGGCATCTGTGATCAACATAGCTGCTATTGTTTATATACATTTTTCTTTTGTTCTAAATAAACTTTTCTATACTCACATATCACACACTCACAAACTGAAAACACAACATGTAAACAATTAATTGGTCAGATCTCTCTCAAATGTCACTTTCATTTGTAGCTTTAGAATCGCAGCAAAGTTGGATCATGTTTCAGTCACGTCTTTGGCCAAGTTCGGGTGGGTCAAACAAAAACACCCTAATGATTGGTTGACAAACAATGCCTCCCACAATTCAGGTGATGGCTGCATGGTGCAGGTGGTGAAAAACAACTAAAGCGACTTTAATGTGATTTTTGTCAAGTTCATGCAGTCGACATATAGTCGAAAGTCAGACAATACTTTTACCCATAATGCAACACACTTTGAAAGGCAGTGATCAACATCTTGACAAAAGTGATCCATTCCAACGTGCCCTGTCTGAAAACCATATAACATGTTTGGCTGCCAGTAGCTAGGTTTCCATCCAATTTTTCTACCAGAGATGTGTTTCACCCCAAAAAATTGCAGACCACACAACATATCATCGCTTGACTCTTACTTTGATATGATGGTTATTATCAACTAAATGTTTAGTTGTCACATGCGCCAAATACAACAGGTATAGATAGACCTAATTGTGAAATACTTACTCATGAGCCCTTAACCAACAATGCAGAAATGTTTAAGTAAGTAAGTTAAGTAAGTAAGAAAAATTTGCTAAATAAACCAAAGGAAAAATAGTAACACAATTAAATAACAATAATGAGGCTATATACACTGCTCAGAAAAATAAAGGGAACACTAAAATAACACATCCTAGATCTGAATGAATGAAATATTCTTATTAAATACTTTTTTCTTTACATCGTTGAATGTGCTGACAACAAAATAACACAAAAATGATCAATGGAAAGCATCCGCCAACTCCTGGACAGTCTGTGGTGCAACGTGGCGTTGGTGGATGGAGCGAGACACGATGTCCCAGATGTGCTCAATTGGATTCAGGTCTGGGGAACGGGTGGGCCAGTCCATAGCATCAATGCCTTCCTCTTGCAGGAACTGCTGACACACTCCAGCCACATGAGGTCTAGCATTGCCTTGCATTAGGAGGAACCCAGGGCCAACCGCACCAGCATATGGTCTCACAAGGGTTCTGAGGGTCTCATCTCGGTACCTAATGGCAGTCAGGCTACCTCTGGCGAGCACATGGAGGGCTGTGCGGCCCCCCAAAGAAATGCCACCCCACACCATGACTGACCCACTGCCAAACCGGTCATGCTGGAGGATGTTGCAGGCAGCAGAACGTTCTCCACGGCGTCTCCAGACTCTGTCACGTGTGCTCAGTGTGAACCTGCTTTCATCTGTGAAGAGCACAGGGTGCCAGGGGCGAATTTGCCAATCTTGATGTTCTCTGGCTTATGCCAAACATCCTGCACGGTGTTGGGCTGTAAGCACAACCCCCACCTGTGTCGGGCCCTCATACCACCCTCATGGAGTCTGTTTCTGACCCTTTGAGCAGACACATGCACATTTGTGGCCTGCTGGAGGTCATTTTGCAGGGCTCTGGCAGTGCTCCTCCTTGCACAAAGGCGGAAGTAGCGGTCCTGCTGCTGGGTTGTTGCCCTCCTACGGCCTCCTTCACGTCTCCTGATGTACTGGCCTGTCTCCTGGTAGTGCCTCCATGCTCTGGACACTACGTTGACAGACACAGCAAACCTTCTTGCCACAGCTAGCATTGATGTGCCATCCTGGATGAGCTGCACTACCTGAGCCACTTGTGTGGGTTGTAGACTCCGTCTCTTGCTACCACTAGAGTGAAAGCACCGCCAGCATTCAAAAGTGACCAAAACATCAGCCAGGAAGCATAGGAACTGAGAAGTGGTCTGTGGTCACCACCTGAAGAACCACTCCTTTATTGGGGGTGTCTTGCTAATTGCCTATAATTTCCACCTGTTGTCTATTCCATTTGCACAACATCATGTGAAATGTATTGTCAATCAGTGTTGCTTCCTAAGTGGACAGTTTGATTTCACAGAAGTGTGATTGACTTGGAGTTACATTGTGTTGTTTAAGTGTTCCCTTTATTTTTTTGAGCAGTGTATATATACAGTGCCTTGCGAAAGTATTCGGCCCCCTTGAACTTTGCGACCTTTTGCCACATTTCAGGCTTCAAACATAAAGATATAAAACTATATTTTATTGTGAAGAATCAACAACAAGTGGGACACAATCATGAAGTGGAACGACATTTATTGGATATTTCAAACTTTTTTAACAAATCAAAAACTGAAAAATTGGGCGTGCAAAATTATTCAGCCCCTTTACTTTCAGTGCAGCAAACTCTCTCCAGAAGTTCAGTGAGGATCTCTGAATGATCCAATGTTGACCAAAATGACTAATGATGATAAATATAATCCACCTGTGTGTAATCAAGTCTCCGTATAAATGCACCTGCACTGTGATAGTCTCAGAGGTCCGTTAAAAGCGCAGAGAGCATCATGAAGAACAAGGAACACACCAGGCAGGTCCGAGATACTGTTGTGAAGAAGTTTAAAGACGGATTTGGATACAAAAAGATTTCCCAAGCTTTAAACATCCCAAGGAGCACTGTGCAAGCGATAATATTGAAATGGAAGGAGTATCAGACCACTGCAAATCTACTAAGACCTGGCCGTCACTCTAAACTTTCAGCTCATACAAGGAGAAGACTGATCAGAGATGCAGCCAAGAGGCCCATGATCACTCTGGATGAACTGCAGAGATCTACAGCTGAGGTGGGAGACTCTGTCCATAGGACAACAATCAGTCGTATTTTGAACAAATCTGGCCTTTATGGAAGAGTGGCAAGAAGAAAGCCATTTCTTAAAGATATCCATAAAAAGTGTCGTTTAAAGTTTGCCACAAGCCACCTGGGAGACACACCAAACATGTGTAAGAAGGTGCTCTGGTCAGATGAAACCTAAATTGAACTTTTTGGCAACAATGCAAAATGTTATGTTTGGCGTAAAAGCAACACAGCTCATCACCCTGAACACATCATCCCCACTGTCAAACATGGTGGTGGCCTGCTTTTCTACAGCAGGGACAGGGAAGATGGTTAAAATTGATGGGAAGATGGATGGAGCCAAATACAGGACCATTCTGGAAGAAAACCTGATGGAGTCTGCAAAAGACCTGAGACTGGGACGGAGATTTGTCTTCCAACAAGACAATGATCCAAAACATAAAGCAAAATCTACAATGGAATGGTTCAAAAATAAACATATCCAGGTGTTAGAATGGCCAAGTCAAAGTCCAGACCTGAATCCAATCGAGAATCTGTGGAAAGAACTGAAAACTGCTGTTCACAAATGCTCTCCATCCAACCTCACTGAGCTCGAGCTGTTTTGCAAGGAGGAATGGGAAAAAATGTCAGTCTCTCGATGTGCAAAACTGATAGAGACATACCCCAAGCGACTTACAGCTGTAATCACAGCAAAAGGTGGCGCTACAAAGTATTAACTTAAGGGGGCTGAATAATTTTGCACGCCCAATTTTTCAGCTTTTGATTTGTTAAAAAAGTTTGAAATATCCAATAAATGTCGTTCCACTTCATGATTGTGTCCCACTTGTTGTTGATTCTTCACAAAAAAATACAGTTTTATATCTTTATGTTTGAAGCCTGAAATGTGGCAAAAGGTCGCAAAATTCAAGGGGGCCGAATACTTTCGCAAGGCACTGTATATATGTGTGTGTGTTTTTTGTGTGTCCATGTATGTGTGTTGGAGCGTCAGTGTAGTATGTGTGAGTGAGTGGTCAGAGTCCAGTGAGTGTACATCAAGCCTGTGCAAGAGAGTCAGTGCAAATAATAACAATAAATAATAATAAAATAAGGGGGTCAATGTAAATAGTCCTTGTAGCCATTTTATTAACTGTTCAGCTCTCTTATGCCTTGGGGGTAGAAGCTGATATGGAGCCTTTTGGTCCCAGACTTTGCACTTCGGTACCACTTGCCATGCGGTAGCAGAGAGAACAGTCTATGACTTGGGTGTCTGGAGTCTTTGACAATTTTTTAGGACCTTCCTCTGGGTGACTACATCATGAATCTGGTTGAGAGACTACCAAGAGTGTGCAAAGCTGTCCTCAAGGCAAAGGGGATACCTAGTCAGTTGTCCAACTGAATGTATTCAACTGAAATGTGTCTTCCGCATTTAACCCAACCCCTCTGAATCAGAGAGGTGCGGGGGCTGCCTTAATCAACGGGTGGCTACTTTGAAGAATCTCAAATATAAAATAGATTTGGATTTGTTTAACACTTTTCTGGTTACTACATGAATCCATAAGTGTTATTTCATAGTTTTGATATCTTCACTATTATTTTACAATGTAGAAAATATTAAAAATAAAGAAAATCCCTTGAAGGAGTAGGTATGTCCAATCTTTTGACTGGTACTGTATATAGGGCAGCAGTCCTTTTTTTTATATGCCAGCTGATTCGTGATTTTGACTGGCTGAGAAAAGCTGCCTGCCTCTCTCTCGTCACGACTCCCGACCCCTACGCGTTCATTACTATGGGACAGTTGGAGATCGAATTTGAATATTGAAACAATGCTGCAAATGTTGGAAAGACAGAGAGCAAGGTTTATACAAATCTCCGCTGTTGAAAACTAAATGTTAGTCTAAAAGAAATGTGAGATAATGTCTACATGCTTTTTATGGTGGAGATCAAGTTTGTAACTTCCCTGCCTGTGATGATGAGACAGTGGATTGCGCAGTCAGATGGAACAGGATAAATAGGCATTTTAACGTCAGCGATTTAGCCGGTGGTAAACTTGTGGAATAGACACTGGATGGAATACACTTTTAACCAATCAACATTCAGAATTAGACCCACCCGTTGTATAATTACGCTCTAGATAACAAGTAAACAGACTAACCAGCTCTGCTAGGGTAAGTAAAATGGTCAGAGAGCATCCTGCCGGGCTGTATTACCGCCTGGTATGGCAACTGCACCACCCACAAGCGCAGGGCTTTCCAGAGGATTGTGGGGTCTGCACAACGCATCACAGGGGGCAAACTACCTGCCCTCTAGGACACCTACAGCACCCAATGTCACAGGAAGGCCAAAAAGATCATCAAGGACAACAACCACCCTAGCCACTGCCTGTTCACCCTGCTGACATTCAGAAGGTGCGGTCAGTACAGGTGCATCAAAGCTGGGACCAAGAGACTGAAAAACAGCTTCTATCTCAAGGCCATCAGACTGTTAAACAGCCATCACCAGCACAGAGAGGCTGCTGCCTCGGTACAGACTTTAAATCACTGGCCACTTTAATAAATGGAAAACTAGTAACTTTAATAATGCCACTTTAATAATGTTAACATATCTTGCATTATTCATCTCATATGTATATACTGTATTCTAATCTATCTTTTGCATCTTAGCACATGCCGCTCTGACATTGCTCATCTATATATTTATATTTATATATTCTTATACCATTCCTTTACTTAGATTTGTGTGTATTAGGTATTTATTGTGGAATTGTTAGAAATTACTTGTTAGATATTGCTGTACTGTTGGAACGAGAAGCACAAGCATTTCACTATACTCGCAAAAACATTTGCTAACCATGTGTGGTGACCAATAAAACTTGATTTGATTTGAGGTGTTCTCTCATTTGTGTCTAGAAGTAGTTAGCAAGCGAGACAACTTTAGCCAGTTAGCTTGGGTGCTTGACTACCTTTGTGAAAGATGCTCAGATCAACCCTACTCCTCAGCCAGCATGTCCCGTGTCAATAGTGTAGAATGCGCTCTGAAATTACAAACAGACCATCTGACAAAGGTCGGAATTTATTTACGACCCAGAGCGCCCTGTGACACACTGGAGTCAATTTATGAAAGCATCCTTGGTTATCAATTAAATGTATTTGGCATCTATCAAATGGGAAGCCAGGCAAGCTCCCATTAAGATGTTAAAATGTAGGTTGGGACAAACATGCATTGGCAGGCAAACTGCAGAAGGACAAGCAGGCAGGCCATTATTCCACATCGTTTGTTGCAACCTTGTCTAAGAGCATTTTATAATATTCTCAACGTTTATCGGTGACACTCCATTTAGTATAATTCAGTGCATTCGGAAAGTCATCAGACCCCTTTATTTTTGTTCCACATTTTTTTCTGCTACAGCCTTCTTCTCAAATTGATTACATGTTCAATCTACATACAGCTCTCTGGAGTAGGTTTTCATGAAGGATCTCTCTGTACTTAGCTCCCTTCATCTTTCCCTCGACCCTGACTAGTCTTCCCGTTGAAAAACATACCCACAGCATGTTGCTGCCCCCACCATTTAAAAAAAATGTAACTAGGAAAGTCAGTTGAGAACAAATTCTTATTTACAATGACGGCTTACCGGGGAACAGCGGGTTAACTGCCTTGTTCAGATGCAGAATGACCAATTTTTCCCCCGGCAGGATAGAGAAGTTACGTCTGGTAAAACGAGGGGCATGGGTGTGTGTCTATTTGTCAATAACAACTGGTGTCTAATATTGAAGAAGTCTCGAGGTATTGCTCGCCTGAGGTAGAGTAGCTTATAATAAGCTGTACACAACACTATCTACCAAGAGAGTTTTCATCTATATTATTCGTAACCGTCTATTTACCACCACAAACCGATGCTGGCACTATAACCGCACTCAACCAGCCATAAGCAAACAAGAAAATGCAGGCAACATCCACATCGAGCTAAAGGCTAGAGCTGCCGCTTTCAAGGAGCAGGACACTAATCCGTCCGTTTATAAGAAATCCCGTTATGCCCTCATACAAACCATCAAACAAGCAAAGTGTCAATACAGGATTAAGATTGAATCCTACTACACAGGCTCTGACGCTTGTTGGATGTGGTAGGGCTTGAAAATTGTTACAGACTACAAAGGGAAACCTAGACACGAGATGCCCAGTGACGTGAGCCTACCAGACAATCTAAATGCCTTTCATGCTAGCTTCGAGGCAAGAAACACTGAAGCGGGGATGAGAGAACCAGCTGTTCTGGACGATTGTGTGATAACGCTCTCAGTAGCCGATGTGAGAAAGACATTTAATCAGGTCAACATTCACAAAGCCGCGGGGCCAGATGGATTACCAGGACGTTTACTCAAAGCATGCTTGGACCAACTGGCAAGTGTCTTCACTGACGTTTTCAACCTCTCCCTGACCGAGTCTGTAATACATACACCACCAAATTGTTTGTGCTTTTCATGTCGGTAGCCGCGAAGTGCTTTGAAAGTCTGGTCATGGCTCACATCAACAGCCTCCTCCTGGATACCCTAGACCCACTACAATTCTCATACCTCACCAACACATCCACAGATGACGCATCTCAATCACACTCCACACTGCCCTTTCCCACCTGGACAAAAGGAATACCTGTGTGAGAATGCTGTTCATTGACTACAGTTCACCCACGACTGCGTGGCCAAACACGACTCCAACACCATCATTAAGTTTGATAATGACATGTGGCAGGCCTGATCACCGACAACAAGGAGACAACCTATAGGGAGGAGATCTCTCTCTCTCTCAATGTGACCAAGACAAAGGAGCTGACCATGGAGCTGACCGTGGACTACAGGAAAAGGCAAACCGAACAGGCCCCCATTAACATCGACGGGGCTGTAGTGGAGCGGGTCGAGAGTTTCAAGTTCCTTGATGCCCACATCACCAACAAACTATTACAGTCCAAACACACAGAGACAGTCGTGAAGAGGGCACGACAACACCTTTTTCCCCTCAGGAGACTGAAAAGATTTAGCATGGGTCCCCAGATCCTCAAAAAGTTATACAGCTGCACCATCGACAGGATCCTGACCAGTTCCATCACCGCCTGGTACGGCAACTGCTCGGCATCTGACCGCAAGGCGCTACAGAGGGTAGTGCGTGTGGCCCAGTATATCACTGGGGACGAGGTTCCTTTCATCCAGGACCTATATAAACTCAGCAAAAAAATAAAGGATCTCTCAAAGTCAACTGCATTTATTTTCAGCAAACTTAACATGTGTAAACATTTGTATGAACAGAACAAAATTCAACAACTGAGACATAAACTGAACAAGTTCCACAGACATGTGACTCACAGAAATGGAATAATGTGTCCATGAACAAAGGGGGGGGGGGGGTCAAAATCAAAAGTTAGAGTCAGTATCTGGTGTGGCCACAAGCTGCATTAAGTACTGCAGTGCATCTCCTCCTCATGGGCTGCGCCAGATCTGACAGTTCTTGCTGTGAGATGTTAAGCCACTCTTCCAACAAGGCACCTGCAAGTTCCCGGACATTTCTGGGGGGAATGGCCCTAGCCCTCCGATCCAACAGGTCCCAGACGTGCTCAATGGGATTGGGATCCGGGCTCTTCGCTGGCCATGGCAGAACACTGATATTCCTGCCTTGCAGAAAATCATGCACAGAACGAGCAGTATGGCTGGTGGCATTGTCATGCTGGAGGGTCATGTCAGGATAAGCCTACAGGAAGGGTGTCACATGAGAGAGGAGGATGTCTTCCCTGTAACGCACAGCGTTGAGATTGCCTGCAATGACAACAAGCTCAGTCCGATGATGCTGTGACACACAGCCCCAAACCATGACGGACCCTCCACCTCCAAATCGATCCATCTCCAGAGTACAGGCCTCGGTGTAACGCTCATTCCTTCGACGATAAATGCGAATCAGACCATCATCCCTGGTGAGACAAAACCGCAACACAAATGGCTCCTTAACAGCTTCTACCCCCAAGCCATAAGACTGCTGAACAATTAATCAAATGGCCACCAAACTATTTACATTGGTACCGTCCCCCGCATAAAAAATTTTACACTGCTGCTAAATTACCTCGACTAACCTTTACCCCCGCACATTGACTCGGTACCGGTACCCCCTGTATATAGCCTTGTTATTGTTATTTTATTGCGTTACTATTTATTCTTTTTAACTTAAGTTTATTTGGTAAATATTTTCTTAACTCTTTCTTGAATTGCACTGTTTAAGGGCTTGTAAGTAAACATTTCACAGTACACATGTTGTATTCGGTGCATGTGGGTTAGGGTTAGGGTTAGGGTTAAGTTCGATTTGATTGGTAGAGTTCTGTAGAGATGGTTGTCATTCTAGGAGGTTCTCCCATCTCCACAGAGGAACTCTGGAGGTTAATTAGTGACCATCGGGTCTTGGTCACCTCCCTGACCAAAGCCCTTCTCCCCTGATTGCTCAGTTTGGCCGGGCAGCTTGATCTAGGAAGTCTTGGTGGTTCCAAACTTCTTCCATTTAAGAATGATGGAGGTCACTGTGTTCTTGGGGACATTCAATGCTGCAGACATTTTTTGGTAGCCTTCTCCAGATCTGTGCCTTGACACAATCCTGTCTAGGAGCTCTACAGACAATTCCTTCAACCTCATGGCTTGGTTTTTGCTCTGACATGCACTGTCAACTGTGGGACCTTATTTAAACAGATGTGTGCCTTTTTTATTTTTAATAAATGTGCAAATACGTCTATAACCTGTTTTCACTTTGTCATTATGGGCGATTGTGTGTAGTTATGAGGAAAATAATTGAAAAAGTCAAGGGATCTGAATATTTTCCAAATGCAGTGTATGTTATGTATGTATGGTATGTATTAATTTGTGAAAGTCCATCACCCATTTTGCATGATATGTTACAAATTAAAATGCATTTTATATGTTACGAATTCTACCTAGGTGACTATCGGTAGTCTAGGGATTAGGGGTTAAGGTTAGGATTAAGTTAAGGAGTTAGGTTAGGGTTAGGGGCAGGGGCAGGGTTAGCTAAAAGGGTTAGGCGAAGGGTTAGCTAACATGCTAAGAAGTTGCAAAGTAGCTAAATGCTAAAGTTGTCTGTGATTAGATTCAAACTCGCAAACCTTTGGGTTGCTAGACATTCTAGACATTGCTAGACATTCACATCATACACCCACTCTCCTTTCATTTTTGCCTTAAGTAACCATCTGTTTTATGTAACCAAATGTAACATATCATACCAAATGGAGTGGTCGGATTTACTTACAGAATAATACGAAATGCTATAAGACCAGGTTGTTTATCCATTTTTGATGGCCAACTGTGGGCTTGGCGTGGGCTGGCCCGTGTTGGGCTGTTGTGGGCTAGCTATTGTTAGGCTGGTGTGGACTTGATGTGAGCTCGCCCGTGTTGGGCTTGGTGTCGGCTAGCCTGTATTGGGCAGGTGTGGGCTAGCCCAGTGGTTCCCAACCTTATTGGGGTACTGTACTCCTAAAGCACTTTGACTTACCTGAAGTACCCCCTCGTGTGTGTGACCGTAAATTGTGTGACTGTAAATTTGACAAAAATGAGGTTAATCACTTTCACTGTGTCATTCAAAACACAATGTAACTCAGGACATTATCTTGCTAGCCAATGCCTCTCTGTGAATGATACAGTGGGATTTATCTTCTTTATGTGGGCAATTAATCATTTCACTCTTCCAGCGCAGTGGCGGTTCTAGCTTGTATGGCTCCCTGGGCGAATCCCCCCTTCATCCCCCCCAACAACAAAAAAAGCACCATTCTGCACTACCTGTAATTTTTATTCAGACATTTGGAACAACATAAATACATAACCATAACATTTAAAACTATATAAATATAAAAATACAAAAATAAGACTCATAAATATCAAAGAAGTAACAAAGACAAATAGAAACAAATTGTAGTATGTAACTACAAATAAAAAAGAGAATCAAATTATTACACTTTTGTAACAAAAAACACAAATAAAACTAAATTGCACAAATCCTATATCACACAAATAGAATAACACACTTATAAAGAAGATAACCAGATTATTACACCACTGCACTTCAAACAAGAAACACACAAACTAAATTCCACAACTAATTGCATTAGTAATTGCGTTAGTACTGTACAAAGTTAGAAGTGCGTTATTTGATAGATTCCCCCCCTACCTCGGGCTTCCAGTGGGGAGTCCAGAGGTCAACCTACCCCACCCCCTCTCCATCTAGTACTTCTGAGTGGGAGACCTTCCTAGACAGTAGCCTGCCTAGCTCACAAACTAGAATCAGGGCGCCCACTCAAACAAGGTTAATTGACACACAGTCCCACACGGTGACATGACATCATTGACTTGCTGTGTAAATGAGCGATAGAAAACCGATTGCGCAAATGTCAACATTCGGAATCTATCGCTCATATATATATATTTATTTTTGTGCGGGCGCCACATGTCGCCAACGCAAGATGCCGCCCTAGGCGCCTGCCCATGTCGCCTATAACTAAATCCGCCACTGCGAGTCCCAGGCATTGATGCAGCGCGAACCGTGCGCACATGAACACAGGGTGTTCCCAATCCAGATTGTGCTGTGAGAAAAAGGTGTCAATAACGTGAAACACATCCTCACCCCTAGTTCTCCCTGTTAGCTTCTTGCAGAACAGAATGTGCTCATTAATTTCCTAAATGTTTATGTATTTATTTATTTTTTATTTAACTAGGCAAGTCAGTTAAGAACAAATTCCTATTTTCAAATACGGCCTAACTGCCTTGTCAGCTCGGGGGTTTGAACTTGCAGCCTTCCGGTTAGTAGTCCAACGCTCTAACCACTAGGCTACCCTGCGGAATGGCACAAACGCAATCAAATTTCCCTCCCCAATGACATCAGTCGATTTGTCCAAATGCAGAGAAAATGGACCGGAATTCATATTTTTTCAGCACTTGATCAACAATATCAACGCCCATGTCCTCGATCATACAGCACACTATGTTATTTGACAATGGTACCGTCTTCAGTGCATAAACTGCTGTCTTATCAATCATCGTTTCTGCGAGGATAACAGCAGCAGGCACACTAGCGCACAGAGCAAATGATCACGTGCACTCGGCGCAAGCAGAGGATCAACCATTGACCCAAAGCTCGGGCGCGCAGTAGCAGAAACTCTAGTTACAAAATATATAATATAAAATAACTAGAGATCTCACACCAGTGACCTCAGTAAATGTTTTCCTGCCTATTAAGATTTAAATAACCTTAACATATATTTTGTTGGTAATGTTTTTCCCAATATTTTTTTTCTTCACATTTAAAAAAAAATCTTCCCACTTTCTCACTGGGGACTGCCCGTGTACCCCCAGTTGGGAAACACAGGGCTAGCCTATATGTTGGGTTTAGGCTGACCCATGTCTGGCTGATGTAGGATTGATATGGGCTAGCCTGTGTTGAGCTTGTTGTGGGCTAGGCTGTGTGGGGCTGGTGTGGGTTTAGTGTGGGATACCCGTGCCCACCGAATAACAACATATGGGTCATGTTTGCTGGTTAATCTCGTTCCTGGATGAGGTTACTAAAGAGAAGACAACTGGGGGCTCTTCTGCTGGGAAGGACATTCCCATGACAGAGGTGCAATGCAGGGACACAGACATGATGTTACATGTCAATGTATGAGCCTACTGTTCTGCCTGGGGCTTTTGAGCCGAAGACACTTGGGAAATATACAGTATTCCTGACCTCTGACACTTAGCAGCAAATCATATATTTTTCAGTTACCAGACTGATTAGAAAGTTATCTGGTGGTCTAATTTGCTCTTAGGTGCAGCCTAATTTGTGACTGCACCCTCAACTTGTTATCACACGTGGAGTGGGCGGGCCCCAGTTCATCATATCTCAGAAGCCATGACCCCATAAGACATAGTTTGTGTCTGTGATAAGGTTGCTGTTGTGAGGGTCTGAAAACGAATTTCTTTTAGTACATTTTACAAGGCTTATTGTGATCGAAGAAATACAGAAGTACAGAAATAAACCCAATATTATGTGATGTTGGAAATGTATGGAAGTAGACCATGGTCTGCAATTTTGGGGGATTATTTTAAAAAAAACATTCGATAGGCTCTCAATTTTAAGCAATGGCACTGTTGATAACCCCGATCAATCAATCACATGTATCAGTAGATGTCAAAAAGTGTCGATACAGAAACCCAAACAGCAAGCAATGCAGCTGTAGAAGCACGATTACCCCTTGCATGTATAATTGAGAGAGGTTATGTATTATAAAGTGTTAGGTAATAGACAAGGTGTTCTCTTGACTAGTCAGAATAGCCTACTTTAGTGCGTGTAAGATGTCAAGCGCACAGAGAGCCTCTACTCACAGGATCCAGGGAAGCTGCGCGTAATTTTAGATCAGCACTCACAGTGTAGCCTGGCGTGCAGGAGGGGATGAGGGAAGAGGGTTTAGCATAAGTAACTGCTATTGTATTTGAATGCAACAACTTACTTTATGTCACTTTCCTGCTGTTATTTATAAAGAGAGCCTACTTGTATGATACCTGTCACATATTGGTGCTGCATGCGCTGACAAGCCCATGGAATTACAGTCGTGCCTGACAGTTTGATGAGAAGTCAGTGGTCCTGGTCCTGTAACTCTCACCAGCCCGCACACCCTTCACTGCCCGGAATTTGTGTTTCATAGTGGCTGCAATCGAAACCCGCAGTTGACAGATATGTGTGCTATTTTTGCGTTGATTCTGGCGACCTGTCTGAGCGGGGTTTGGGGATGTCAGTTGGCCCACGACTGGAGACCCCAGACTGAGGCGTGCCGTGCGGAGCTCGCGGAAATCATCGTGTTCGCCAAGGTGCTTGCGCTGCACAAGGACTCGTACAGTGTGTATAACTACCTGCCTTGGCAGTATGACACGGACCTCTTCTTCTCCGCAGAGATCGAGCTGCAATGCGACCAGGCGTGGGGCAGCATGCTGGAGGTCCCCACTGGCTCCCGGTTCAATGTCACCGGGTTGGGTTACTTCCCCTGTTACTCCTACAGCGTCGTGGAGAACAGCTCTTACTATTTCTTTCTGAGGTAAGAGACGGTGAAGTGCTGGTGTTGATGGAGGAGCGTTTATCACTTTCAAGCAAGTTTAAATACTGAAATAACACAAGTACAATACACCAGAATATAGACATATAGTGATGTATTGTTTGTGTCTAGATATAATAAAACCCTTACATTTCCAGCAGTGTTAAGCTTTTTACAGTTTAATGAGAAACCTTTGTCTGATGAATAGACACTAGGTGGAATAGAGTTGAGTGCTGGGTCTGCCCTTGGGATTGTCTTGGGATATGTTTTAGACTTTGAACGACCCAAGTGGCAAGCAAACCCAGCAGGAAGAATAAACCAAACCGTGGGTGAATGTGTGCGCGCAATATTATAGTGTGTCATATTGTGTAGCTAGATTCCACAAACCGTTTTCTCATGTGAGATAAATATCAACAGATTGAAAAGATGATCAGATTCAGGTCGTTTAGAAGTAACCCCTGTATTTTATTTGTTCGATAATTGATAAACAGCAGGTGTAGATTAACAGTGAAATGCTTACTTACAGGCTCTTCCCAACAATGCAGAGAGACAAATCTAGAGAAAATGATAACAAAGGGAATAAATACACAATGAGTAACAATAACTTGGCCATATACACGGGGTACCAGTAACGAATCAATCAATGTGCCGGAGTATGAGAGAATTGAGTTTGATACAGTGCCTTCAGAAAGTATTCACACCCCTTGACTTTCTCCACATTTTGATGTTACAACCTGAATTTATAATTGATTACATTTTTATTTATGTGTCACTGGCTTACACACGATACACACATAATGTTAAAGTGAAATTAATAGAAAATTAAAAGCTTAAATGTTTTGAGACGGTGAGTTCGCCTCTCCCGAGTCCGTATGGGAGTTGAAGCGATGGGACAAGACTGCAATTACAAATTGGATATCACGAAATTTGGGGGGAAAACGCCCCACACCCACCGCCCTTTGTTATGGCAAGCCTAAATAATTTCAGGAGTAAATAATTGCTTAATAAGTTGCATAGTATCACTCTGTGTGCAATGATAGTGTTTAACATGATTTTTAAATTGATTACCGCATCTCTGTACTCCACACATGCAATTATCTTTAAGATCCCTCAGTCGAGCAGTAGATTTCAAACACAGATTCAACCACTAAGACCAAGGAGGTTTTCCAATGCCGCACAAATAAGTGCACTTATTGGTAGATTGGTACAAAAAAAAATCAAAAGCAGGCATTGAATATGCCCTCCATAATTATTGGGACAGTGAAGCATTTATTCTTCTTTCGGCTCTGTACTCCAGCACTTTGGATTTTACATTATACAGTGACTATGAGGTTAAAGTGCAGACTGTCAGCTTATGTATATTCACTTATGTATATTAAAGTAGTCAAACGTTTAGTATTTGATCCCACATTCCTAGCACACAATGATTACATCAAGTTTGTGACTCTATAAACTTGTTGGATGCATTTGCTGTTTGTTTTGGTTGTGTTACAGATTATTTCTATGTTAATGTGGATGCTACCATGATTACGGATAGTCCTGAATGATTCCTAAAAAGTGATGAGTTATAAAGTTACAGATGCACAAATCATGCCCCCTCAAATTCTAACCTTTCCTGTTATTGTAATGGTGAGAGGTTAGCATGTCTTGGGGGTATGATATTTTTTTTGCGTCTGTAACTTTCTCACTCATCATTATTCACGATTCATTCAGGACTATCCACAATCATGGTAGCATCCACATTGATGTAGAAGTGTTTAGAAACATATTCTATTATTATTTATGATAAAAGTGACTCCAAAATTACACATGTGGAGTACATTTTTTATTTCACTGTCCCAATAATTAGGGCGGGCACTGTTCATTGAGCATGGTGAAGTTATTAATTACACTTTGGATGTTGTATCAATACACCCAGTCACTACATAGATACAGGCATCCTATCAGAGAGACTTGAAAAGCAGAGATATTATATATCTTACTGAAACCTGTCTGGATGTTGACACTATGCACGTAGTACTTGGTGGAGTCTCCATACAGCGGCAAGATCATATGGCTGCTTAGGGGAAGTCGAAAGGAGGTGGAGTGTGTTTTTTATAACAACTGGTGTTCATAACAACTGGTGATCTGCTTCAAGTGTGAAGGAAATCTCAAGCTTTTTCCCACCTGATGTAGAATACCTCTGTCATGCCTGCTCCCTCTCTCCCTCTCCGGCGCTGGAGGGGCCTGGCTGTACTTCATTTCGCACATCTGTCACCATCATTACGCGCAGCAGTGCTCATTGGACTCACCTTGACTCCTTCCCTTTGTTAATTTCCCCGTCTATAACTGTTTGTTCCCTGTGTCCGCATTAATGTCATTATGTGTTCTTGTCCAGAAGCTGTCCTGTCCCGTTCCATGTCGGTTGATAATTAAATCTTCACTCCCTGTACCTGCTTCTTGTCTCTACCAACGTCAATCCTCACAACCTCATGGTCATCTGCAGACCCTTTAATCTATCAAGAGAGTTCTCATTTGAAATTACCATGGCTGTCTACGTAACTTCACTAGCCAACACCACTCTGGCAGTCAACAAACTGTTTGAGGCCATAAACAAACAAGAAACAGCTTGCCCAGAGGCAGCGTTTCTGGTGGGAGGAGACTTTAATACGGGGAGACATAAAACCGTCCTTCGTCACTTCTACCTACAAGTCTCCATCTCCACTAGAGGCACTAAATGTCTAGACCACTTTTATTCTACCCACAGAAATGCATACAAGGCCCTCCCTTGTCCTCCCTTTGGCAAATCTGACCCGGACTCCATTCTTCTGCTTCCTGTTTACAAACAAAACTCAAGCAGTAAGTATCAGTGATGCGCTCAATACAGATGAAGCAGACGCGAGGCGACAAGACCGTTTTGCTAGTACAGACCGGGATATGTTCCAGGATTCATCCGATAGCATTGAGGCCTTTACCACATCAGTCACAGGCTTCATCAATAAATGTATAGACGATGTCATCCCTATAGTGACTATAAAAACGTTTCCAAACCAAAAACCCTGGATTACAGGCAATATTCGCACTGGGCTAAAAGCTAGAGCTACCGCTTACAAGGAATGGGAAATGGACATGGACTCGTACAAGAAAGCTCGCTCTGACTTCCGACAAGACATCAAACATGCAAATGGACAATATAGGATGAAGGTGGAATCCTGTTACACCAGCTCCAACGCTTGTCATCTGTGGCAGGGCTTGCAGACGATAACGGATTACAAAGGGAAACCTAGCCATGCAGAACTCCCAAATGAGCTAAATGCCTTTTTATGCTCGCTTCAAGGAATATAACTTGAAAGCCCCTGTTTTTTCAGATCTCACTCTCCATGGCTGATGTGAGCAAAATGTTTTAACAGGTTAACACTTACTAGGCCGTCAGACCAGACGGAAAACCAGGGCGCATTCTCAAAGCATGCCCAAACAAACTGGCAAGTGTCTTCACAAACATTTTCAATCTCTCCTTGTCCCAGTCTCTAATCCCAACATGTTTCAAGCTGACCACCATTGTCCCTGTTCCTAAGAGCTCCAAGGTAACCTGCCTAAATGACTATCGCCGTGTAGTACACATCGGAAATTATGAAGTGCTTTGAAAGGCTGCTCACGACACACATCAACACCATTATCCCAGAAACCCTAGACCCACTCCCATTCGCATACCGCCCCAAAAGATCCAATGTTGACAAAATCTCAATTGCACTTCACACTGCCCTCTCTCACCTGGATAGCAGGGTGAGAATGCTGTTCATAGATTACATACAGCTCAGCCTTCAACACCATAGTCCCCTCCAAGCTCATCACCAAGCTAAGGACCCTGGGACTAAACCCATTCCTCTGCAACTGTATCCTGGACTTCCTGATGGGCCGCCTTCAGGTGGTAAGGGTAGACAACAACATCTCCACCATGCTGACCCTCAACACAGAGGCCCCTCAGGGGTGTGCTTAGTCTCCTCCTGTACTTCCTATTTACCCCAAACTGAGTGGCCACGCACGACTCAAACACCATCATCAAGTTTGCTGACGACACTACGATGGTAGGCCTGATCACCAACGGCGATGAGTCAGCTTACAGGGAGGAAGTACGAGACTTAGCAGTGTGACACAAGGACAACAACCTCTCCCTCAATGAGCTGATCATGGACTATAGGAGAAAGAGGGGAGAGCACGCCCCCATTCACATTGAGGGAGCTGTTGTGGAGTGCATCGAGAGCTTCAAGTTCCTTGGCATCCACATCACTAAGGACAAAATTAACATGGTCAACACACACCTGCACAGTCTTGAAGAGGGTTTGGCATGGGCCCTCGCAAAGCTCTACAGAGAATGGTGCGGACAGACCAGTACATGACTGGGGCCGAGCTCCCTGCCATCCAGGTCCTCTTTATCAGGCGGTATCAGAGGAAGGCCAGAAAAATTGCCAAAGACTCCAGTCACCCAAGCTATAGACTTTATAGACTTTTCACTCTGCTACCATCCAGCAAACGGTAACGGAGCATTGGCTCTCAGACCAACAGGCTCCGAGACAGCTTCTACCCCCATGCCATGAGACTAAATAGTAAATTAATGTTACCCGACTATCTACATTGACTCTGTCTTGCACTGACCCTACGCACACTCACTAGACTACATATACAAACCATATACACGCTCACTCACACACACTACATTGCCACTCCCAGACAAAACCCACACACATTTACATATATTACGTATGCACTCACACAGCACACTCACACACACACACTTTTACACACATAATTTGCTGCTGCTACTCTGTTCTTTAATTTACTCTTATTATTATTATCTATCCTGATGCCTAGTCACTTTACCCTGCCTTCATGTACCTCAAATACCTCGTACCTCTGCACATTGATCTGATTCTGGTACTCCCTGAATATAGCTCCATTCTTGTATATTTTATTTATTTTATTCCTTGGGTGTTACTATTTTTAAACTCTACAATGTAGAGATGGGTTCATAAGCAAGCATTTCCAGGTAAGGTCTACACTAGTTGTATTCGGCGCATGTGACAAATAACATTTTATTTGATTCGATTTTTGTTATGCGTATGCTCGTCATCGGACTAGGGAGTTTTTTTTTAGGATAAAAAGCAACGGAATTAAGCAAAGCACAGGCAAAATCCTAGTTGAAAACCTGGTTCAGTCTGTTTTCCAACAGACGATTGGAGACAAATTCACCTTTCAGTAGGACAATAACCTAGAACACAAGTCCAAATATACACTGGAGTTGCTTACCAAGACGACATTGAATGTTACTGAGAGGCCTAGTTAGAGTTCTGACTTAAATCGTTTCGAAAATCCATGGCAAGACTTGAAAATGTCTGGCTAGCAATGATCAATAACCAACTTGACTGAGCTTGATGCATTTTTTAAAGAATAATGTGCAAATATTATACAATCCAGCTGTGAAAACCTCTTGGAGACTTACCCAGAAAGACTCACAGCTGTAATCGCTGCCAAAAGTGAATGTAACATGTATTGACTCAGGAGTGTGAATAGTAACGTAAATTATTTATTTCTGTATTAAAAAATTTATAAATGTGAAAAATGTTTTCAATTTGTCATTATGTTGTATTGTGTGTAGATGGGTGAGAAAAAATTATTTCATCCATTTTGAATTCAGGCTGTAAAACAACAGTCAAGGGGTCTGAATACTTTCTGATGGCACTGCATCTCCCTTGGTGTTAAAGGGGAACAACACAGCAGTCATAGAAAAAAGTGGCCATGGCTTTCCAGCTTGTGTAATTAGAGGCTGACAGTTCCCAACCGCTTAGGGGAGACCCTTAAAGCTAGGAGTTTAAGCTGATGGTGTTATCTCCACGCCAACTACAGGCTGGCTGGGAAGTCTTTTGTTTCCCAAACATGGAACAACCCTGCTGAATAACACCAGCCTTCTGTTCTGGGAGATTAACTTGTGCCGACACGTTTAACTGATGTCTCAAGTCTTCCTGTGTTCCTTTCATTCTCAGCACCTAGAACAGATAAGTGCACAGTCATTCAAAGAGTCTTTCAAAGGCATTCCAGTGTGGCGTGTTCAGCTATCCCGCATGGAGGTTCACCGCCAAGTACAATAGTGACCGTGTGTTTAGATAGTCAGAGGGAAAGAGTGTGTGTGTGTGTAGATGAGTTGGATGGCCAGCTGCATTTTCAATCGTTTTTTGAAGATCCCAGGTTCATAGGCCCCCTGCTGCCAGTCCATATACTCAAACACACGCACACACTCCCACATGAACACACAGACATTAACACAGACTACATGCACGCACGTTTTAAATGCACACAGGAAATTGTGTGTTCCGTTTGAGAGGACAGGTTGATGGTGTCATGATGTAGCCCTTCTCCATTATTGGGAAATCCTAAAGGCATTATTGGGGGTTTTGCTGATCTGAAAGGGTCCTCAACTACAAGCCGTGGGGATTAACCCTGCAATCAGCCAGCTACTATGGGAGGAAACAACCTAATAAGGGTTACAGTAAGACACAGACATATTTAGGGTGCAATGAAAACTAGAATGAAACAGCCCGAGACATTGCCATTTAGTGTGCTGCGTTAAACTGTCACTAAAAGTTCCCTAAAAAGCCTATATAAGAATACTGAATATCTCATCTGATGCATCTCTGAACTACAGTTGTAGGAAATGCAAATTTGTAGTGTATTCAAGGTTTAAAAAGGCTTCTAAAGTTTGTAATTTCCACTTTAAAAGGTCAGACTTTATTTGCCCTAATGAAAAATGTATCAACAAAAATCTATTATATACAGTATAATCCACATAATAATTCACATTTCCTGTTGCTTCAGGATAATTTCCCTGCTGTAGCAAACGGGCTCAAATAAGATCCTACATCTGTGCCTTCCTTCATTAGGATGCTGGGATGGAGGGGGATGTGTCTGCTTGAGCCTCTAGTGCTGCTCTGCAGCTTCTCAGCTAAACTCAGACCTCCGTCTTAAACTTTTAACAGAGGAGTCTCCAGTTCCAGTAAGCATTGTTCTCGTCATTCTGCAAACATGGTTCTCTCAGGCTTTGAATCAGCAAGCCAGTGCTGAAAAGTTTCCATCAGAGTCTCCAGTGAGCTCCCATTTCCTGTTAAAGCCCCCCAAATGACACAGACTGAAACAGCCTCCCCTAATCAATTGTGAGTGCCCAGGACAGGACTAAAGGATAGTTTAGCATAGGAAGAAATGAAATAAGGAATCTCCCACTGGACCCAAACTGTAGACTGGTTGGTCTGCCTGTCTGTGCCAAATGTAGCAGTCTCACTCCCATAACATTGTTGCTGGTCTGCTGTTTAACAAAGTGAAGGGACAGATTATTATTCTTGGAGTAGAATGTGTGTGTTAAGGCTTTACAGTTAATATCATGGTTAGGACTTAATAGTTCATGTCTTGCTTTCATCGAACCAGATTAAGTGAAGGGGTCATGACAGCCATTCTTTCTGAACTCACAAGTGTGTCTTCACAAGTTACTGTAGGTCAATAAATCTCAATGCAGTGGTGGTACTCTGACTAGCTTTAAGCCTCAAGACACTCAGCTGCCTGCCCCTAGGGAGGGCTACTACACTGCTCAAAAAAATAAAGGGAACACTTAAACAACACAATGTAACTACAAGTCAATGACACTTCTGTGAAATCAAACTGTCCACTTAGGAAGCAACACTGATTGACAATAAATTTCACATGCTGTTGTGCAAATGGAATAGACAACAGATGGAAATTATAGGCAATTAGCAAGACACCCCCAATAAAGGAGTGGTTCTGCAGGTGGGGACCACAGACCACTTCTCAGTTCCTATGCTTCCTGGCTGATGTTTTGGTCACTTTTGAATGCTGGCGGTGCTTTCACTCTAGTGGTAGCATGAGACGGAGTCCACAACCCACACAAGTGGCTCAGGGAGTGCAGCTCATCCAGGATGGCACATCAATGCGAGCTGTGGCAAGAAGGTTTGCTGTGTCTGTCTGCGTAGTGTCCAGAGCATGGAAGCGCTACCAGGAGACAGGCCAGTACATCAGGAGACGTGGACGAGGCCGTCGGAGGGCAACAACCCAGCAGCAGGACCGCTACCTCCGCCTCTGTGCAAGGAGGAGCAGGAGGAGCACTGCCAGAGACCTGCAAAATGACCTCCAGCAGGCCACAAATGTGCATGTGTCTGCTCAAACGGTCAGAAACAGACTTCATGAGGGTGGTATGAGGGCCCGATGTCCACAGGTGGGGGGTTGTGCTTACAGCCCAACACCGTGCAGGACGTTTGGCATTTGCCAGAGAACACCAAGATTGGCAAATTCGCCCCTGGCACCCTGTGCTCTTCACAGATGAAAGCAGGTTCACACTGAGCACATGTGACAGACGTGACAGAGTCTGGAGACGCCGTGGAGAACGTTCTGCTGCCTGCAACATCCTCCAGCATGACCGGTTTGGCGGTGGGTCAGTCATGGTGTGGAGTGGCATTTCTTTGGGGGGCCGCACAGCCCTACATGTGTTCGCCAGAGGTAGCCTGACTGCCATTAGGTACCAAGATGAGATCCTCGGACCCCTTGTGAGACCATATGCTGGTGCGGTTGGCCCTGGGTTCCTCCTAATACAAGACAATGCTAGACCTCATGTGGCTGGAGTGTGTCAGCAGTTCCTGCAAGAGGAAGGCATTGATGCTATGGACTAGCCCGCCCGTTCCCCAGAACTGAATCCAATTGAGAACATCTGGGACATCATGTCTCGCTCCATCCACCAACGCCACGTTGCACCACAGACTGTCCAGGAGTTGGCGGATGCTTTAGTCCAGGTCTGGAAGGAGATCCCTCAGGAGACCATCCGCCACCTCATCAGGAGCATGCCCAGGCATTGTAGGAAGGTCATACAGGCACGTGGAGGCCACACACACTACTGAGCCTTATTTTGACTTGTTTTAAGGACATTACATCAAAGTTGGATCAGCCCGTAGTGTGCTTTTCCACTTTAATTTTGAGTGTGACTCCAAATCCAGACCTCCATGGGTTGATAAATTTGATTGCCATTGATAATTTTTGTGTGATTTTGTTGTCAGCACATTCAACTTTGTAAAGAAAAAAGTATTTAATAAGAATATTTCATTAATTCAGATCTAGGATGTGTTATTTTAGTGTTCCCTTTATTTTTTTGAGCAGTGTATAATCTGGAAGAAGTTCCTTCTCTATTTTCTAATTACTAGAATAACTGATCTGAGAAGATAGAATAGGTGAAAGCATTGTCTGAGAGCAATAAACACTTGATCTTGTCTACTGCAAGGCTTTTGTCACAGTGCTATAATATCTCCATTGTGTTCAGTTCACTTACGTAAGTACGACTTGGTAACAGGCCCGGTCCTGACTTATAGTAGCCTAGTAGCCTGCAATGCACTTTTATGAATACCATACATGTGCAAGTTATCGTTTGTTAAACAGGCTGTTGCATTTACTTTATAGTCCTGATACCTGACAAAGACTAATCCTTTTTGCTATTCAAGCTCTGAATTTCAACTACTGTACCATAGGAAGCACATCTTAAAGTCAATTGAAATACATTTGCCAAAATTATATAATTACTCCTCTCTTTAAAGAAATAAATACAATAATTTCAAAATAGTTCACCAGAGAGCATGACTTAGCTGCAGAGCATCATTAGCTTCTTAAAAAGAATTGCTGTGGTTTGTTCCAAATCACAAGAACGTAGGCCAATGCTTTGTTGGGAAACCAGCAATTTAGGCGGTATGCATGGCAATAGCCCTAGCTGATTATTGAGTTGGGACTGTCAGGGAAAAGCATTTAAAATACACGTATGTGTGAAGATAATGTCATGAGTATATTGTGAAATCTCTCTCCAGAATGCACTCAGCACTCCATCCAATTCCTGCACATTTAATTCCCTCTGGGCACAGACGTTCACCATATATTCCACGTTGGGTTATTTCATTGTGTGAATTGTTTGCCCTTTGATTGTTTATTTTAATAAATTCCCCATTATATATGTAACCGGGGTTAAATTTACCCTTAATCCCTATAATTTGGTTACATTCATTTCTGTTCATTTTCAGAGTGGAACAGTTGTTTGCAGAATTCACATTAACCTGCTACACTTGTGAGATGTAGTTGCCCCTGGGCCTGTTTCATGAGCTGGCACTTTCATCGTTGCAACGAAATGCCAACTCCTGTTTACCTAGGTAGCATGTAGTATTAATTAGCTAGGTCTTTCAAAATCTCACGGTTCTCATTTTCCTTTGCACAGTGCTGATGTTCAATAACTGTTGTTCATTCAATGTCAAATCTATCCGTGAGCTATTGTGTCTGGCTTTGGATGTGAGATACTGATTTCTCATGCTTGTTGAGTGCTATTGGAAAGTTATTTAAGTCACAGTAACCAACTCAGTAGAGTTGGTTCCTAGCAGTGCAGCCACAGAGCCAGTCTTTCCATTGATACCACTCAATATTGAAAATATATTTGTATTTTCTGTCCTTTCCTTTGATTTAGGTCCCTAAACTCAGCCTAGGGAAAGGTAGCCTCTAGTAATTTATATGCTAATAGATGGACGGTAACTACATAATATTTTCATGCCGGTGATGCTGACACCGTTACGGTGCAACCAGCTGTCTGCGTTGCTGAATGCTTGCTGATATGTTTTGCTATTTGCTGCCAGAGCCATAGCTATATTTGTAGTAGACGAGTACCATCCTTCATTTATTTTTGCCCTTGAAAATACACAATAAACTTTTATGAGAACAGGCATGTTGTTTTGGGTTAGCAGACGAAGCCCCCAAATGCTAGCTACCCAACTTGCAAATCCGTGTCAGTTATCATTGTCTTTGTCCGAACTGAAATTAGTTGGCTAACACATTAGCTAGCCAGTTCGAGTTGAAATATTATTGAAAGCAAGCTGGCTATATCCTATGATTCGTTAGCAAGCTCGTGTCCAAGTGCTTGCCCTGTATTAACCCTAAATGCCAATGGGCTACAGTTAGCTGCTGTTAGAAAGGTAGCTAGCTAATGTGAGCTATGCACATCTCCCTCTTATATGCTACATCACATGTTAGCTTGATTTATTTAGCTATTTACAGTATCTTTCCCCTTTCATCTGTGATATCATAGCTTGCCTGGCTCGCTAGCATTAACAAATATTATACAATGGGTGGGTCTAATCCTGGATGCTGATTGGTTAAAACCCCATTCCAGCCAGTGTCTATTCCAAAAGATACCACCGGCTAAGGCTATGACGTTGAAATGCCTATTCACTATTCTGCAGTATTAGCCAAACCAGGCAATTTATAAACTTGATCTCCACTGTAAAATCATCTGGACATTATCTCCCATTTCTTTCAGACTAGCATTTCAGTTTCAACTGTATTAACTGTATTTGTATTAAGCTTTCTTGACAGGCAGCAGAAGTAACCATGTCTGATGTAATCCATTCCTGGCCATCTGGCAATATTGTTGAAATGCATTGGAAGTTTACACCAACAAGTCCATTTTATTAAATTTTTTCCTTTTTATTCCAATTACAAATATCCGGCACAAATATTTGTTACACAGATTATCAGCAATCAACAATTTACATCACTACATCAAACATGTCTACCACAAAACAAAATGCATAGTTAAAACAAGAAGAGACCTTAATAAATAAATAAAACAATTTGTGCACTTGTCCTGACACAAAGAATCTCATTATAAAAATTCAAGGACCATTTTTGTTATTAACTAGGGATTCAAATCAATCAGAAATATTTACATTTTGGTATAGCTTTCTGGAATTTTTGTTTATGTTTAATGTATTTGGTAACAGTATTACAATTGTAACATACAATATCGTTCATGTCAACAACATTGGTAGTGTTCAAAAATCTAAATATGTACTCTGCAAGGTTTTCTCCAAAAATCTATCATAGATTTACATTCTTAGAAAAAATGCATAAGATTTCCAACTTTTTTGCAGAAAACACATATATATCATCAACATAAAGAAATGTGGACACCGTGGAATTATATGGATGTATTGTATCTTATGCATTAAACCTGCTTTTTTCCAGACAATGTCAGGAATTAACATGTTCCAAACAAAAGGTACCTCTAGGCATACATTTGTTCCTTGAATGGAAAGTGTCTTTATGTATTTGTTACAACAAGATTTCTCAAGTAAGCCCACGCCTTACAGGCTAAGTTCTGGATAAGCTCTGTGATCATCACCAAAGCTAAGATTAGTTTTCCTTAGCGTAGTCAGACCACTAGGAATGGCTTTGATCACAGAAATAAACTCTCTGAAAGGTATTGGAAACTCATTCAATGTAATAAATTGTTCATATGAAAGAATATTACCCCTGTTGTCGAATACATCAACTAAGTTAATATTTATTTCATGCCAGCTAGGGTAGAACAATGACTTACTCCTTACAGTTATTTCTGAATTATTCCACAAAATAGCATTATGCAGGTAAAAGTTGTGTAGGAAAAATATTTTCCAGGACATTAAAGCTTGTTTGGGAAACCTACCTAATTTAGTAGGTGATCTTTCAGGAAAATAATTACATTTCAGTCAAAATGTAAGACCTCGCAACTTATTAAATACATTGTTTGGAATTAAATACCAAATGGATTCTGTATTGATGGAATATCTTTTCAACCAATTGACCTTGAACGTGTTATTTATGTCAACAAAATCCAACACTACCAGACCTCCTTCAAATCTCTTATCTCAGAGGATAGACTTTTTAGTTTGTAAGACTTTTACAAATAAGATATGCCTTATCAATCTCATTACAGGTAGAGGGATTTACAAATAAAGACAATGAGATGGTACACAAAGTGAGACAGTCCCTCTGCTTTGGACAGAAGCACTCTTCCAAGTGTAGATAGATCCCTTTGTAGCCAATTATTAAATATGTACTTTGTTTTCTTAATTTTAGGAGAGAAATTCATATGTGTTCCTAAATATTAGGCGCAGTCCTTTACAGGAATATTGTATATTTATTTATCATTAGAGTCATATACTGTAAACATAAGATTTCACATTTAGAAATATTCAGTTTTAATCCAGACGCAATAGAGAATGCAGTGATGGCATTAAGGGAATGGGCGACCTGGACTTTGTCTCTTAAAAAAAGATTAGTATTGTTAGTCAGCTTGTAAATTTTTATATCTCAGTCAAAAATTGATAAGCCATGCAAATTTGCATACCAAAATGAATAAGAAAGGTGAAGACAGACATCCCTGTCATACATTTATGTTGATATTGACTCTTTTGGATATATTAAGGTTTAGTATCACAGAACTCTTTAGATCTTTGTAAAACATATGAATGACTTCGATCACATTTTTACCAAAACCGAAAGAGAAATTAATGTTCAACTGTGTCAAAGGCTTTACAGAAGTCTAAACATAAAATAACAGCATCTGAGTCAATTGCATCTGAGTAATCTATAAGGTCCAAGACTAAACTAATGTTGAAACTTAACCTCTAGTGACTCCCCATCCCGCATGAGGGAGCGTAATCATCGACTGACACTAATTAGCATAATGCAACGGACATAAATATTCCTAGAAAATATTCCTATTCATGAAAATCACAAGTGAAATATATTGAGACACAGCTTAGCCTTTTGTTAATCACCCTGACATCTCAGATTTTCAAAATATGCTTTACAGCCAAAGCTAGACAAGCATTTGTGTAAGTTTATCGATAGCCTAGCATAGCATTTTGTCCAGCTAGCAGCAGGTAACTTGGTCACGGAAATCAGAAAAGCAATCAAATTAAATCGTTTACCTTTGATGAGCGTTGGATGTTTTCACTCACGAGACTCCCAGTTAGATAGCCAATGTTCCTTTTTTCCAAAAATATTATTTTTTGTAGGCAAAATAGCTCCATTTGTTCTTCACATTTGGCTGAGAAATCGCCCGGAAATTGCAGTCACGAAAACGGCTGATTTTTTTCTACAAATTAGCTCCACAATATCGACAGAAACATGGCAAACATAGTTTAGAATCAATCCTCAAGGTGTTTTTCAAATATCTATTCGATAATATATCCACCGGGACAATTGGTTTTTCAGTAGGACCGATTGGAATAATGGCTACCTCTGTATTTTACGCGAGAACACTCTGGGAGCCATCATGTGACCAGTTGTGCAATGTAGCCGCTTACGGGTATTCTTCAACATAAATGCGTAAAACTACGTCACAATGCTGTAGACACCTTCGGGAATACGGAGAAAGAGTAATCTGGTTGATCCCATTCACTGCTCAGTAGGGGACGCTTAGGAATGCAGCGCTTTCAAAACATGAGGCACTTCCGGATTGGATTTTTCTCAGGCTTTCGCCTGCAATATCAGTTCTGTTATACTCACAGACAATATTTTTACAGTTTTGTAAATGTTAGAGTGGTTTCTATCCTAAGCTGTCAATTATATGCATATTCTAGCATCTTGTCCTGACAAAATATCCTGTTTACTACGGGAATGTTTTTTTTCCAAAAATGAAAATACTGCCCCCTAGTCACAACAGGTTTGACACTATTGATTCGCAAACTGTGGAATTCATCCTCAAACACAGGGACATAGTTCTGAATGTAGCCTTCTTAACCATCTACCTGAAGTTGTGAGTTGTAAAGGCTTCATAAAAGGAATTGGCAAACGTTGATATTTCAGTGGGATCTTTTCATAATACATCATTCGTTTTGAGTGCAGTTACAGATTTTTTTTGTAGTTTCTATTTTCGAGTGCAAATAAATAACTGGTGTTTCTTTCCCCCTCTTCAAATCATTTTGCTATTGATCTGACGAAGCACACTTTGCCAGATCTGTGTAAAACTGTTCTAACTCTAGTTTTAAAGATTTAAGTTAAAATCAAATCAAATGTATTTGTCACATTCACATGGTTAGCAGATGTTAATGCGAGTGTAGCAAAGTGCTTGTGCTTCTAGTTCCGACAATGCAGTAATAACCAACGAGTAATCTAACCTAACAATTCCAAAACTACTACCTTATGCACACAAGTGTAAAGGGATAAAGAATATGTACATAAAGATATATGAATGAGTGATGGTACATGTATTACATAAAGATGCAGTATATGATATAGAGTACAGTATATACATATACAAATGAGATGAGTAATGTAGGTTATGTAAACATTATATTAAGTAGCATTGTTTAAAGTGGTTAGTGATATATTTTACATCAATTTCCATCAATTCCCATTATTAAAGTGGCTGGAGTTGAGTCAGTGTGTTGGCAGCAGCCACTCAATGTTAGTGGTGGCTGTTTAATAGTCTGATGGCCTTGATATAAAAGCTGTTTTTCAGTCTCTCGGTCCCTGCTTTGATGCACCTGTACTGACCTCGCCTTCAGGATGATAGCGGGGTGAACAGGTAGTGGCTCGGGTGGTTGTTGTCCTTGATGATCTTTATGGCCCCGGTGTAGTTTGTAGTTTGCCCCCGGTGATGCGTTATGCAGACCTCACTACCCTCTGGAGAGCCTTACGGTTGTGGGCGGAGCAGTTGCCATACCAGGCGGTGATACAGCCCGACAGGATGCTCTCGATTGTGCATCTGTAGAAGTTTGTGAGTGCTTTTGGTGACAAGCCAAATTTCTTCTGCCTCCTGAGGTTGAAGAGGCGCTGCTGCGCCTTATTCACGACGCTGTCTGTGTGAGTGGACCAATTCAGTTTGTCCGTGATATGTACGCCGAGGAACTTAAAACTTACTACCTTCAGACTCCAATTCTTGAGAGTCTTTCTTTCTTTAGAAGACTGTCAAGATTGCTCATTTAAAACCATTATCTAAGGGTGGTGCACAATTGGCCAACGTCGTCTGGGTTAGGGGAGGGTTTGGCCGGCCTGGATGTCCTTCTCCCATCGCTCTCTAGTGACTCCTGTGGTGGGCCGGGTGCAATGCACGCAAACAGGGTCGCCAGTTGTACAGTGTTTCCTCTCACACATTGGTGCGGCTGGCTTCTGGGTTAAGAAAGTATTGTGTCAAGAAGCAGTGCGGCTTGGCGGGGTCATGTTTCGGGGGACGCACGGATCTCAACCTTCGCCTCTTCCGGGTCCGTACAGGAGTTGCAGCAATGGGATAAGACTGTAACTACCAATTGGATATCACGAAATTGGGGAGAAAAAGGGGGTTAAATAAAATTATTAAAAAACATTATCTAAGGTGCTTTAGGTGCTTCAACTCTTTGGCATGTTTAATAGATAAAACGCTGACTTTAAATTTGAAGAATTTCCCATTTACTTCCATGACCCAATTCTTCTCTCGCAAAAAATGTATTTGGCTATTGATTTGATGTTCCCATTGAAAATAGGTTCGTTAAGAAGTGTGTTGTTTAATTTCAAATAGCCTCGATTACCCTTAGATAATCTACATCTAGAACAAATTGTAACAAATAGGGGGAAACTAGGAATAAATCTATAATAGATTTTAGTGACATATTTTGTTGTCCAGGTATAACCCCTTGCATCCAGATTGAAATAAGACCAGGCATCAACAACAGAGGGGGGTTGGAAAGTGTTCATATAAAGTTATAGTTGGAACGGTAAATTTACTCTTGGCAGTACTCACAGTTCAAGTGTGGTGTCATGTCACAAGAATCAACCAGCAATATTTCTTCCTTTAATGAACACATGTGGACCCTTGAACCCAGCTTTTTTGCCCTCTTGTCGAGTATTCTGTATTAGCGGCCACAGCTTCTCCCTGGGAGTCTCATCCTGCGGTATACAGAGCCTCTTTGATGCGAAATGTCTTCTAGTCCAGCAACTTGTTCCCCTTGGCCGCTTTCCAGATGATCTCCCTGTAGTGGCACATGGTGAAGCACAGAATGACATTGTGAGAAGGTCCATCAGTCCTTCGATTCCCAAGTCGATGAACAACGTTGATCACATGTCTTAGTTTGTCTTTGATGCATGGAGCCACCTGCCCCAGGATATGATGACAGCTTCCCTGATGTCCTCTCGCTCTACCTCTCTTACACCTTGGATTTTCAGATTCAACCTACGAGAGTAACATTGAAGTTCAGCTCCACTCTCACTCAGCTCCATGTTTTCTGACTGCAGTTTCTTCCCCTCATTCTTTAGAAACGTTATCTTTTCCTTGTTCCCGCTCACATCTGTGTGAAGCTGACGCACATTTTCTGACAAACCATCCATCTTCATTGATGTTTCTTTGGTAGCCCGCTCTATGGTGGACACCTTGGAGAATGTGGCATCTTGTTTAGTAGTCAGGGTCTAGATTTCAGTGAGAAGTTCAGACATGGAAATGTCCTTTTTCACTTTTTTCCGCCAGTTGACTTTTGCTTGGGGTCTGAGGTAAAGAGGTTGCAAGTATCTCATCCTGGTCCATTTCCTTTTTTGCTTGCTTGAGCTTGCACCATTTTGTGTGTACATGCTGCTCTAGCTGTCATCGTTGCTATCTTCTGTGAGACTTAGGTATGTCGTCTTCTGTTGTCTTTCTGTCATGTTCTGCCCATTCAACTTGAGGAAAACAAACTCTAAACTAAACTTGCCATATATAGCTAAAACAAGTAATAGTTAGTTTAATGCTACATTGATAGCAAATATTGGATGAGCGAAATATGCGTGCATTGCACTCATATGCAGACATGACGATAAATGTACACATGGTAGCTGGGGGCAGACAAAACATGTTGTCTCTGGGCAATTGGGTGTCATTGGCAAAAGTGGGTATGTAAGTAATCCATACTAGAGGTCTTCACGGATCCACCTTTACCCAAATACCCAAGACCCGAACTGGGACCCCAAGAGGGTCCGGATCTGATATGATTGTCATGGGTCTCGGGTATTTGTAATTTTAACTGACTTGTCTGGAAGTGTCCATACAGGTCCAAACACGTCTGCTGCAGTGGAGAGAAAGAAATTGTATAATTTATGCCGCTGCTCTTGCTTTTCACAAGAGTGGAGCATGGCACTTGTAGCTTGTTGGCCAATCATAAGTCATCAAAGCGGCAATCGGCAGTCATAGATGATGAAACAGAGAGATGAAAGATAGAATAATATAATAATTTTTTTGGTACATTTTGGGGAGAAGGCTGGCTTCCCTTGGCATCCAAGAATACACACCACTGAGGCTACAACAACCAAGAGCCAACCCAACAGGTAGGCAGGTTGCTACTTAATATTCTGAATTAAGTTGTTGGTAACTGTAGGATGATAAAGCTTGTGCACTGCAGTCTCAGTTGGCAAGCTTAACTAGATTTTCCCAGTTTGATGCAGTCCAAGACAGGTACTACGTAATCATATTGATGCTAAATAACCTAGCGGTGGCAGCTATTAGTCTACTGTAGCACAAGTCGGCTTGGTTGGTTGCGGTCTCTCGTATCTCCCTCCCTCCCTCCTCCCCATGTCACTCGCTCACAGTACGGCCCCTCCCCCGCCTGCTAGAGCGGCACCTCTCTCCTTCTCTGGCTTTATCCACTCTGGTTAATAAAGTAGCTTAAAAAATGACTTTTCTGCTGCTTTCCTAGCTCAGACCTGGTCTGGATCTGACCAGGTCTATATGGAATGGGTCTAGTTGGCCTCGGGTATGTTCGTAACGGGATCCGTGAAGACCTCTAATCCATACCCAACCCTCCAGTAAATTGTGACGAACTCAGTTACAAAACTCAGTTTGACAAGACTGACTTTATGACCAAAATTATGCTATTTACACTTTGTAGTGAATTTTGACAATATAATTAATGTTACTGACTCATATCGATTCCACATAGGCCATTGTAAAACCAGAGAAGTTGGTTCTAAGGGGCAGTTGACATTTCATATAAGGAATTTGATTTATAGCATTTACTTTGACTTAAGCATGACAGTTTAGTACTTTTTCCACCACTGTACTTAAGTACATATTAAACCAGATACTTTTTAACTTTACTCAAGGTCATTTTCACTTGAGTCATTTTCTATTACGTTTACACAGATCAGAGAGACAAGTGTGATACCTCAGATTCAAGGGTGTTTATTTAAAAATAAAAAATAAAAGAAACAGGTTTTCTCCTGGTTACCGTGTTCTGGGCTCCAGGGAATGCTGTCTCCTCTGGGGTAGATCACCGAGCCCCTCGGATCTAGCAGACCTTGAGTACGTCTATCCGGTAGCAACCTCTCACTATCTCCATCCCTCCCGTGTGCTGTCCTCTTGGCAGCTGTATAGAGTACGGTGGTGGGGTCGTCCTTAAGTCCCCTCCAAAGGCTCCCAGACTCGTCCTGCGTCCCCTTCAGCAGGGCCTCTGTATTCTGGTACGTCTCCACGGCTCCCAAGAGGTCCTCCAAGGTCTGGGGCGTGCATAGGCTCGCAGCCCACTTCATGTTGCGAGGTAGTGCCTGTAAGAACTGATCCATGACCACTTTTTCGGTAACAGGGAGGGTGGTTACGTCGATTAGGAGCCATGCCCTGGTGATGCGCAGTAGGTTGCTCATCTGGGCACGGGGGGAAAGCGTCGGCCACGAACCTCCAGTCGTGGACCAGTTGGGCCTGACGGGCCAGGCTGTACCGGTAGTGGCTGAATACCTCCCTCTTGAGACCATCGTAGTTAGCCACCTGTTCGCTTGTTGGGCCCTAACGAACTGAGCTATCAACTCGTCCATGCCGATACCGCGTAAACGTCAACCTTGATCCGACCACGTTGTCAAATGCCTCGTTCTCCACCACTTGTGGCAGATCAGTGGGTTTGACTTACTCACCAGCCTCAAGCCTGACCCGCTGTACGTCACATAAGGTATCGTAACTTTTATTCAAGTATGGCAATTGAGTACTTTTTCCACCACTGTGTGACCGCATCATGAACCAACCAGCTTGTTCCATTTTGGTAGGGCAAAGCTCACCAGTCAAACCATCAAAGAAAAGCTAAGAAATAGGAGAAAGGCTGCATTAATTAAACCAACATGCTTTTGACTAAACAAGGTTATGAGGAGAGGACAAGCTTTCCTATGAAGGAACACGGTTTTATGTGGAGGGGTGAGATAGAGAGGGAGGTGAGCTGTTTAAAGTTGGGGAATTTGAGAGGGGATGTGAAAAGGGGTCTGAGGGTTTGAAACAAAGGATAATCCCTATAACTGCTGTCCCATTGACTCTACTGTATGTAGTTGATACCTTATGCTGAGGGTGTAATGTAGATGATAAATTGGTTTGGCAGAACTGCAACAATATAGCTAGCTAATACAGAAAGCGCATCTAGGATATTACTTAGCTAAGCCAGCATTTTTTCATACAACCATTGCCTGGGGAACTGTTTGGGAATGTACACAAGTGGTTGGGGCTTAATTATGTTTCTGCTAAGTGCCATGGAATTTGTAGAAACTGAGTAGAAATTTAAACCTGTGGAAACATTGGCCTGTATTTACTAGTGCTGGTTGACATTACTGCGCCCTCTGTGAGTATTTGATTGGTTTATACATCAGCTTGTAATCCAATAGGAACCAAATGTCCGGAGACTTAGGCTACATGCTAGACTTGAGAAGTAGGGGAAACACTGGCCATTTGCAACAGAGCAAAGAGTGAGAGAGGAATGGATGGAGGAAGGGTGAGAGAGATCGTGCAAGGGATGGAGGAAGGGAGAAAAAAGAGGGACAAAACGTACTGTTCATGAATGATGTGGTATAAAACAATCCACAAAGCCATGCTTGTCAGGATGGGAAGTATCCATGTCTCAGGAGCATGGAATTAATTAAAACCAGTGCATCAGTTATTGTTTTGAGGGAGATATTAGTTCCAGCGTTCTTCAAAATATATAGTTAAATTAATTTCAAAGCTATTGAAATGAGTACACACAGACATTCTCGATGGTCTTGTGTATTGTGAGTGTGTTATTGTGTCTGTGCAAAATAGTTAGTTAGAACCATATGCATTTTGGGGGGGACCAACACAGTCAAACACAGTGTTATTCCCGCCGGATCCTCTCTCACCAGCCACATACAGTGCCTTCGGAAAATATTCAGACACCTTGAATTTTTCCACATTTTGTTACATTGCAGCATTTTCTAAAATGTATTAGATAGTTTTTTTCCCTCATCAATCTACACACTATACCCCACAATGACAAAGCAAAAACAGGTTTAGACATTTTTTGCAAATTTATTAAAAATAATAAACAGAAAAATTACATTTACATAGGTATTCAGACCCTTTACTCGGTACTTTGTTGAAGCACCTTTGACAGCGATTACAGCCTCTATTCTTCTTGGGTATGACGCTACAAGCTTGGCACACCTGTATTTGGGGAGTTTCTACCATTCTTCTCTGCAGATCCTCTCAAGCTCTGTCAGGTTGGATGGGAAGCATTGCTGCATAGCTATTTTCAGGTCTCTCCAGATATGTTTGATCGGGTTCAAGTCCGGGCTCTGGCTGGACCACTCAAGGACATTCAGAAACTTATCCCGAAGCCTCTCCTGCTTTGTCTTGGCTGTGGGCTTAGGGTTTTTGTCCTGTTGGAAGGTGAACCTTTGCCCCAGTCTGAGGACCTGAGCACTCTGGAGCAGGTTTTCATCAAGGATCTCTCTGTACTTTGCTGTGTTCATCTTGGCCTCAATCCTGACTAGTCTCCCAGTTCCTGCCGCTGAAAAAAATTCCCACAGCATGATGCTGCCACCACCACGCTTCACCGTAGGGATGGTGCCAGGTTTCCTCCAGGCATGATGCTTGGTATTCAGGCCAAAGAGTTAAATCTTGGTTTCATCCGACCAGAGAATCTTGTTTCTCATGGTCTGAGAGTCTTTCGGTGCCTTTTGGCAAACTCCAAGTGGGCTGTCATGTGTCCTTTACTGAGGAACGGCTTCCACCTGGCCACTCTACCATAAAGGCCTGATTGGTAGCGTGCTGCAGAGATGGTTGTCGTTCTGGAAGGTTCTCCCATGGAAGCTGTTGATTGGAGAAGATACTGTAACATTGACTTTTTACGTAATATACTTTTCTGTGCTGACCGTCATTATTTGTACCTAACAGAATGCATGAGAAAAGTTCTCTCTGAAGAACACTGGTTCAAGCATCTGTCAGATGTTGATTGCTTGAATCATTTGAATAACACAGCTGTTTAACTCCTGATAATCACATTAAAAAACGATCTGTTTGGACAAACACACAATTTCCTTCCAGCTTTATAATTCAAAATGATGTCATACCAGCCCATTGAACATTTTCCTGCATTAGGAAACAATCCATGGAACAACTCACTTGTCCTTCCTTCAGGCTTGATTATTACTTATAAGGAACTCTGCAGGCCATTACGTGATCTATTCTCTGTAAATGAGTAGCACAAACATAAATCTGAACTTTTCCTCAGGCTTGCCCTTGGAAAGCAGCCAAAGCTCACAGTAAAGAAAGGAGCAGTCCTCTTAACGAGAGGCAGACCAAATAAGTGTGTTATTTCTCCTCCTTTTATGCCAGGGTAACCATGGTGTTGTATTAATATGTATTTTGCCATCTTGAGAGATGTGATAACAGACTTCCTTCATTTGATGGGAGGTGTGTGTGTGTGTGTGTGTGTGTGTGTGTGTGTGTGTGTGTGTGTGTGTGTGTGTGTGTGTGTGTGTGTGTGTGTGTGTGTGTGTGTGTGTGTGTGTGTGTGTGTGTGTGTGTGTGTGTGTGTGTGTGTGTGTGTGTGTGTGTGTGTGTGTGTGTGTGTACAGATGTCTGCTTGGAGAGGTTATGAGTGACATGGTTTAAACACCACAATTAATAAAAACAACAGAACGAAAGAAGAGAGAATGTGTGACAGAGAGAGAGTATACCACTTAGTTTAGATGAGTTTGGATGTGAACTTTCAATGTTTCACCTGGAGGTAAATGTAATTGTGCTGCCAAATGCATTTGTAATGCTTAAGTGTTTTTGTGTAGCTGCTGAAGAATTGTCATAATATTTTACTGCAGGTGCTCTAACTGTTATGCTACAGGTATTCCCCTCTGTGTCACACGATTGGAGGTTTTATTAGACAGCTGTGGCCCAAAGCATAGTTGAGATAAACAGATACCAAAGCCACATACTGAGGAGGATAAATTACACGTTATTTTAACCCTGTCTGACACCCCAACAGCAGCAGCATCACAAAATCTGCCACACTTCAGTCTCAAAGCCTTACAGTGTGTGTGTGTGTGTGTGTGTGTGTGTGTGTGTGTGTGTGTGTGTGTGTGTGTGTGTGTGTGTGTGTGTGTGTGTGTGTGTGTGTGTGTGTGTGTGTGTGTGTGTGGAATTCAAATGCAATGCATATTGATCCCCTGTCTCTCTGTGTTCCTCAGGATGGATGAGAACTACAACATCATCCCCCATGGGGTTAACTTCCAAGACCCAATCTTCCCAGACACACCAGAGAACCACCGCATGTTCGCCAGCCTCTTCCAGTTCTCCAACTGCACGGCCGGAATCACAGTCCACACCTACACCCCAGAGTGGGAGGCTTTGGAAGACAGCCGGGTACGAATTCATCTTATCTATCGCTCTTGTTTTTGTGTGCCTTTGTTACAAAAGTCTTAACAGCATCGCTTAAACAGCAGCTCCTAAACCACCAAAGAGCAAGACCGGCAAAAAAAACAACCTAGGTTGGAAGAATCTCATCAAAACACATGCAGGAAACCTTTGACAGACACACTATAGACAGCTGATCAAATTTCCTTGCCATTCCCCATGGCTGAGGTAGCATGCAGCGTTGCATATTGTAGCAAGTCTTCCATGATCACCTGCACTTGATAGACAGGAAGTTTTTAGTAAAAGGTAGCGCTGCATAGTATTATGTTTAACTTAACCTCCCCTTAAAACTTCTTAGGGCTGAGATCCCGCTAACGGGATCGATATGACAACAGCCAGTGAAAGTGCAGGGCACCAAATTCAAAACAACAGAAATCTCATAATTAAAATTATTCAGACATAGAAGTATTTCACACCATTTTAAATACACTTCTTGTTAATCCCACCACAGTGTCCGATTTCAAATAGGCTTTACGGCGAAAGCACCACAAACGATTATGTTAGGTCAGAGCCAAGTCACAGAAAAACACAGCCATTTTTTCCAGCCAAAGAGAGGAGTCACAAAAATCAGAAATAGAGATAGAATGAATCATTAACCTTTGATGATCTTCATCAGATGACACTCATAGGACTTCATGTTACACAATAGATGTATGTTTTGTTCGATTAAGTTCATATTTATAAAAAAAAAATCTCTGTATACATTGCCGTGTTATGTTCACTAGTTCCAGTGATTTTGCAGAGAGCGACATCATAAATGTTGATGAAAATACAAGTGTTATACATGGAACTTTAGATACACTCCTCCTTAATGCACACGCTGTGTCAGATTTCAAAAAAGCTTTACAGAAAAAGCAAACCATGCTATAATCTGAGCACTGCGCTCAGAGCCTAAACAAGCCAAAAAGATATCCTCCATATTGTGCAGTCAACAGAAGTCAGAAATAACATAATAAATATTAACTTACCTTTGATGATCTTCATCAGAATGCACTCCCAGGAATCCCAGTTCCACAATAAATGTTTGTTTTGTTCGATAATGTCCATCATTTATGTCCAAATAGCTCCTTTTGTAAGCGTGTTTGGTAAACAAATCCAAACTCACGAAACGTGTTCACTAGGAGCAGACGAAATGTCTAAAAGTTCTGTTTACAGTCCGTAGAAACATGTCAAACGATGTATATATAATCTTTAGGATGTTTTTAACATAAATCTTCAATAATGTTCCAACCGGAGAATTCCTTTGCCTGTAGAAAAGCAATGGAACAGAGCTCACTCTGACGTGAACGAGCGTCACGAGCTCAAGGCATTCTGGCAGACCTCTGACTCATTCCCCTCTCATTTGCCCCCACTTCACAGTAGAAGCATAAAACAAGATTCTAAATACTTTTGACATCTAGTGGAAGCCTTAGGAAGTGCAACGTGACCAATATCCCACTGTATCTTCAATAGGGAATGAGTTGAAAAACAGCAAACCTCAAATTTCCCAGTACCTTGTTGGATTGTTTATCAGGTGTTTGCCTGCCATATTTATTTTATTTATTTTATTTTACCTTTATTTAACTAGGCAAGTCAAATTCTTATTTTCAATGACGGTGAAGTTTAAGAAACTTCAGCGTGTGTTCTATCCAAATATACTAATAATATGCATATATTAGCAACTGGGACCGAGTAGCAGGCAGTTTACTCTGGGCACCTCTGGGCATCTTATTCATCCAAGCTACTCAATACTGCCCCCAGCCATAAGACGTTTTAACCCCCAATTAGGGAACAGTGCCTATAATGAAACAGAATGCAATAGGAGCAGTGGTGTTTTGAACCCCACATTTTTAGCCACAAAAATATGAATGATTCTTGAGTTAATAAAGCCTCTATACAAACATGCTTTCTTGAGTAAAGCAGCTCCAAAATGCAGGTGTTTCAGCCTATCTCAGTGCTTTCTGTGGTGGTGGGGCAGCCAGCGGAAAATGTGGAGTGTAAGGGTTGGTAATATTCTCTAGTTGCGCCGTGATTGGCTTAGTGTTTTGTCACACATGGGGACACTACATCACTGACAAATCTAAGGGTAGAGCTACAAAATTCAAGCCCCTTGGGAGCTGCCATAGAGTTACATTATAAGTGCCCATCCAAGAAGGCTCAAGGTCATTGGCCACAGATAAAATGATGTCAAATCACGTTATATCTACAGTAGCTTTGATTGGACATACTTTCAAAATCTTAGCCAGAAGTCAAAGGGTAGGTAACCCATTTGGCACGCTGATCCTCAAGCACAACTCCAACACCATCATTAAGTTTGCCAATGACACAACAGTTTGATTTGATTTGAGCATCATGAATCAAGTCAACAATCTACAGGCAAATCCTTTTTAATCCTTGTCATATGAAGCAAAATAATGAAGAGAAATTATAGATAAAAAGTATCGGTGCTCATCGGGCATTGGACATTATACAGCAAGTTGGAAATCGCACTTTCAACAATGAGTGGTTTGGAAGGAATCAGTGGCTAACTGTAAGCATTGTAAAGCAATCACTAGCCTGTTATTCATTGGAGTGGGTACGTGGTCCCAATTCTCAGTTTAAGGTTTTCTTTTGCAAGCTTAAAATTATAAACATTCAACATTGGCCATGCTGTCAATCCAGCATGATTTCTGTCGCACTCGTAACAAGTGTTAACTCAGAATTGGGAAATCTGACTTCAGTGAGTTCAAGACAACTGGGAACTCAGGAAAAAACTAGCTCCGACTGGGAAAATGCATTTTGAACAGTCAACTTCCAAATTGGAATTGTAAATTAGGAACTCGGGCCTCATTCTAGAGCTACTCCCGGAAGACCACTGACATCATCATGATTCAACCTTGTTTTTTTCCGAGTTCCAAGATGTTTTGAAAGCACCATAAATCAAGAGAATGTCACACTTTGATGATAAAGTTTGACAAAATTTGCCAACAGAGGACCGCCGCGCCTCCTTCCTGTTCAAGTGAGTACAGCACAACAAGGTGAGTCCATAATTGTCTTGAATGCTGCTGCATAAATTATGTTATATGCCAGGGAGATATGTATACTGTAGCTAAGAAAGTAATACTAAGTGTATGTTGTGTAGTAAGCTGTTAGTAGCCCATGTGCCTCACCCTAATAATTTGGTCTATTTTCCCCTCTGAATTTTGCCTACCGTTCTGACTTGTTGGTACACATGTAGCCTATAACCTGTTTTAGAGAAACGTAATCATCAAACATTGTAAGTGCTTTCATTGTTGGCTTATATGCCCCCTTTATTTATCATACGGTTCTGACTTGATGTACAGGGAGAACACTGTAAGAATGTTCTGAACAAACAGTTATATTGACTAAATCCGTCCTAGCTCGCTCATGAATGTCTTAATCGAAATTACAGATTGCCTCTTATCTGCTTGTCGTCCCCTTATGCCATAGTTTGTACATCTCAATTGTCAGTAGAAACCATATTTGTTTAAGCATGTCAGCCATATCAGACATGTTGTTTTAAAAGGCAGTACTTTTTAAAATCTGATTTCCCACAAGCTGATCATTGTCTGCAGCCAGCTCTGTGCGTAGTGTAATGAGACAAATAGGGAGAAGTGGTCAAGTCGATTATCCACGCTTATAAAAACAGGGTTGCTACAGTTATTGTTATTTGTGGTCGTAATCATTCTTTTTGAGTACATTTTATGAGGGGGGTGTGTAAAATTGTTTTTACAGTACAAGGGGATGGCCATGTGAAAAAAAAATGTACATCCCAAATAGTGGCTTTGTAGTCAGGGCTAACCACAATCTTCAAAGGTCCACTGAGGAGAGGCTTGTAAGTGTAATTTGTTCTTTGTGGCTGGGAGTCCAGAATTCTTTAGGTGGTGGATAGAGGCCTACTCTGATGGTCCAGACAGTCAGACTCCCCTTGGTTAGAGCTCGCTGTGCTTCTCTCTCTAAGTGTCAATGCAGAATAGAGTATGTTGACTGGAGAGTAGGATGTGGGATGCGGCTGAGAGACAAGGAGAGGCATACAGGTTTTTTATCCATCTATGGACTTTTCTACAATGAGCAAAGAACAGAAATGTATTAGACTGTACTTCTTGTAATGGCTATTTGACCAAGAAGGAGAGGGATGGAGTGCTGGATCAGATGACCTGGCCTCCACAATCACCCAACCTCAACCCAATTGAGATGGTTTGGGATGAGTTGGACCACAGAGTGAAGCAAAAGCAATCAACAAGTGCTCATCATATGTGGGAACTCCTTCAAGACTATTGGAAAGGCATTCCTCGTGAAGCTGGTTGAGAATCCCAAGAGTGTGCAAAGCTATCATCAAAGCAAAGGGTGGCTACTTTGAAGAATCTCAAACATAAAATATATTTAGATTTGTTTAACACTTATTTGGTTACTACATGATTCTAGATGTGTTAATTAATCGTTTTGATGTCTTCAGTATTATTCTACAATGTAGAAAATAGTCCAAATTAAGAAAAACTCTTGAATGAGTAGGTGTGTCCAAACTTTTAACTGCTACTGTTGGTAAAACATTTTGGTAAAACGTTATTTGTGTAGTCCATCTGTAGATGCTCTACCCTTATTCTAAACCTAATCCTAACCGTAACCTTAGCAAGCAGTTGCTTAGCGACAGATAGTTTGTTGATAGTAGGACCATCTTTAGAGCATTTACAGATGGACTATCTGGACTGTTCAAATTAAGTGTGACCAAATGATTAGATCAGTTTCAAAGCCCTGTCCCGTGGTCCTGATTTGAAGTAGGTTGAGGGAAAAGTGTGCCTCATACGCATTGTAAGATACTGAATGCTAGTAAACATGCTGATGACTATGAAGGCTACACATTTCTCCATAACCTATCCATGGTTCACCTCAGAGTTTCAGTGTCAAGATCAACGCCAGTGATTGCATCATAGAGTCCTGTACGGTCCCTTTATAGAAGCGAAAAATCTGCATCTTTAGACGCCATTCATTGAATTCAAGATTTACATCAGTCTTCTCTGTTTCCAATCATGTGCTGACTGCACATAAAAGCCTTCTTTCACAGTGAAGGAATAAGAATTGGCTTATGTTTCCATTAATGACCACATCTCAGCTCAGATCTGTAATCAGAGGCAAAGCCAAG